>NC_136262.1:222735783-223053283 GCF_964187855.1 Myxine glutinosa | reverse complement strand
ACCCCCTCCCCACCCATCAGAGTCACCTGTCCAACACACAATCCCACGAGATGTGCGGAAAATATATGTGCCATGAGCAGGTCATGGTCTATCATGGTCACGTGTCCAACTCACAATCCCATAAGATATGGGGAAAAGATATGTAACTTTGAGCAGGTCATGGCCCGTTGCGGTCGCCTGTCCAATTCACAATCCCATGAGATATGTGAAAAATATATGTGCCATGAGCAGGTCATGGTCGATCATGGTCACGTGTCGAACTCACAATCCCATAAGATATGGGGAAAAGATATGTAACTTTGAGCAGGTCATGGCCCGTTGCGGTCGCCTGTCCAATTCACAATCCCATGAGATATGTGAAAAATATATGTGCCATGAGCAGGTCTTGGCCGGTCATGATCAGTCCAACTCAAAGTCCTGCGAGATATGTGGAAAACATATGTCACCATGAACAGGTCTTGGCCGGTCATGGTCAGTCCAACTCAAAGTCCTGCGAGATATGTGGAAAACATATGTGACCATAAACGACCCAAAACCAATATTATCTTCTTGCTGATGCTTATACAGTCAACACATCGTTAAAAGTAAATAATGACCTCGGACAAAGACCTTTTAAAATGACGTGGATTTAACCCCTGCTTGAGAAAATGCCAATCCCCTCCCCACTTCGAGCCTACAAATCCCCTCCCATCACGGTCACCTGTTCAACTCACAATCCCACGAGATATGTGGAAAAGATATGTGACAATGAGCTGGTCATGGCCCTTAACGGTCACCTGTCCAACTCACAATCCCGCAAGATATGAGGAAATAAATGTGAAAATAAACGATCCAAAACCGAACTCTTTCGGGAGTTTATTTATTTATTTTTTTTGTATACAGGATCGATGCTCGTGTAAGACCTAACATTTATCACACAAAAAATCAAACAGACACACAAAACATATAATAAAGGTAGCGGTAGACAAGATGGGGAGAGAAGGGGAAGCATAAACACAACATTTGAGAGCAGGGACATCGGGAGATCTGTGAGAGGGAGAGGGCTTGGGGGGAGGAGGTGTGGGAAGGGGTGGGGGAGAAGTATAAAACACAAGGACACTGCAAGGACTTCCAGGAAAGAAGTTGATATTTCAAAAAAGTGGATCTGGGGTGAAATTAGTGGGGGTAGAAAAGATAAAGGTTTTGGATGGGGGAAGATAAGAGATGGTGGTGAACAGCTGTTTTAAAGACCTGGAGGGAGGAGTGGGATTGAAGAGAGTGAGGGAGTTTGTTCCAGAGGCGGGAGAAAATAGGAATGAAAGAGTGAAGGTGAGCAGAGAGTCTTGATTTTGGCAGTTTAACCATAAGAAGGTTGCAGGCAGATCTTGTGCGACCTGTAGGAATATTTGGGGGACAGAGCCCAGAGAGAGCTGGGGGAGCAAGGCCGGAGAGGAGTCGGTAGAAGACAGACAGACCACCAACCTGCCTGCGGTGAGTGAGTGAAAGGCCCTCGGAGTTAGCTTCATCACGGGAGATTCCAATGATTCTGAAAGCTTTGGTTTCAACAGCGTGAAGCCGAGCTGGGTGTGAGGCAGGAGCACCGGCCCAGATGGGTGAATAGTACTCCATTGAGATGCGAATGAAAGCCTTGTATGTGGTGAGGAGCTCAGGTCTGCCAAGGAAGGACTTTGCACGACGGAGGATACCCAGATGGCAACTGGCTTTGGAGGCCAGATTTGAAATGTGGTTTTCCCAGGAAAGATCATGGCAGATAGTGAGACCCAAAAGCTTGAGTGACAGAACTTCTTGGAGAGGATTGTTCAGAAAGTAGATGGGAGGGTTGTCCAGTCGGTCTTTTCAGGGAGATATAGTAAGAGTGTGAGATTTGTCAGGATTGAAAGACATGTTCCACTTGTTTGACCAGTCTGTGATTTTGTCCAGGTCTGCAGAGAGTGAGGAGGCTGCAGACTGCCGATCTGAGGGATGAGGAATGGAGTGGCAGAGAGTGGAGTCATCAGCAATGACAATATATTTCTGGATACATAGTATGACTTTGTATCCAGAAATATATTGCTACAAGTTTGGGTGTGAGTATGGACGGTTCTCGAGGGGGTCGCTTGGACCCGTCGCTCCACGTGTGACACTGAAGCCGCAAGTTGCGGATAACTCCACAGCCCGACGGGTTGCTAAACACCCACGGATGCCGGTTTGGATAACTAGGTCTAACAGTGTCCTCACGCCTAATATCGCGTTACCTTATGGTGACCAAATGACTTCAAATGGGGAACCGCGCTCTCAACGTCCACCCATCTACTTATTAAGTGGAGCCAAGCGAACCGTGGGTGAACATTGGTTATCTACTACTGGAGCGAATCGTTGGGGCACAACTTCCTCTATATTTATTATGTACACAATATGTCAGACCAATGAAGCTCACCTACTCTTCGTGAAGGACACCTTGTAAAGTCCACCAACTAATGCTGGCAGAAGGGACGCCAGTTGACACCTATCCGAGGAACAGCACACATATTGGTCAATCACCCTGCCTGTCAAACACCGGGATGATGGAATGACACCGGGATGACAGCTGGGTCAGGATTCAAACCCAGTCTAGACAGCTTAGAGGAGAGTGTGCATAGCTCTTGGGCCATTCTGCTAGCCCCTGTGTTAATGTTATTATCATTATGCCCATTATCATGGGACGGAATTTACCAATTAATTTTGGTTTTGATAATTTTGATGAAAAATATAACTTGGATGACATAGATGCTGCAATCGGGTTTGGAGGAAGATATATCAACAACCTAAGATATGCTGATGATACTATTCTGTTTGCATAAATCAAAGAGACTTGATGAAACTGCTAAAGAGGAATGATAAAACAAAAACTGATCCCCTTAACTACAGGCCTATCAGCTTACTTCCAATCATCAGCAAGATCATGGAATCCCTCATCGCAGTTGATATGAAAACTTTCCTTTTCTCCAACAAGCTCATCTCACATCACAAAGTTTGTGTCATACCAAGTCACTCACCTAGGACATGCTCCAGCAACTCACCCACGCAAGCCCTCAATGTCAGACATGAGATCAGAGCTGTCTCTCTGGACATACAGTACATGACCAAAAGTATGCGGACAGCACTCCGAATTAGTGGATTCGTTGTTTCATCCACACCCTTTGCTGACAGGTATATATAATCAATCACACAGCGATGCAATCTCCATAGACAAACATTGACAGGAGAATGGGCTGTACTGAAGAGCTCAGTGACTTTCAACGTGGCACCGTCATAGGGTGCCACCTTTCCAACAAGTCAGTTCGTCAAATTTCTGCCCTGCTAGAGCTGCCCCGGACAACTGTAAGTGCTGTTATTGTGAAGTGTAAACGTCTAGGAGCAACAACAGCTCAGCCGTGATGGGGTAAGCCACACGAGCTCAAAGAACGGGACCGCCAAGTGCATAGCGCAAAAAAATCGTCTGTCCTCTGTTGCAACACTCACTACCGAGTTCCAAACTGCCTCTGGAAGCAACGTCAGTACAACAACTGTTCGTCGGGAGCTTCATGAAATGGGTTTCCATGGCCGAGAAGCCGCACACAAGCCCAAGATCACCATGCGCAATGCCAAGCGTCAGCTGGAGTGGTGTAAAGCTCGCTGTCATTGGACTCTGGAACAGTGGAAAAGTGATCTCTGCAGTGATAAATCACGCTTTACCATCTGACACTCCGACGGACGAATCTGGGTTTGGCGGATGCCAGGAGAACACTACCTGCCCAAATGCATAGTGCCAACTGTAATGGTGGAGGAAGAATTATGGTCTGGGGCTGTTTTTCATGGTTCCGCCTCAGCCCCTTAGTTCCAGTGAAGGGAAATCTCAACGCTACAGTATACAATGACATTCTAGACGATTGTGTGCTTCCAACTTTGTGGCAACAGTTTGGAGAAGGCCCTTTCCTGTTTCAGCATGACAATGCCAACATGCACAAAGCAAGGTCCATACAGAAATGGTTTGTTGAGATCAGTGTGGAAGAACTTGACTGGCCTGCACAGAGCCCTGACATCAACCCCATCAAGCACCTTTGGGATGAATTGGAACGCCGACTGCGAGCCAGGCCTAATCGCCCAACATCAGTACCCGACCTCACTAATGCTCTTGTGGCTGAATGGCAGCAAATCCCCACAGCAAAGTTTCAACATCCAGTGGAAAGCCTTCCCAGAGGAGTGGAGGCTGTTGTAGCAGCAAATGGGGGAACAACTCCATATTAATGCCCATCATTTTGGAATGAGATGTTTGATGTTCGGGTGTCCACATACTTTTGGTCATATAGTGTATCTTTTGTTTTTTATACAGTCGGCCATCTTACCTTACTCTCCAATCTCTCTGCCTATGGCGTCCAAGACCAACTCCACATATGGCTTAATGACTTCCTGCACTCTCGTAGCCAACGTGTGGCACTCAACGGAGTCCTTTCATCTTCTCTCCCTGTCAAGTCTGAAGTGCCCCATGGAAGTGTCCTGGGCCCAGTCCTTTTCCTGATCTTCATCAATGATCTCTCTGACTCTCTGAAAAATCCTCTTTATCTCTTTGCTGATGACTTCAACCTTTGTTGTGACATTCCTCATCCTTCAGACAGACAAGATGCAGCCTCTTCCCTATTCCCAATCTTCAGACCATGAAAAAAATCACAAGCTGGTCAAACACTTGGAATATGTCTTTCATTCCTGTAAAATCTCACACACTCTCTCTCTCTCTCTCTGAAAGGACCATCTGGCAAACCCTCATATTGTGGCGGACACGAAAGCCCACTGGCGTGGTGACATCATTCCGTGCATCAAGTGGGCGGCGGCCACGCCCAAAGGGTAGGCGTGGCCTCAGGATATACACCGGGCGCGCAGCCCGGAGCGGGCCAGTGCTACAGTGACCTCTTTGAATAAAGAACATTAAACTTACCGCGTTGTCCGCTTCCTCCTTGGTAGCAAGTCACGCGCGTAGCACCGCGTGCTAAATTGGTGACCTCCGACATTCGAGTCAGCCGTCGCTGACTACCCGAAACTGCCGCAACAATGGCTACCAACGCGGTCTCCATCAAGCTCCCCGAATTCTGGGAGTCACAAGCCGAAGTTTGGTTCCTGCAGGCGGCAGCCCAGTTCCGACTTCGAGGCATCACGGCGGACGAGACCATGTACTGCCACGTGGTCGCCGCCCTCGGGCCCGGCACGGCCACCCGCGTCGTATCGGTCCTAAGGGATCCACCTGCCGACGGCAAGTACGAGGCGGTCAAGCGTCTCCTCCTCGCCACGTTCGGCCTTACGGTGGACGCACGGGCCGATCGCCTCTTGGACCTCCCCGAGATCGGGGACACGCAACCGTCGGTCCGTATGGACCATATGCTGGCGCTCATGGGCGACGAAACCCCGAACGCTCTATTCCAGGCGTTGTTTCAACGCCAGCTGCCAGCACGAGTCCGCCTCGCTTTGGCTGGTTTCGCGTTAACGGAACCCCGTGCGCTCGCTGCCGAGTCCGACAAATACTACGCGGCTTTGGCCACGCAGGCGAGTCTTGGCGCGGTTGCCGCTCCCGAGGCTCCCGAGGCTTTCCCCGATGCACCGCATCTCGTGTCCGCCGCCACGCCCCGACCACCACCGCCGCCGCCGCCGCAAAGAAAACCGCGGCCTCCGACGCCGCAGCTGCCCGCCTGGTGTTTCTTCCACACCAAGTTCGGCCACGAGGCTCGGCAGTGTCGCCCGCCGTGCTCATTCGGCAGGTCGGGAAACGGGCGAGCCGGCGCTCGGTGGCAACGGTGAGCGTCGGCAATTCCAACAGCCTTCTGTACATAACGGACACCTTGTCCGGGCGCCGTTACCTGTGCGATACGGGAGCGCAGGTGAGTGTCGTTCCTGCCGGTACGTCTGACAAGCACACCGCGGGCCGAGGTCCCGCGCTGCTTGCGGCCAATGGTACGTCTATACGCACGTACGGAAAACGCTGTCTCTCCCTGCGGTTCGGAGGTCAGGTTTTCCGTTGGTCGTTCGTTACGGCCGACGTGCCTATGGCACTGCTCGGCGCGGACTTCTTATGTGCTAATGAATTACTGGTCGATGTAAAGCGCAGAAGGCTTGTCCAGGCTGAGACGTTCAGCTCGCTCACGTGTGCGCTGCCCGCCTCGTTGAGCAGCTCACAGAGCGGCTCATCGAGCGGCTCGCTGAGCGGCTTACTGAGCGGTTCCGTTCTGGCCAGGTTCATCTGTACGCTTCCGGCAGTGGACGAATTCGCCCGCCTCCTCGCGGGTTTTCCGGCCCTCACGCGGCCGACCTTCTCGGCGGGGACCGTCAAGCACGGGGTGGAACATCACATCCCCACCGCCGGGCCACCGGTCTACGCCTGGGCACACCGCCTCGAGCCGACGAAGCTCGCGGTAGCGAAAGCGGAATTCGCTATGCTGGAGCAGCTCGGCATCGTGCGGCGCTCCGAGAGCGCGTGGGCGTCCCCGCTCCACATCGTGCCCAAGCCCGGCGGGGGATGGCGACCGTGCGGGGACTACCGGCGCCTCAACGACGCCACCACCCCCGACCGCTACCCCATCCCCCACATCCAGGACTTCTCCACCCGCTTGGCGAATATGTCCTTCTTCTCGAAGGTGGACCTCGTACGCAGCTACCATCAGGTCCCTGTCAGGCCGGAGGACATCCCAAAGACGGCTGTCATCACGCCGTTCGGGCTTTTCGAATTCCTTCGGATGCCCTTCGGTTTGAAAAATGCGGCTCAGGCGTTCCAGGGCCTCATGGACAGCGTCTTCCGCGGCTTGGATTTTTTGTACGTCTACCTGGACGACATCCTCGTCGCCAGCGCGTCCCGCGAAGAGCACCTACACCATCTCCGCACGCTCTTCGAACGTCTGGGCCAGCACGGCCTAATCGTGAACCCCGCCAAGTGCCGGTTCGGTGTCGCTGAAATCCTCCGACATTCGAAAGCCCACTGGCGTGGTGACATCATTCCGCGCACCAAGTGGGCGGCGGCCACGCCCGAGGGGTAGGCGTGGCCTCAGGATATACACCGGGTGCGCAGCCCGGAGCGGGCCAGTGCTACAGTGACCTCTTTGAATAAAGAACATTAAACTTACCGCGTTGTCCGCTTCCTCCTTGGTAGCAAGTCACGCGCGTAGCACCGCGTGCTAAAATATCTACATTCTTACCAATTCTCTTGAGGAGGTTCAGTCATTCAAACTCCTGGGTCTCACTACCAGCAATGATCTTTCTTGGGCAAATGACATTTCAAAGATGGCCTCCAAAGCCAGCCACTGACTGGGCATCCTCTGTCCTGCAAAGTCCTTCCTTGGCACACCTGAACTCCTATCCACCCACAAGGCCTTCATCCGCAGCTTTATGGAGTACTGCTTTGTCCCCCTCCCCTAGGTTTCTGCAGGGTTCACACAGTCCACAAGGCACCATCAACTCCCTTCTGGTGAAACTACCAGTATCCTGGATCACTTCTCACCTCCACTCATTCATTCCTCTTTTTTCCCTGCCTGTGGAACTAACTTCCACATCCTTTTCAATCTCATTCTTCCCTCCAGGTCTTCAAGACAACTATTCACTACCATCTCAGGTTGTCCCAAATTCAAAGCCATGACCTTTGCTCTCGTCATTAACACCCACCCACAACCCTCCTAATTTTCCAGTTATTCATCCTTGGATTTTCGTTCTGCATCCATGCATGCTTTGCGTCCTGTTTTTGTCTGTTACACCCTGATCCGTTCAGCGTGCTAGTTTTTCCATGAGCCTCGACTGTGTATACAAAAAAGAGTCTGTTTGACAGGATTGTGCAGATCAGGTAGCACATTTGCTTTCGAGCTGTCTAGTCTATGCTTGATTCAAGGCCTGACAACAATTGGTGCTTTGCAGACAAGGGACATTGATTGCATCACAAGGTGCACCATCCCTTGGATGGATGATAAATTGGGTCTCCCATTTGCTAGCATTAGTTGATGGACGTTAAAGATCCTGCAGTGTATTACAGATTGTGTAGGCAAGTTATCAATGACACAACTAGATGTTATTCATAGAATACTTACCCTGCGCAGTTAACTTTTTGAACGTTTCTTTTTTTTGATCCAATATGGCTGCCAGATCACGGGAGCGATGACATCATAAATTTATATTCTCTAATAAAATTGTTGCAGAGATCATGCTCAATAAATTTCAAACTGATCAGACTAAGCGTTGTCCCTGTCAAATTATGACGTCATAATTATGGCACCAATAACGTCATCGTTAACAACACCTATTCCCCATATGGATTTATTTACAATGAGCCACGTCCAATTTTTTCCATAGAGCGGTTTTGAAGATATAGAGGTGCAACGTTTTTCGGTTTTTCCAAGATAGCGCCTGTAACACATGACCTATGACGTCACGATTGTCATAAAAATATTATAAAGGAGGAGGCGCTCCTCTGGTAAAAATTTCGTGTCCATCAGACCAACAGTTGCTGAATTTTTTAAAAATAATGATTGAATGGAAAAGTGTTGTATTTGTCGAATTATGACGTCATAACGAAGGCACCGATGACATCATCATTAACATACCTTATTCCCCATGGGGAGTTGGTGACAATGAGCCAGGTCTCCATTTTTTCCATGGAGTGGTTTCAGAGATAGAGGTGCGAATTTTTTCCAAGATAGCGCCTGTACCACGTGACCTATGACGTCATAATAATCATTAAAATATTCTACAGGCGGAGGCCCTCCTATGGTGAAAATTTCGTGTCAATCAGACCAGGAATTGCAGAGAAAAAAATTCATACTGATCGAATCAAGCGTTGTACTTGTCGAATTATGACGTCATAATTAAAATACCGGTGACATCATCATTAACATATCTTATTCCCCATGGTGAGTACTTGACAATGAGCCATGTTTCCATTTTTTCCATTAAGCGGTTTGGGAGATATAGAGGTGTAACGTTTTTCCAAGATGGCGGCTGTATCCCGTGACTTATAACGTCATAATAGTCATTAAAATATTATACAGGAGGAGGCCCTCCTATGGTGAAAATTTCATGTCAATCAGAACAACGGTTGCGGATAAAATGAATTTTTAAAATGCAGACACGGCACACACAGTAACTACTGCAGACACTTACGTATGTAGTTGAATGCTTAACCCCGCTTTTCGCTTCGCGAGCGCAGGGTAATTACCTAACTCCAAATCCCTTCCTGAAGCTACTAGTCAGGTTCACTATGTTAACAAATATAATTTCGTTCAAAATTTTGGTAGATTAGCAAAACTATACATTTTTGAAATATTCAGAGCATGGAGAATCTGAAAATCAATGTTGGCATTTGCACAGACACCTGCATGGCCGCCATTTTGGATTTTGAAAATGGCCGCCATAAAATACATATTTTGCGCGATCTCGGCTTCTAGTCAACCTAGAGACTTAATTAAATATGCTAATCCTATGTTTTCTGGGTCAAGGAATCCAATAAAGGCCTCAAAATAGTGCTCAGGTTTATAGAAAAGCAACAAACAAAGGTAATTGAAAACCATTGTCTTTATATTTGTGATATAACTGTATTACATAATACATGATATTGCAAGTCCTTTGAAGTTATAGGTTGTTATAGGAAGTTATAGGTAGTATCAGATTGAACTATAAGTCCTATACACAGGATCTACGAGGTCTATACCGTTCAGGAATTTGCTTTTACAGATCTTCATCACTGTCCTGAGGGTCATTTTCGCAAAGGTGTCTATGCAAATGCAAACATTAATTTTTGGATTCCTCATGCTCTGAATATTCCAAAAATGTATAGTTTTGCTAATCTACCAAAATTTTGAACGAAAAAACATCGTGAACCTGACTATACTCCAGTTTACATCAGACCGGGCCTGCCAGTTTGTGACACTTGGCTTAAAACATTCCAAAATAGCAGACCCCACAATTAGGTGGGATTCATTGGGGGAGCTTAAAGAGGTGGTAGTAGCTTAGTAGTAGAAGTATTAGTAGTAGTAGTAGTAGTAGTAGTAGTAGTAGTAGTAGTAGTAGTAGTAGTAGTAGTAGTAATAGTAGTAGTATTAGTAGTAGTAGTAGTAGTAGTAGTAGTATTAGTAGTATTAGTAGTAGTATTGGTAATAGTATTAGTAGTATTAGTAGTAGTAGTATTAGTAGTAGTAGTAGTAGTAGTAGTAGTAGTAGTAGTAGTATTAGTAGTAGTATTAGTAGTAGTATTAGTAGTTGTAGTAGTACTAGTAGCAGTAGTAGTAGTAGTAGTAGTAGTAGTTGTATTCTCTTTGATAAGAAAGGAAAGAGAAAGGCCATGTGTTGAGGTGAATGGTAAAAATGTGATATTACAATAATCATGTATGTGTATTTTTGTGTAAAAGTCTTCCACTTCCTTTTTTTCTTCCCAAGAAATGCATGTATAACTGGAATTCAAGCACCAGTTCATTCTGCTGATAGCATTATTACTAGATGTGCTCTTGTCCTGCAGACACAGAAAGGCCCTTGTAGTTTATGGCAGGAATTTTGAAATTGGTCACCGTATGGCAAACAATTGGCTGCTGTTTTGAAAAGGCACCATGGGATATTTAACGTCCAATAGCGAATGCGAGCAGTTGGGCCTTCCACCTTGGCATACCCTACGAAGGACAGTGTACTCATTGTTGCAACGCCCTGTCTGTGAGGCAACAGTGACAAACAGTTTAATGGCAGTGTGCCAACTAAAAACGAACCTGTAGTTTCACTTAAGTTATGTGGGGAATTCAAAATGTTATACAACCAACAGGCTAAAAATAGCCCAAGACATGACAAAAAGGTATAATCATATATATATTTATAAATAAGAATACATTTGTATATTTACGATATATTGCTTGCTGGTTTGCGTATTTGCATATTATCTGATCATACGGTTTGGCATTCCTATCTCAGTACTTCTCCTTCTAATGATTTGGTCATAGGTTCAAATTGCATATGAAGAACCACCTTTCGAGGCCATTTTTCCCCGCAGAGCAGGGGTTGGCCTTTTTTGTCCTTTTTTGTGGCACCGTGGTCCCCTTTTTTGAAGCAATGTTTTACGGCCGGATGCCCTTCCTGCCGCCAACCCTGTTAGTAGCCTTTTGCGACACACAAGGAATTACCAGCAAGCTGGTGCTCAATTTGCCGACCTCGGAAGGATGCACAGGCTGATTCAACCACCCTGGCGTTAATTCAGCGATCGACCGGAATTCGAACCCAGGATCCGAGGATCCCAATCCGCACCCAAACCGCTAAGCCAACACCAGGCTAGGTTCAAATTGCATATATAATGTGTAATACATGCATAAGGTCATGCATGAGCATTCCATTGCTGTACATTAAATGCAGTGGCACTAATAGGGATCAATTCTGGAATTCCTTTTATTAGTCCCCTACCGGTTTCACTGGAGGGGACTTTAGGTTTGCTCTCCATCCATCTGTCCGTCCATCCGTCTGTCCTAGCTGTGTTTTTTTCGACTTTCCCCCATACCAATTAACATATTCAACGGAAACTTGGTATATGGCTTCATTATGATAAGTTACAGAACAAGTTTGAGTTTCAGTATTTCATCAATTTTTGACAGTTATGCCCTTTTTGGACTTAGAAAATATCACATCATTAGGAAACATCTATAAGACTTAGTCCATCATTAGGACTTAGAAACATTGCAAAGCAATTCTCACTCTTGTTTTGACATGTTTTGCTTGGTGTCCGAAATAACTTGCGTATTGTACGTACATGCCCATTTTAAGATGAACCCAATGCAATAGATATATATTTCATTTTTAACTATTTAATTTGACATTGGCATTGTTATTGACTTTGATTAAGGGATTTCGACCTAAAAACAATCCTGAGTGGTTAATCCTAAAAGCAAGGCAATTATAGGGGAAACTTAGCTGCACTTGGGACATGGTACATTGGGAAATCCCCTCTGTCGCAATTATTATTGGTCATTATATTGTGCCAATTTGTTTTATTAATGATGTTTAGTACCAACACGTATGCTTGCAACTCTTAATAGTTCAATACGTATGCTTGCATCTTACAGCGTTATGACCATTTCTACTTCATAACATTAGCCAAGAATAGCTAGCTGCTTGAGGGGATGTCCCAATGCATCCCAAATTACCCCTAAAGACACCTTAATATTAACCTTTAGTGGGAATTCATATTTATGATAACAGTTTGGTCTTCCAGGTGACACCTTCAAGATGGCATCATCTCAAGAACTATTTGACCGAGTGCAGCACTTGAATAACTATACACCAGTGAGTATGATTGGGGGGGCGGGGGGGGGGGTCGTGTAAGAGCTAACACTTCGAACATGAAAATATGCAAAGACACATAAAACATGCAATGAAGGGAGCGGGAAACAAGAGGGGGAGAGAGGGAAGTACAGAAACACAACAACAGAAGAGAACAGGGATGTCGGTAGATCCATGCACTTAAAAAATTTTAAAGGAAGGAAATTAATTTAAATCAGGAGGAGGGAGCAAGGTCAGGTTCTTTTAATTCAATCTTTAATTTTATTTATTTTGCCTTCATAACTCCGGAGATTTCTCCCACGGAGTATCCAGGTGCGACTGCGGAAGCTTTCACATCAATCCTGCTAGTTAATTATTTTTGTAACACGAAATAAAGTTACACTTTGGGCACATTCCTTCATCTTTTCACTCAATATATTGGTTGGAACAGCAGAAAAAGTTTTATGCTTTGGCAATATGGTGAAGGAGGAAGGACAGCCCTGCTTAAAGCTTAGTTATAAGATATATACGTAGTTATAAGAATGGCGAATGTCTTAACATTTTCAGATTCCACTCCAAATTTTGATTCTTATTTGGTGTACTGGATCCGATACTCAAATCCGAATGCAGATTTCAATTATATGCTTTAATTAGTCTGTGAGATGTCATCGTGGTTCCAAGGCAAGGCATGTTTGACTAGGCTGAAACAAAATTGTGGCTTAAGAACCCAGAGAAGTGACAGAGGGCTGACCATGATGGCACACCACCATTTTGGTATGGCTTCTTTTTTTTTTTTTTTAATGATGGACACCCCCTAAATGATCTTCAAAATGGGTGTTTAAACGCACCCAACCACCTTATTTTCATTCACGCACTCCCTTTGAGTTCAATACGTATGCTTGCAAAATTTGGGGCTGCTAGGTTTCATGGTTTTTGAGTTATGGGGGAGGTGCAAAACACACACACACACACACACACACACACACACATTGCCTTTCATTATTATAGATAGATGGAGGTGGGAGGGGTGGTAAATGGAGATAAATCATGAAAATTGAAAATGGAGGAGTTGGAAGGATGGAAGAAAAAATGGGATAGAGGTGACACATGGGACATGGACACCGGGGGATGGGGAAGTTGGGGGTGGGGGGAAGTGGCTGTGAGTCAAATACTGTGCCCCACTATTTTTGTGCATTTACTATAGAGAAGGCCCCAAGTAGCAAAATTAGCTTTTTGGTACACCGTAACCAGCTTGTAATCTTCTGTCCTCACCAACAGCAGATTTCTTTCGCGACTGTGAAGCCGTATCCAAACTTTGATGCTAACGAAGATGCCAACTCCCTTGACAAGGCAATTCAGGCTAAGGGTAGGTCCAAGTTAGGCAAATGCAAATATTAGATGATTGCAACTTATGATGAAAACAGACATGATAACATCATGATATGATAAAATCATGGAAACGTTTGTGGAAATAGCAAAACTAATTAAAGCAATGATGATTTGTCAACAGGGGTTGATGAGCATATCATAATCTCGATGCTGGCCAACCGCACCAATATGCAGCGACAACAGATTGCAGATGCCTACAAGCAGGCCTATGGCAAGGTGAGTTATAGGTTGCTTAATAGTTCCATAGGTTATTATATAAGCATATTGGTAGTTATTGCCTGGCTACTGTCACTGGCACGTCCATCAAATGGTCTCTTCCCATGCTCCACCCACAGTTTCTGTTGAAACCCACTCATGAATCGATGGCTTGCCTCAAGCAATGCTGACTTATAATCAGCCATAGGGAAAGCATATTGTCGTGTTGCCGGCGATTGAGACCACCATTGACAGATAGCCGAATCAGTCCTTAATTCCGAGGCGAACAAGCCCAAAATATGGCGGTTATTTTGTGGCGCATGAGGGGGGAGGATGCGAGGCGCTTAGCTGTACGGCGCACATGGGTTGATTCCCGAAACCCACAGCGAATAAACACACATGACAAATAAAATGCAACAATAATGAATTTAATAAAAGTAAATGTAATGTGAAGTAAAGGTTGAGGTAATGACTAATTCCCTATGGTGAGGATCCTCCATGCAGACCCAAATACATACAAGCGGAAAATATAATAAAAAGAAATATTTTCCTTTAGTCGGCGGCACTCAGGATGAGGAGCATCAGTGAACAGCAATCTTCAAGTCCTTCCACAGAGTCCCAATGGGATTCAGGTCTGGAGCCACTCAAGGACTTTCACGTTCTTGTTCTGAAGTCATTCCAGTATTGCTTTAGCTGTGTGCTATGCTAGAGATCATTGTCCTGTTGGAACATAAATCTTCGCTGCAGTCTGAGGTCTTTTGCACTCTGAAGCAGGTTCTCCTCAAGGATTTGCCTGTATTTGTCTCAATTCATTGTTCCCTCTATCCTCCCAGTCCCTGCCACTGAAAAGCATCCCCATAGTGTGATGCTGCCATCACCATGCTTCACAGTAGGGTTGGTGTTAGATGGGTGATGAGCTGTGCTCGGTTTCTGCAAGATGAAGCACTTTGCATTCAGGCCAAAGAGTTAAATTTTCATCTCATCAGACCCCAGAATCTTTTGTCTCGTGTTCTCAGAGTCTTTCACGTGGGTTTTAACAAACTGCAGGCATGCTGCCAGGAGTGGCTTCTGTCTGGCCAGTCTCCCATAAAGCCTAGATTTGTGAAGTGCTGCGAAGACTGTTGTCCTTCCGGCAGGTTCTCCCTTCTCAGCCAAGGACCTCTGTAATTCTGTCAGAGTGGTCATTGGGATCCTGGTCATCTCCCTGACCACTGTCCATCTTCCTGGTTGCTCAGTTTGATTGGACGACCAGCTCTAGGAAGAGTTTGGGTAGTTCCATATTCTTTCCATTTCCTAAGGACGGGGCGCAATGTGATCTTGGGAACTTTCAACACTCACGAAATTGTTTTATACCCTTGAAAACGTAGAGACATCTCAAAGGTGATCAAATAAAATTGATGCACCTGAGCTCAATTTGGAGTGTCATAGCATAGGGGTTGAATACTTCTTGACTCCAGACATTTCAGCTTTTCATTTTTCATTGTTTTGTAAAAAAAATTCTAAAAATAAAATTCTACCTTGACATTATGGGGTATTAGGTGTAGATCAGTGAAAAAAATTTCAATGTAATCCATTTTAAATCCAGGCTGTAACACAACAAAACGTGAAAAAAAGTTAAGAGGTGTGAATACTTTCTGAAGGCTCTTCAACTTCACTCCCTCACCCTCTCCCATCCACTAGGGATTAGTGCTGCCTCTTTTCATCTTTTCCTCCTCTTGTCAGGGAGTGTAAGGCTCTTGTGTTATTGACATCTCTCAACCTGAGGCTGAATCTCAGGTCTTGCTTCTTTCTCACCCAAGGCAAATTGGTGGCATTTTAAGACCCCCTTTCACTTTTAGCTTCCCACCTCATTCTATGTTGCATCCGTACGTTCTTGTCCTTCTGTCCCCCCTTCCCTTCACCTTTGTATCTGTTGACACTTTGCATCATGTTGTTGTTCTGTTCTTGCACGAGCCTGGATGCCTGTATAAAAGCAAAAGCAAGCCAAGCATAATTTTAGAGTGACATCATTGTGGATAAATAACAAAGATTTCCAGAGTACAGATTGCTGGAAGGAGTGACTCGACAAGGACATTTCACTTTGGTAGAGCACTGTTGCCGCAACCTGTGACGTGAATGCTTTTGTAAAAAAAAGTTTTGACATATCAAGTGATGAATTAGGCTCTTAAAGAACACACATTTGGACCTTTGCATCTTCATTGTTTGAATGTGTTTTCTGACTTCCTTTGGAGGTTGTTTTCTTTTGAGAAACTTCCTTTTTTCCACAAGCATTTGATTACACCATCTAGTTCAGAGCGAATCGAGATTCACAAAGGCAGTATTGATCGGAATACGAAGAATAAAATGCACATTCTAAATCTGTATTCAAATACATTATTTTATATCGTTGTTTTTATTGAAAAACTTCTTTGTTTTAAGTTTAAGGTAAGTTCAAGAAACTTTTAAATAATAATGTTGCGGTTTTGTGTTTTTACAAATAAAGGTTAATTTCCCCCTCATAGTTAGTCACACTACAACATGTAGCCTTGTTTAAGCTCAGTTATGTCTTAGTAAGTGTAAGCGTAGACCTTTCCTATGTGTAGTTTTGCGTTGAGTAGAATAATGAGAGTTAGGTCCTTCTAATGCTTTATGCCGCCTCGATGCTTTGGTTTTTGGCGCAAATTAACACGAGGCCGGCCTCCGAAGGAAGGCGGGGGAGGAGCCGACGGTAAGCGCGAGCCGCCATTCAGGGCTCGAGGGGAGTAGCTTACGACTGTGGCAAAGGCGTGGTTTGGAACATTCGATGCGGGCTAAGGGCGTGGCAATATAACCCTTTTGCGCAAAGCCCCCTCCTCAGTTTTGAGTGGAGAGGAGCTTGAACAAGTTGAACGCTCGGTTGAGCTTGAGGCAAATCCCCTATTGAGTTACGCGAGTGAAAGCGCGCCGTTCATTAATAGCGCTGTGAGGAACCGCCGAGCCGGACGGGAGACGCGTATATTCGCCAGCCTGCCTTTGTTCGAGAGACGTGCGGCAAGGATCCCTCCCGCCTGCCTGCTTGCCTTCATCGAGGGACGTGCTGTGACCGCGGAGGGCCACGCCGGGCGAGCTGTTCCTGAACCACAACGGAGCCGGCGCATTCAGCGCATGAACACCATCCTTCTTTCATTCCCCCTGTGAGTGTGAACGGGCCCGTGTCTGGGTGATAACTGATAAGTAAGACTGTTATAAGAACTGCCCTGTGTCTCTGCTTCTACCAATCATTGTAAATAATAATTATTAAACGTGTTATTTCTTTGATTCGACCGTTTCGTCCCTTCCATCTATTGACTAAGCGTGGTACGAATTATATCGCTCTAATCGGGTTCCAATACTAAGGTAATTGCCCGGACCACGTGGTACGCCATCCGCTCAGACGTACTCAAATTACGCGTGGTTCGTGCGAGACTTGATCCCCGCTTCCGCGGCGGCGTAGGTACTTAGGTACGTGCGAGAATTGTCCCGAAACCCTGTCCTGCGTCTGCCCGGGAGTGGCGATTCAAATCTCGCGGTTGCGACGACCCAAAAAGAACAAGGGGCATAATCTCCCCTTGGTAAGGGCAGGAGGGTCATGCGAAACCGTAACAATAACTTGCGTTCTTTCATCTATGTTTTAATTACTCCTGATGGGACTGGGAGGATAGCCTACCCAAGTTGATTTGCAGCAGGCAAAAATGTATTTTTCCCCCATTGGTTGGCTTTTTTATTCTATTTTTGATATTTCAGCTCTATTACAAAACGATTTTTCAAAATAATAGTAAAAAAAAAAAAAAAGGTTTACCTTTCCAATTTTTTATTTATTACTATTTTGGGACTTTGTTGCAGTGCTAACTTTTCACAATTTTCCTGGATTTCGTTTTTTTGCACCAAGTTTGTTGCTATTTAAAACTATTTTTCTGTACTTAGTTTTTACCCCGATATCATTGCTATTTTAGAACTATTTTTCTGTACTTAGTTTTCTCCCCAATATTGTTGCTATTTTTCACTATTTTCCTGGACTTTATCTTTTTTACACCAAGTTTTTGCTATTTCAGAACGATTTTTCTGTACTTCGTTTTTCCACGATATTGTTGCTATTTTTTCACTATTTTCCTGGACTTTATCTTTTTTACAACCAGGTTTTTGCTATTTTAGAACTATTTTTCTGTACTTAGTTTTTTTTTATTTACCTAGTTTTCCCCCCGATATTGTTGCTATTTTTTCACTATTTTCCTGGACTTTATCTTTTTTACAACCAGGTTTTTGCTATTTTAGAACTATTTTTCTGTACTTAGTTTTTTTTTTAACTTAGTTTTCCCCCTGATATTGTTGCTATTTTTTCACTATTTTCCTGGACTTTATCTTTTTTACACCAAGTTTTTGCTATTTTAGAACTATTTTTCTGTACTTAGTTTTCTCCCTGATATTGTTGCTATTTTTCACTATTTTCCTGGTCTTTATCTTTTTTACACCAAGTTTTTGCTATTTTAGAACTATTTTTCTGTATTTAGTTTTCTCCCCGATATTGTTGTTATTTTTCACTATTGTCCTGGTCTTTATCTTTTTTACACCAAGTTTTTGCTATTTTAGAACTATTTTTCTGTACTTAGTTTTTTCCCCGATATCGTTGCTATTTTTTCACCACAGTATTTTCCTGGACTTCTTTAAACACCAACGTTGCTATTTTAGAACTATTTTTATGTACTTAGTTTTTTTTCCCAATATCGTTGCTATGTTTTTCACCACAGTATTTTCCTGGACTTTTTTTTACACCAACGATGTTACTATTTTAGAACTATTTTTCTGTACTTAGTTTTTTTTTGTTCTTTTTTTACTTAGTTTTTCCCTCGTTGCTATTTTTTCACTATTTTCCTGGACTTTATCTTTTTTACACCAAGTTTTTGCTATTTTAGAACTATTTTTCTGTACTTAGTTTTCTCCCCGATATTGTTGCTATTTTTTCACTATTTTCCTGGACTTTATCTTTTTTACACCAAGTTTTTGCTATTTTAGAACTATTTTTCTGTACTTAGTTTTTTCCCCGATATTGTTGCTATTTTTCGATATTGTCCTGGTCTTTATCTTTTTTACACCAAGTTTTTGCTATTTTAGAACTATTTTTCTGTACTTAGTTTTTCCCTCGTTGCTATTTTTTCACTATTTTCCTGGACTTTATCTTTTTTACACCAAGTTTTTGCTATTTTAGAACTATTTTTCTGTACTTAGTTTTCTCCCCGATATTGTTGCTATTTTTCGATATTGTCCTGGTCTTTATCTTTTTTACACCAAGTTTTTGCTATTTTAGAACTATTTTTCTGTCCTTAGTTTTTTCCACGATATCGTTGCTATTTTTTCACTATTTTCCTGGTCTTTATCTTTTTTACACCAAGTTTTTGCTATTTTAGAACTATTTTTCTGTACTTAGTTTTTTCCCCGAAATCATTGCTATTTTTTCACCACAGTATTTTCCTGGACTTTTATTTTTTACACAAACGCTGTTGCTATTTTTTCACTATTTTCAAAAGCTGGTGTTAGCTGAATGGTTAAGGTGGCTGGCTTGATATATTAGGGTCCTGAGTATCAAGCCCTTGTCGAGCCGTTGAATTAACACCAAGTGGGTTGACTCAACCTGTCATCCTTCCAAGGTCGGTAAAATGAGTACCACCTTACTGGTAACAGGGGCATTACATCAGCGGCACAGCCATGCTTCCAGAAAATGATGCAATCAGCAGCCAACTATTTTCGTGGTCTTTGTTTCTTTACACAATATTTCCTATTTTTCTTGTTTTTATGTTCCAAAAGTGGCTATTTAAAATGTTTTTTATATGGACAAAAATAGGGGATTTTATTTTTTTAATAGAAATTTTCACCTATTTTCCCCCTATTTTTGATTGCACATTTGCCTCTGAATAGTCTAGCCTTGGTTCTAATCTCAGCGCAACGAGCTATAAACTGTCATCTTGTAACATTTTGCAGGCAGAGCGATTCATCACTATGTGCCTTCGTGAAGGGTAGGCGAGCTATCACCAGCACCTCGGCCAATTTACAAATTCCTTCTATAACTTACATGGGGCACCGCATCAGTCGCACAGATGCACCCCAGCGAATGATGCTACCCACAGTCATGTGCTGCATACAAAATAATAATAAGAATGATATATTTGTGATGTTTACAGAATACATGTCAAATGTTTCACGATATTTACATTCATAATGCGGTGGTCGCCCTTCGTATCCGAAGAAGGCCATTCACATGGAAACTACAAACGACCTGATCAATTTGTTTATAGTGTTGAGGGTATGTAATAAATAGAAGGCCTCAAGACTGTTTATTACAAAAAGGAACATTCCTGATGGTTGTAACGCATTGCATTTGGCGACCTCTGGCGGATCGTTTCTAACACTTGCAATTGCCCTTTATAATGAGAGTTGGAAATATTATGGTGTCCAAAGATACTGAAAATTCCTTAAATGTTTTGCAAACCACCGTAAAACATAAGAGCATGATTTATTTATTAATTAATTCAAAATTATTAATCAAAGTATAATTGTGCTATAACTTGCAAGACACCTTGGTTCTTTCAACGGGTTCTCTTTTAACGTAGCATGATTTGAAATGTGAGCAAAAGAGAACGTGGCAAGAAAGTTCCCCCTTCCAGGAGAGTGGGTGCCCCCTCACAATAAATATTGCCACATCATTTTCAGCACTAAGACCCTTCCACAGATTGGTTAAAACAAATTTGTACCCTATCTCCCTCCATTCCCGGCCACTCCCCAGGATTCCCGGCCACCCCCTCAGGATTTTTTGTTGTAAAGCTGTCCCTCCTGTCAATGCCTTTCATGGTTGTATACCAGTATTCCGATACAGCTGCGGAATAATATACTGGCAACAATCAGACATCAACAAACGAGATATGAAATCAAGGAAATTCCTCAATATCTGCAAAATTTTCTGCAAAAAAACAATGCATCCCAATAAAAGGTGTCTGTCAAGACATGAAGGAGGTAGTGGCCTGATGGAAACTCAACCAAGTGCACAGAATAACAACTGCAGGGTGGGCTGAGTACATGAAAAGTTCAACAGACTACTTGAATCCAATTTGTATATAAGCATGAAGATAACAAGCCAGAAACGTTATCTCTAAACAACCTTGCAAAACATTTTCAAAAACGGTTGTGAATTTATTGAAGGTGTCATACATGAAACCAAAACAGCATCGAATACAGCCACAGCAATTGCAAAACAGACAAAATAAAACAATAAGGTGAAATATCAACAAATACATACTGACAAATGGGAGAACTCATTGGAATGGCTAAGACGAGGTCAGCTCAATTGGGATGGAGGACGAATCATTATAAATGTCCAAGACCAAGGACACTATACCAATGGCTTTAAGAAAACATAGGGACTGAGTCAATCGGACAAGTGTGGATTCAGCAAAGTAGAAACAGAAAGTACAAGCCACCTCCTATCATAGTGTTTCTCAACTGGTGGTCCATGGTGACTTTTTTTTGGTGGTCCACAGACACATTGTCCAAAGTGAGATATAAATTTCAAACCAAAATGTTTGTTGTCTACTCTTTTTTATCATGTCTCAAAAAGGAGGTGGTCCACTAAAAAAATTTGATTGGCCTGTTGGCCTGTGGACTGAAACGTGTTGAGAACCACCGTCCTATCGGGATGTAAAACACTCATGTCAGAACAACTGTACACATAAAGGCGCAACAAGTTATGTAGAGTAATCCACTGGCACAACTGCAGAAATTTCAATATCCCAATTTTAGAAAACTCATGGAAACATGAACCAAACATGGTAATTGAAAACAAATATGTATTGCTCACATACGACCTGATGATACCATCAATAATTAACATAGAAAACAAAGCATCGTGACTGGATATAGTACTAGGTACAAAAAAAGAAAAGACAGCATTGCTAATTAAGGTGTCAGTACAGAGATATTTGGCCTAAACAAAGCAAAAATGAAGACAATGACCAAATTCCAGGATCTCAAGAATGAAGTGCAAAGATCCTGGAAGCTGAAGAGCACCGAAGTATTCCAGTTGGAGCAACAAGAATGATAAAGAAGAACATCACAAAGATCTTATAAACCAGCTCTGGGAGTATTACTACAAACGGACTGCAGTTGGAAGCTGTTTGGGGCTCACCTTATCCTGAAAATGTTTGATCCTGAAAAGAGCCCTCAGAACAAACATTTGAGAACAACAAAACGTCACAACATATTCCATGAATCTTGATCCCTTACTGAAACGGAGGTGGATACTTCGATCCTTGGGAGGATTCCGTTCAAACTTATGAGAACCCGCGCATGGAGATAACAGCCGATGACACACACACCCTATTGCCTCCCCTCCCCTTCGCAGAAATACTTTACGTATTCCACACAAAAGACACAATGGGATCTTTAACATCCACCATGTAATTCTAGAAGGGTCTCCAAACGCAACCTCCTGCCTGCGAAGCACCAATCCAACAGTTCATAGTCAGGTCCAGAATCAAACTTAGACTAGACATTTCAAAGGTAAGTGCACTAACATCTCTTGGACTAAAATAAGGTTTTATATACAAGGCAATGAAATAATCCATTGTGTTAGCGGTATGTAAATACAGCTCAATCATGATGGACTAAATTGCCTTCACATTATTAGTTTATTTTTAAAGCAAAACTGTATTCACCTATTATATGGACTATATATCATGCTTTGTTGTTGTTATGCAGGTTTCTTGTTGAAAAGAATCTTCTAATGGCTGTAATTACTATTACCAATCTAGTGTATGTTGTTACATAAAGTTATGTTTTACTCAGAAAACATATTCTACTGATTTTCTAACAGATCAGTTGACTCTGCTATCTGTTGGCAGGATTTGTCCCAATCGCTGAATAATGTGCTGTCAGGGAAGCTGAAGGATGTAACATTGGGTTTGCTACAAACGCCATCCCTGTTTGACACCCATGCTCTGAAGAATACCATGAAGGTACACTTAGTATTCTTACTCTTACAACCCTCTTCTTTCACCTTATTTGCAGGTTGTAGTATTTCATCCCCTCTCCCTCCCTCTTCTTTTTCTATTTGTTCCTTCCTTCTATTCTCCCTCTATTGATTATTGTGTCCACCTGTTGGCCCACTGCCCCACTGTCAGTTCATACCCTCCGTCAGTTTGTTCTTCCACCAGCTTGCAAAGAAAAAACAAGACCGATAGTCGAACAGCGGCGGAGCCGGGCTTATATTTGCTTAGTGGAGGATTTGCTGTCCACCTGTCATGTGACCAGATCCTCAGCTCTGATTGGTGGACGTTTGTGAGGGACATGCATACATACATACACCGGACGGACAGACAAACGCTGATCCAGACGCCATTGCCATATGGGCTACGCCATAAAAATATGGCTACCAAACCACGTGACCGATGACAGCATCATTTTCTTTTTCTCGACGAATTTATTCCTAGATCACATTCAAGAAATTAAATACTGATTGGATTACGCGTTCTACTTGTCAATTTATGATGCAATATGACGGCACCTATGACATCATCATTAACATAGGTTGTTCACCATGGGGAGTACTTTACAATGAACCACCTTTCAATTTTTTCTATGGAGCAGTTTCGGAGATATAGTGGTGCAAAGTTTTTCATTTTTTCCAAGATGGCGCCTGTACCACGTGACCTATGACATAATTATCATTAAAAAATATATATTTTAATATGTTCCTAAAGGTACTCCTAAAGGAGGTGCTCCTAAAGTGAAAATTTCGTGTCAATCGAACCAACGGTTGCGGAGAGGGATTTTAAAGGGAATAAACCTGCAAAATGCCAGTGGAAGGGACATCCATCCATACATACATACATACATACATACATACCATACATACCATACATACCATGCATACATACATACATACATACATACATACATACATCCATACATACATACATACATACATATATACATACATACATACCATACATACATACATATATACATACATACATACATACATACATACATATATACATACATACATACTGAAGGAGCTGCGCTCCAACGCGAGTCGAAAGAATTGACGCGACCAAAGACGGAATTCGTCCGAGTTGCTTTATTGAAACAAAACAGCTCAGGTATTCTCTAAAAGCCCGTTTATCGGGCAGCAATATATATACACATTTATGCCCGGGCGTTTGCCCGGGAAAACCGAGACCGGGCATGCCCGGGTGTCAAGGGCGAGTCCTGGATAGGCGAGTCTGGACATGCCCGGGCGTCCTGGACGCGGCCTGGCAAGTCGAGGCTGGGCATGCCCGAGTGCTCTGGGCGAGCCCTGGAAAGGCGAAAGCGGGCATGCCCGGACGCTCTGGGCGAGCCCTGGAAAGGCGAGTCTGGACATGCCCGGGCGTCCTGGACGCGGCCTGGCAAGTCGAGGCTGGGCGTGCCCGGGCGCTCTGGGCGAGCCCTGGAAAGGCGAGAGCGGGCATGCCCGGGAAAGACGAGACCGGGCGTGCCCGGGAGGTTCGGGCGTGCCCGGGAACAGCGAGTCCGGGCATGCCCAGGAGAGGCGCGTCTGGGCCCGTCCGGACGAGCCCGGCATGGCGATCGCGCCCTGGCCGCGTCCTGGCAGGTGCAAGGCGATTGTGTACATTCAGCGGGAACCGCTACACACGCCCCTCCAGAATCGACCTGCACCGGCAGTGTCAATTTAAGGGGGGTCCGGACGACCCGGCTGAAGCGACCCCTGGAGGGTCGTGGGGGGGGGGGGGTCTGATCCGGTGGTGGGTGGTCGAGCAGGAGGAACTGTAGACAGGGGGCGGCCTCGCCGCGGAGGAAGGGCCAACCGTGGTGGTCGGTCGACGTCCACGTGCGCCGGTTTGAGGCGGTCCACAGAGATCCGGACCGACCGGCCGCCGACGTCGACGACGAAGGACTTGTCGCCCCGTCGCAAGACCTGGAAGGGCCCGTCGTACGGCGGCCGGAGTGGCCCCCGGTGCGCGTCATGATGCACAAAGACATACTCCGCTGTGCGAAGCACCGGGGGGACGTAGGACTGGGGGCCACCATGGCGGGACGTTGGCACGGGGGCAAATCGGCGGGCGGCCTCCTGGAGGCCCGAGCGCTGGTGTGCAGCGGACCAGGGACTGGTAGGGTCGGGCACGAACTCGCCCGGGACGCGGAGTGGCTGGCCGTAGACGAGCTCGGCGGCAGACGCCCGGAGGTCCTCCTTGGGGGCCGTGCGGAGGCCCAAAAGGACCCACGGCAACCGGTCGGTCCAACCGTCGTCCTGAAGGCCGGCCATGAGTGCGGCCTTCATGGAGCGGTGAAACCGCTCGCACAACCCGTTGGCTTGGGGGTGGTAGGCCATGGTGTGGTGCAGCATGACCCCCAACGAGCGGGCGACCGCGCCCCAAAGTTTGGACGTGAACTGTGGGCCGCGGTCGGACGAGATGTCCGCCGGTGCGCCGAAGCGCGCGACCCAGGTGGCGATGAACGCCTGCGCCACGTCGGCGGTGGTGGTGGAGGTGAGGGGCACGGCCTCCGGCCACCTGGTGGTCCTGTCCACCATGGTGAGCAGGTGGGTGAACCCCCGCGATGGGGGCAGGGGACCCACCAGGTCCATGTGGACGTGGTCGAAACGCCGTGCAGGCACGGCGAAAGGTGCTAGCGGGGCCTGGGTGTGGCGGTGGACCTTGGCCCGCTGGCAGGCCGTGCAGGCGTTGGCCCAGTCGCGGGCGTTCCGTCGAAGGCCGTGCCAGATGAAAAGTGCCGACACCAGCTTCTGAGAAGCTTTCCGGCCCGGGTGAGAAAGGCCGTGGATGGAGGCGAAGATGCGGCGCTGCCAGGAAATGGGCACGATGGGGCGAGGCTGGCCCTGGGAGACGTCGCAGAGCAGGACGGTGCCCGCGAAGGGGATGTCGGCCAGGCGGAGGCCCGTGTCTGCCGCCCGGAGGGCCTGCACCGAGGTGTCGGTGGTCTGGTCGGCCGCCATGAGCGTGAAGTCCACGCCGAGGTGGACCACGTTCGCGCTGGCCCGAGAAAGACAGTCGGCCACGGCGTTGTCTTTGCCGGCGACGTGCCGGATGTCCGTGGTGAATTCCGACACGGCGGAGAGGTGGCGCTGCTGGCGGGCCGACCACGGCTCCGTGACTTTGGCCATTGCGTAGACCAACGGCTTGTGGTCGACGAAAGCCGTGAACGGGCGGCCCTCCAGGAGGTGTCGGAAATGGCGAACGGCCAGGAATAGACCGAGCAGCTCGCGGTCGAACGTGCTGTATTTTAACTCGTTCGGCCGGAGCTGCCGGCTGAAAAAAGTGAGTGGCTGCCAAACCCCGTCCACCCATTGTTCATGGACGGCGCCCACCGCGTAGTTGGAGGCGTCCGTAGTGAGGGCGATGGGCGAGTTGAGCACCGGGTGAGCCAGCAGCGTTGCGTCGGCAAGGGCCCGTTTTGCGCTCGCGAAGGCCGCGTCCATGGCCACGGACCAAACGATGTCATGCTTGGCCGGCTTGCCCCGGAGGGCCTCGTAAAGGGGCCGCATGAGCTGAGCAGCGCGGGGCACGAATCGGTGATAAAAATTCACCATGCCGAGGAACTCTTGTAGGGCCTTGATGGAACGGGGACGCGGGAACGTGGTGATGGCCTCGACCTTGGTCGGCACGGCCCCGGTCTTGGTGATGCGGTGGCCCAAAAAGTCAACGGTCGTCGTGCCGAAGTGGCATTTGGCCGGGTTGACAATTAAGCCGTGCTCGCTGAGGCGACCGAACAGTGTTCGGAGGTGGAGGACGTGCTGGCGACGAGGATGTCGTCCAGATAGACGAAAAGAAATGGCAGGTCGCGCAGCATGCCGTCCATTAAGCGCTGGAACGCCTGGGCCGCGTTCTTGAGGCCAAACGGCATCCTCAAAAATTCGAACAGGGCGAATGGCGTGATGACGGCCGTCTTCGGGACGTCGGCCGCCCGGACAGGTACCTGGTGGTATCCCCGTATCAGGTCAATTTTGGAAAATATGACCCGTCCCGCCAAACGGGTGGAAAAGTCCTGGATGTGCGGGATCGGGTACCTGTCGGGGGTGGTAGCATCGTTGAGGCGGCGGTAGTCGCCACACGGGTGCCATCCGCCCCCCGGCTTTGGCACGATGTGCAGTGGTGAGGCCCACGCGCTATTGGAGCGCCGCACGATGCCGAAGTGCTCCAACGCGTCGAACTCGGCCTTTGCCACGGCGAGCTTGGCCGGGTCGAGGCGGCGGGCCCTGGCGTAGACCGGCGGGCCCGTAGTGGGTATGTGGTGCTCGATCCCATGCCGCACTGCGACGGCCGAAAACGTCGGCCGCATGAGGGCCGGGAATTCCGCGAGCAGGCGAGCGAACTCGTTCGCCGTCGGGAGGGCGCACGCCAGTTCGGTCGGCGCGGAGCTGCTCATCGTGCACGCCAGGGAGCTGAAGGTCTCGGCGTTGACAAGGCGACGACGTTTGACGTCGACCAGCAGCCCGTGCGCGCAGAGGAAGTCGGCGCCCAGCAAAGCCATGGGGACGCAGGCGGTCACAAAGGTCCACTGAAAGCACTGGCTGCCGAAGCAGAGGGTGACGTCGCGCGGGCCGAAAGTGCGTATGGCCGAGCCATTAGCAGTGACCAAAGAGGGGCCGCAAACGGCGTCCTGCCTGTCCTGCTCGGAGGCGGGTATGACACTCAGTTGGGCGTCGGTGTCACAAAGGAAACGCCGCCCGGACGCTTTGTCCCGAATAAAAAGCAAGTTGCCCGAGTGGCCGGCGCCCATGGCTGGGAATGAATGCCGGCCCGGCCGTTTCCCGACTTGCCGAAAGTGCACGGGGGTCGGCAGGTCCGTGCCTTGTGTCCAAACCTGGCGTGGTAATAACACCACGCCTGGTCAGGTGGAGGCTCCGGCCGTCGTGTCGGAAGCGGTGTGGCGTGGCGTGGCGGCCACCAGTTGCACCGGCAGTTCGGCCTCCAACCGCGCAGGGCGCTCGGGCGTCGTGGGCATCGCCTCGGACAGCGGCAGGCTCCAGGTAGCCGCGCCGATGTGTTGGCCCGCCGAGGAGATCTTATCGGCTTCCCTGGCGAGGGCGCGGGGATCGGTGATCGACGTGCCAGCCAGGGCGAGGCGTACCGGGTGAGGCAGCTGGCGAAGGAACAGCTCGCGGAACAGAAAATCCGGAGAGTGCTCACCGAGCAACGAGAGCATATAGTCCATGCGCTCGGACGGGCGCGTGTCGCCGAGCTCGGGCAGGTCGAGCAGGCGCCGTGCGCGTGCCGCCGGTGAGAGGGCGAAAGCGTCGAGGAGGAGCGTCTTCAGCGCGTCATACTTGTCGGCAGCCGGCGGGTGCTCGAGGAGGCTCAGGGCACGGGCCGCAGTGGCGGAACCGAGCGCTGCCACAACGTGGTGGAAGCAGGTGTCGTCCGCGGTGATGCCTCACAGGGCGAACTGGGAGTCCGCCTGGGCGAACCAAACAGCCACGTGAGCCTCCCAGAAGGTAGGCAGTTTAAGAGTCACTGCCGTGTCCATGTCGGTAGGTCACCAGTGAAGGAGCTGCGCTCCAACGCGAGTCGAAAGAATTGACGCGACCAAAGACGGAATTCGTCCGAGTTGCTTTATTGAAACAAAACAGCTCAGGTATTCTCTAAAAGCCCGTTTATCGGGCAGCAATATATATACACATTTATGCCCGGGCGTTTGCCCGGGAAAACCGAGACCGGGCATGCCCGGGTGTCAAGGGCGAGTCCTGGAAAGGCGAGTCTGGACATGCCCGGGCGTCCTGGACGCGGCCTGGCAAGTCGAGGCTGGGCATGCCCGAGCGCTCTGGGCGAGCCCTGGAAAGGCGAGAGCGGGCATGCCCGGACGCTCTGGGCGAGCCCTGGAAAGGCGAGTCTGGACATGCCCGGGCGTCCTGGACGCGGCCTGGCAAGTCGAGGCTGGGCGTGCCCGGGCGCTCTGGGCGAGCCCTGGAAAGGCGAGAGCGGGCATGCCCGGGAAAGACGAGACCGGGCGTGCCCGGGTGGTTCAGGCGTGCCCAGGAACAGTGAGTCCGGGCATGCCCAGGAGAGGCGCGTCTGGGCCCGTCCGGACGAGCCCGGCATGGCGATCGCGCCCTGGCCGCGTCCTGGCAGGTGCAAGGCGATTGTGTACATTCAGCGGGAACCGCTACAATACCATACATACATACATACATACATACATACATACATACATACATACATACATATATACATACAGACAGACAAACGCTGTTCCAGATGGCATTGCCCTACAGGCTATGCCATAAAAAAGTAAAAACATTTTTTCTGAATGTCCAGGTACATCTCAAGTGAAGAGCGAACTGTGTAAGGCCTATTTTATAAAGTACCAATGTTTTTTGTGCGTGTGTGAACGAATAGAGCGTTTTTTGTTCTTTCTCTTACAGGTGTCGAGGCTCATGGAAGAGGAGAGTGAAAGGGGTCAATGGAGCAGCAGACAAAATGGGGGCAAAGGGAAAGCAGTGGGATGACCAAAAGGATGCATTACAGCACTAGGAGTATAAAGAAGGATGTGAACATTGTCTCATCGGGTTTAGTAAGTTCATTCGTGGAAGTGTGAGAGACCATGAGGTGGCGGTAAATAGCAGTCTTGAAGTCTTGTAGGGAAGTGAACGACACAACGAACTGAGAAAGATAGAGGAGACAAGATGGATGTGAAAGAATCGAGGTGAGCATCCAGTTTAGACTTTGGAAGGGTAACAATAAATGGGTTTACATCAAATCTGTAACCTGAAACATTGAGATACATTAATTATTGTTAACGAGGAATTAATTCATTTTAATCTTTTTTATTTTTTTAAATTATTTTTTACATAATTTAATGATAATTGATTTTGAATCTGACTTCCTGTGTAGATTTTATTTATAAACCTGACAAATAAGTGAAAAAAAAACTGTTCCCTTTGAATGGGAGCCATATTTATCTCGAGGGCCTGCTGTTTTCTTATATTATATTTCCACCTGATAGGAAAGTGGAAGCTATAAACTGCTTAGTGTGGGAAGCCAGAGGTTGAGTAGCAAATAGCTTTAGCATAGCAAGACAATCATTGATTTAATGTATTAGCCTTGTAGTACATAGAAACATTCTGACATTGCACAGCAAGACAAAGCTCGGCTGCGTTTGTGAGAGAAAAAATATTTTAAAAAATATTTCCAAATGCCGAAATATTTAAGCCCCTCAAAAAGCAAAATAATTCAAAGAAAACGACAAGAATAGTAAATATTTATATATAATCTGGCTAAATTGAGGCAATTTATTGTATTACCTAAAGCGCAAGTTCATTAATTAGCCTGTCCCCCGTGCAGCAGGAGATGGGGTAATCATGTGTGTGTGTGAGCATCTGCGTATGTATATATGTGTGTGCCTGCGTGTGTATGTATGTGTGTGTCTGCATGTATATATGTATATGTGTATGTATGTATGTATGTGTGTGAGTATGTATGTACGTATGTGTATGTGTGTGTGTGTTGGTGTGTGTGAGTGTGGGTATATGTGTGAGTGTGTGTGTGTGTGTGTGTGTGTATGTGTGTGTGTGTGTGACCAGGCCATAACCTTTTTACCATTGGAGCTTTTGTCATCAAATTTTCAACAATCAACAATCGCCAGATTTTGTAATCTCTTCCATGTTTCTCTATTTTTTCTGATTACCTTTTGAGATGTTTTCTAGTTATCCAGGTAAATGGTTGTTGTGTTATGCACTACTAGCCTACTACTATCAAAGTGTAAGTGCCATCAGTTTTATAGCAAACAAGCTCTTTACCCACCCTTTGATACGATGGGTACGAAATATGAATTTGATGTGGGTAGACATACATACTCACATCTTGTTGAGGAGAGAGAGTTGAGCTTGGTCTGCAATGTGTGCACGTTTGCCTGAAATTTGATCCTGCACAATGCCACCTTGCTGAGAAGAAGGGCATAGCTTGTGCCAAGCCACAAAGTAAACGCATTTATATATATATATATATATATATATATATATATATATATATATATATATATATATATATATATATATATGTATATATATATATATATATATATATATATATATATAAATATAAATATATATATATATATATATATATTGTTGCGGTTCTCTCACCGGCCTTCTTCCCCTTATCAAGGGGGGATTAATCCCCTTGTCTATATTGGCCTGGAGCGAACCGAGACCTATTACGTCCCTTCCGGACAGCGCCAAATAGGGTTTCGGGACCAAATTCTCTCTTGTATCTAAGTACTCGCGCTGCCCTGGAAGCGAGGAAACAAGCCTCGCACGAACCACGTGAGGTTGGAATACGCCGAGCGGTTTGAGTACACGTGATCCACGCAGTTATAATTAATGGCCCCGATTTAAGCGATCTTATTCGTTCCACGCTTAGTCAATTGGAGAAATCACGGGAACAATCGAATTCAGAAGAAAGGAAGAACAGAGTGGTTTAATGATTATCACACGTATATACAGTTCAGGACGAAGAGACACAAAGAAATCCTTATACAGTCTTAATTATCCCAGAGACAACGGGCCCATCTCACTCACACTCACACGGGGTATTGGAGACGGGCAGGTGTTCCCCAGCGCGTCCAAGGGTGGTCCTCGTCCAGCCCTCCACAGTCCCCAGCACGTCCGCGAAGATGGAGATCGGCGAAGGCAGGGCCACGTAGCGCATCTCTCGAGCAAAGGCAATATATCGGGGCGAACGATAGGAGAGGGCTTTTACGGCAATGGTGGGACGGCTTTTACGGCAAAGGGGCGGTTACGCAGCCTCGTTCACTCGCTTGGCTGAAATGCACAAGTTCGTTATAACTGCGCCTGGCTGCGCCCGTGTAAATCTAGCGACCAACTCTTCTTCCTCAATGCCTTGGTGTTGGTTAGCGCGCGCATTCTTATGCGATAGTCAAGTTCATCAAGCGGTACAGTGCGAGTGATGCAAGTCCTCTCACGCAGCCAGTCCTCTCCCTCTCCTCTGCAAGTCCTCTTCCCCCAGCAAGTCCTGTTGAGGGCTTTGCGCATAGGGTTATATAGGCCCGCCCCATGAACCTTCTGGAACTCACCAGACTCTTCTCACCACGCCCTGTGACGCAACCACCTCTGAGCTCTGATTGGTGGCTCATGCTTACCGTCATCGCCTCTGCCGCCCCCGACCTCAACGCTGCCCCCACCTTTTTAGGCCTACCTCGTGTTAACTCAACTAGTGAGTAAGCAAAGGGCAGCGAAATGGATCGCGCCTGTAGAGGTAGAATGGTTTGCAGAAGTGGGGCCTATTCTCCTGTCTTTACACAACGCAGAATTAACACTGGAAAGGGCCTACTCTCACACATACTAAGAAATAACTATTCTACAAATGAGGCTACATGTTGCTTGTGTGACTATCTATGGGGGGCAACCCTTTAACCTTTATTGAGCTCACTGTACAAACCTCAAAACCGTAGCAATATATATATATATATATAACATGGAAGTTCAAGCAGGACAATCCGCAATAAACTAGTCCCTTGAGGAATAACCTTCATCAGAGGTCTTATGTTGGTCGACTAGAGGAAGAGAGGTCTTGTGTTGCTCTGCGAGAGGAAAAGATGTCTTGTGTTGCTCTTCTAGAGGAAGAGAGGTCTTGTGTTGCTCTGCTAGAGGAAAAGATGTCTTGTGTTGCTCTGCTAGAGGAAGAGAGGTCTTGTGTTGCTCTGCTAGAGAAAAAGATGTCTTGCGTTGCTCTGCTAGAGGAAGAGAGGTCTTGTGTTGCTCTGCTAGAAGCAGAGAGGTCTTATGTTGCTCTCCTCGAGGAGGAGAGGTCTTGTGTTGCTCTGCTATAGGAAAAGAGGTCTTGTGTTGCTCTGCTAGAGGAAGAGAAGTCTTGTGTTGCTCTGCTAGAAGCAGAGAGGTCTTGTGTTGCTCTCCTAGAGGAAGAGAGGTCTTGTGTTGCTCTCCTAGAGGCAGAGAGGTCTTGTGTTGCTCTGCTAGAGGAAGGGAGGTCTTGTGTTGCTCTCCTAGAGGAAGAGAGGTCTTGTGTTGCTCTCCTAGAGGAAGAGAGGTCTTGTGTTGCTCTCCTGGAGGAAGAGAGGTCTTCTGTTGCTCCGCTGGAGGAAGCGGACACACAAATAATTGACTGACACTATAAAATTACACTATTCTTGTTATTTACTTGAGCAGTTTGTTTCACACTCATTTAAAAAGGTTTTTAATTTATAATAATAAAGACAAAGGACTGTTATCACTGGTAATTTGATGAATTGACCCTAAAGTATGCCATATCATTGCATTGGAATAACCCAAACTTTTGCAAAGTACTGTATTTAAAAATGTGATGTACATTTTAAACCATTTGCTCCAAAGTGCTAGACCATATTAATTCAGCAGAATTTCAAGTTACATTAGCAGGAGAGTACCTCGTGCACAAGTCCTAATACAGTAGCATTGCCATTGTGTTTGGCTTTATATGTAAAATAAAATGCCCAAATTAGAGCCATATAGTACATACAGAATTAAATATAACAAGCAACAAATAGAAGCCGTGAGAGAATAACAAGCACTCTTAATGGCTTCCATTCTTTTTAGGTTTGTTAATTTAAGAACAGCAAAACAAACAATAAAGAAATAGACTTATGACAGAGGCATAATGAATACCGAAATAGAACTGCACTCGGTAGAGCGCATACCTCCACCAGGCTGAACAGTTTACGTTTTCCATTCCACTGATAGGTCGGATCTGGATTCGGACATGAACCAAATTCTAATCGGCTTGTTCTTGTCACCCAACCAACTCATCACCCAATAGCATGTATATGTCGCTTTTTGCCCGATATCTCAATGGTGAACAATCACTTGAAAGTTTAAAGAAATGATCGTATCCGGATTTGGATCTTCACCAAAATCGCATCTATTCGTCCGTGTCACACAACCAACCGGTCCACCAAGTTTCGTCCAAATCCGTCCATGACTTTTTGAGATATCTTGCTAAATATCGGTTTTTGCCCGATCACTTAATGGTGAAAAATCACTTCATAAACTCTCAAATCCAGATCCAGATACTTCAACAAAATTTAAAAGATTTGTCCTTGTCATACACACAACCTCGCCACCAAATTTCATTAAGATCCGTCCACAACCTTATGAGATACCCTGTTCACTTGCAGACAGACAGACAAACAAACAAGAAGATGTCATGCAGGTCAATCGGATGAAAATTGATTATTTTTCAGATGAAAATTGACGATTTTCGAAGTTTGACCTTGAGTTGACCTTTGACCTGTTGACCTCAAATAGTTGGTTTCCCAATTCAGTGATGCACTATGTAATTTCTGTTTAATTTGCAACTTAACAGGATGGAAATTTAACCTTTTTCAGATGAAAATTGATAATTTTAGAAGTTTTCCCTTGGGTTGACCTTTGACCTTTTGAGCTCAAAAATAGTTGGTTTTCCAATTCAGTGACTCGATATGCAAATCGTGTTCAACTTTCAAGTCAATCGGATGAAAAATGACGAATTTAGAAATTTGTCTTCAAGATGGCCTTTGACTTCAAAATCGACCTCAGTTGTGACTACCGTTGTGATTCACTATGTTAAATAGATCGACATTACTTATGTCATAATGGATGGAATAAACAGAACTTTGATCGACGTTTGCTAACCGTCATGAGGAGCAAGATGAAGCTGACGTTTCATGTGTTATAGAAGTTTCCAGCCAAGAAAAAAACTAACATCTTTTCCTGCCAAGGTTCTCTCCGGGGTTCCGTCATCATTACCCTTTAGCTGATGGTCATCCTGGATTTGACCTCAAATCCAAAATGGCCACCAATATACCCATTGAATCTCACATTTTAATGCTCATAAATCAATTTTGTAACCACAAAATACGAATTTTTCTGGTCGCATGTTTGGGATATGCATCATTAGTTGATTTTGGAATGATTTGCATTTGGTCTCAAATCCATTATGGTGGCTAAAATCCAAAATGGCCGCCAAACTCTACTGAATTTCATTTTGCATACGGTACATTTTTTGGCTGGAAAATACATTTTTGCCCATGAAATGTGACTTTTTCTAGTTGTATGGTAGAACCTATCAAATGTATTGGTGGCCATTTTGGGTTTGAGGCCAAATCCAGGGTGGCCCCTCGGCTAAATTGAAAGGGCATGTGCTAAGGATGACCGAACCACTGAGAAAACCTTAGTAGGAAATGTTTTTTTTTTCTTTGTTGGGATCTGTCTATTAACCCTTCGTTGGAGCAAGGGTTTATGCCCAAAATGTCACCTCCTCATTTCCCATGGCAATTAGCATACTTCATTCAACCTTTTTTTAAATTCCATCCATCGTTCTACCTTCAAAACTTGAGTGAGTTCATGCAAGCATACGTATGGGTAAGTTTGAGTTCATTTAATCAGAGTATAATTTTGACCGAGCAAAGTTTACATGAATACGGTTCACCTCAAGCTACCTGTCCAACATTTGTGCATGCGTAGATTAGTTCACATGGTCTAACTTTTCAATTTCCAATCATGCATTTCAGCTCTTAGAAACTGGGAGAGACTCTGCCAAAGAGGAGGGGCCAGCATTAAACTTGTCATATCCAATATGGAAGAGCAACGTAGAACTAGCAGTGGGACAAAGATCAAGGGAATTCATGAACAGGAGAAGAGGAAATGGAGGAGTGGAGGAAACACCAAAACTTGCAAGGAACATGGTTGGGTTTGGAAAACTTAATGGGGGAAATAGATTATGGGGCCGAATTGGGATGGCAAGATATGGTGGTGCATTACTTGTATGAAGTAGCCGGTTTGGCATGTACGTGCCAGTTCTCCATCCCACACGATCCTCTTCCATGACAGGTACATGGAGTTCCTTTCCACCCTGTTTATGCCTATTCCACCCAGCATCATGTCAAGTTTCAATGAATATTACTACGGTACAGATGAAGCACTTTTTTCAGTTTTTTGTAACCTTTAATCAATCGAAATGTAAATCACATAACAACTGGTCTCATCTCCGAATTTTGAAATACTGCAGTCATTTGTAATATCAAACTGTTCAAATGTTCTCTTTCAAATACCGACTCCGAGGTTGTTCAATAATGCGATTTGAAAGAACACTTTGTGCTCTGATGTTGGAAAAAATTTCAATACTTTTTCACATTCATCTCCTCCTGAGTTAAAAAGATAGCAAAGAGGGTTTGTTTGACAACACATTATGTGTGAAGTGAAAAGACAAAGCAAATTTGCAAATAGTGGGAGGATAAGAGCTTTTAAAATATACAAATGGAGAAAAGATAAGCACAGGCTGCACTTTTCTGGATCATAGCAATAACCAGAAAACTAAGATTACAGAAACGGTTATGTTTATCAAAAACTAGTGAGGTACCTGTGCTACGTATGGGTGGGAGCCCAAAATCTCAGAAAAATATGTTTTGTGAAATTTTATGAAAACTCTCACCCACTTTAGGACACATGCAGGGACCCCAAAAGGTGCACCAAAAAATTGTTGGGGCTGGCCCCGAAACTGTGGGAGTAGTACTGTGTAAAATCAATGTACCTTTACCGATGATGAAGTGAATGTTTCCACATGCGGTAAATGGTAAAACAGCGAATGCTGAACCCATGAAATTTGTTTACATGCGGAGAGAGGGAGCAGCTCCGTACGGATGGAAACTCAAAATCATCATTCTATTGAGAAATTTATGAAACCATCCACCCACCTTAGGAAGGAGAAAAGCGGCGTTGTTCGGGTGCAAACTCAAAATCACAATTGTATTGAGATACTACTGATCCAGCAAATGTTTCCACATGCAGCAAGTGGTGAAACTGTGAATGCCGAATCCGAGAATGTGTTTACATGCGGGGAGAGAGAGAGAGAGAGAGAGAGAGAGAGAGAGAGAGAGCAGCTTTGTACAGGTGGAAACTCAAAATTATAATTGTATTGAGACATTTATGAAACCATCCACCCACCTTAGGAAGGAGAAAAAGCTGCGTTGTTCGAGTGCAAACTCAAAATCACAATTGTATTGAGATATTACCAAACCAGCAAATGTTTCCACGTGCAGCAAATGGTGAAACTGCGAATGTCGAATCCGAGAATGTGTTTACATGCGGGGAGAGAGAGAGAGAGAGAGAGAGAGAGAGAGAGAGAGAGAGCAGCTTTGTACAGGTGGAAACTCAAAATTATAATTGTATTGAGACATTTATGAAACCATCCACCCACCTTAGGAAGGAGAAAAAGCTGCGTTGTTCGAGTGCAAACTCAAAATCACAATTGTATTGAGATATTACCAAACCAGCAAATGTTTCCACGTGCAGCAAATGGTGAAACTGCGAATGTCGAATCCGAGAATGTGTTTACATGCAGAGAGAGAGAGAGAGAGCAGCTTTGTAGAGGTGGAAACTCAAAATTATAATTTATTGTATTGAGACATTTATGAAACCATCCACTCACCTTAGGAAGGAGAAAAAGCGGCGTTGTTCGAGTGCAAACTCAAAATCACAATTGTATTGAGATATTACCAAACCAGCAAATGTTTCCACGTGCAGCAAGTGGTGAAACTGCGAATGTCGAATCCGAGAATGTGTTTACATGCGGAGAGAGAGAGCAGCTCCGTACGGATGGAAACTCAAAATCATAATTCTATTGAGAAATTTATGAAACCATCCACCCACCTTAGGAAGGAGAAAAGCGGCGTTGTTCGGGTGCAAACTCAAAATCACAATTGTATTGAGATACTACTGATCCAGCAAATGTTTCCACATGCAGCAAGTGGTGAAACTGTGAATGCCGAATCCGAGAATGTGTTTACATGCGGGGAGAGAGAGAGAGAGAGAGAGAGCAGCTTTGTACAGGTGGAAACTCAAAATTATAATTGTATTGAGACATTTATGAAACCATCCACCCACCTTAGGAAGGAGAAAAAGCTGCGTTGTTCGAGTGCAAACTCAAAATCACAATTGTATTGAGATATTACCAAACCAGCAAATGTTTCCACGTGCAGCAAGTGGTGAAACTGCGAATGTCGAATCCGAGAATGTGTTTACATGCAGAGAGAGAGAGAGAGAGAGCAGCTTTGTAGAGGTGGAAACTCAAAATTATAATTTATTGTATTGAGACATTTATGAAACCATCCACTCACCTTAGGAAGGAGAAAAAGCGGCGTTGTTCGAGTGCAAACTCAAAATCACAATTGTATTGAGATATTACCAAACCAGCAAATGTTTCCACGTGCAGCAAGTGGTGAAACTGCGAATGTCGAATCCGAGAATGTGTTTACATGCGGAGAGAGAGAGAGCAGCTTCGTACAGGTGGAAACTCAAAATTATAATTGTATTGAGACATTTATGAAACCATCCACCCACCTTCGGAAACCTGCTGGGACCCCTAAAGTTTCCACAGAAAGTTTGGCGGAGCTAGCCCCAAAACTGAGGGAATAGTTCAGGCATGGACAGACAGACAGGCAGACAGTCCTACTTTATGATATAGATATAACCATATATTGCTAAAGTATGCATGTTTGACAAATGACTTGACCCAAATTCGACTTTTTGAATATTTTTTAAATTACAAAATAAGAATGTCTGTAATCGCATTTTGTATACCAAAATCACAATGACTTTAGAATGGTGCTGCCAGGAGCACTAATATGATGTTGGGCTTAAGACCAGTGAATAATGACATCCAATGATGCCGCAATGGAGTGAATGTCTCAAAAGGTCAATAACACGTGTAATCACCATTAAAACGAATGAGTGCTGCAATCCTACTCATTCCCCAAAGAAGCCTCTAGAGAGAATCCAATCAATGGGAGTTGTTGCCATCCCTGGTGTAAAGTTGCCTCCAACTGTGCAAGGGTCTGCACAGAGAAGCCCCAATCATGCTCTGTTGGATTTGCTGGCCAGGACAATGTCGTGATTGCATTGTTGCACAAGAAGTTGGTAACTGCACGTAATGATGGGTCTGGCATTGTCATCCATTAACACAGATGTTATGAGAAGTGGGTGTTTGTCAAAAGGTGGAACAATAACACAAATTAAAATATCCCTCCACTATCTTTTGCCAGTCAAGTTACACCGTATGGTGCCAACTTCAAATTTACAATCGTAACAGGCAGCACCATATCATAATGAATCTGCCACCAAACGGAATGGACTCCACAATGTTCTTGGGTGTATACGCTGTGTTAGGTTGGTGCCAAACTCGAGTTCTCCCATCGGTCACATTTGATCAGGTGAAATTGGCTCTTGTCAGACAAATGTGTCTTCCTCCAGCACAGCTTTGTGTCCATGGGTGAGAAGAGGGCGTCTTCCCGGTATGTTGACTTTGTAACTCCACAGCATGTTCCGGCTAGATATTCCGGCTAGACGTAATTCTGACTACATTTAATTCCCTTGACTCACCTATATCTTTCAGTCTACTGCAGGACAAAAGTTTCCCTCAACCTGGTGTATTATTTCCTATTTGTGTATGGTGTATCATGAGGTTAAAGGTCAGAGGTCATGTAAGGTAAAAATCCTGTTACCTCGATTTGCTTGTGAACTAATGATGGGATTTTGTCCAAAGTTGGTACAAGTATGTATTGTGATTGAAAGATTAACTGATTTAATTTTGGGGACAAGAGGTCAAAGGTCAGAGTCTGTAATAGGATTTCTTTACCGCAATAACTTAAGAATGGCTTAAAGGAACTAAGTCAAATTTGGTACAAGTATGTATAATGATGTTAAGATAAATTGCTAGACTACATTATGGGGTCAAGACGTCAAACATCAAGGTCTCGATCGGTAAAAAAAATTATGTTACTGCGCTAACTCGTGAAACAGTGATGGAACTTTGACCAAACTTGGTACAAGTATATATTATGATGAAAATATGTACCGATTCGATTTCGGGATCAAAGGTCAAAGGTCATGCCAGGTAAAATGTGTAATAATGTGGGTGGAGGCATATCGGTCCATGTCACGACATCGAAGATTGCCGTTCTGGTTTGCAGATGACTCTACATTGTCGAACAGTACCCCATATTCTTCGATCCTACAAAATGTCTCTCTTATTAATCCTATTAAACCCTGTTGAACTGGAAGGATCATTAAACTAACTCCCATGCAGTATAACCACCATTTTTCATGTCATTCCATCTATTATTATCATGAAATATTTTCTCTTTAGGGAGTATGAATTTTTTTATCATCCAAAAACTTCTTGTGCAACCCCCACTCTCTGAGTACAACCACCAAACCCACACACAAACAAAACCACAAACAAATAAACAATCAAGTGGTCATAGGAACATATAGACCAATACCTACAAATCAATCGCTGTGACCTTGCCATTTGGACCTCAAAAACAATATGCTTAAAGCTTTTGATTTGGTGAATCAGTTCGGTGACCCAATATTCAAATTCTGTTCTGTTCAAATTTCAAGTCAATCAGATGAAAACTGATGATTGTATGTCATCTTGACCTTTGACCTAATACAATAGGCTTCAGTGACCCAACAATGCAGACTCTTACAGAGATATTATAGATTACAGTAGATCTGATCATGGAAGATCTATATATTAAAGTAGATCTGTGGGAGGACACCGACACACAGACTGGGTAGCCTGTCCAATGGGTGAGGCTAATTATTGTTCCTCTGCTGTTAGCTGTTCACACTTCCATATTCAAAGCATTTTTTATCCCTCACATAATAGAGTTGTCTGCAAACTACACTGCACATCACATGGGGGAAAAAATCCGACGGCGGTGGAGGGAGGTAAATTGTACCTGGAATGGCACCTTAATCAATAGCACCTGGACACCATCATCAGCAAGTCAAGATTAAGCTATTAACATGCTCCGAATGAATGCTTGTAATTATAACTTTTCATTTTAATCTATACATAACTAGAACGGTACTCGGTATAGCGCATACCTCTGCCAGGCTGAACAGTTTATATTTTGTATACCACTGATAGGCCGGATCTGGATTCTGACATGAACCAAATTCTAATGGGCTTGTTCTTGTTACCGAAACAACTCGTCCACCAAGTTGCGTCATCATGCTATATATCGGTTTTTATCGCAATCTCTCAATGGTGATAAGTTACTTAACAAATTCTCTGATCAGGATCCAGATCCAGATCTTCGCCAGAATTGAATCAATTTGTCCTTGTCACATACCCAACGTCTCCACCAAATTTTGTCCGAATCCGTCCACAACATTTTGAGATATCCTGTTCAGAGACACACAGACAAACAAACAGGTGAAAATATAACCTCCGCTCACCTTCACAGGTAATTATATTTACTATAATTATAAAGCTCTGAACATTATTAAATCCGGATTATTAAATTATTAAATATTTTATTAAATTATTAATTATTAAATTAAATAATTATTAAATTATTATTAAATATTAAATATTATTATTTAATATTATTAAATAAATAATATTATTAAATTATTATTAAACCAGCCGAAACCCGTGGAACATCCACGGAAGGGAGGATGTGGTGTATGGATAGAGTTTACCATTATGGATGGCATAGGGGATTTGCTTGTCCGAGTAAGAGTTAGGAAGAAAGATGAGAATGAAGAGGGCGTATATGAACAACGATCGTCGACACCGGCACAAATGCATGCTCTGGATTGTCCACTCAGTGAACGGCTTGCTTTCGCCTTTGCCTGTCCAATCAGTGGACGGCTTGCTTCGCCTTCGCCCAGCAGATGCCAATACGAATGCGTCGTAAGATGGCGTCGTATCGGCAGTTAATCGGATGCTTTTGGGCCCCAACGTCGGCTAATTCAGATTTTTCGAGTATGGCTGAACGTGATAAACAAAGAGTGCGGTTCGTAGATCGTAAATCCATTAGTGCCGTGGGCATCGGGTCACTGGGTGCGGCGTAAAAGGGATAACAAAGTCGAGTCCTTATGCTATTATTATATAGATAATAATAATAATAATTATTATTATTAATTATTATTATTATTATTATATTAATTATTATTATTATTATTATATTATTATTATTATTATTATTAATAATTATTATTATTAAATAATTAATATTTTTATTAAATAATAAATATTATTAAATATTATTAAATTATTATTAATTATTAAATTAAATCAGGATCCAGATCCGGATCTTCGCCAGAATTGAATCAATTTGTCCTTGTCACATACCCAACGTCTCCACCAAATTTTGTCCGAATCCGTCCACAACATTTTGAGATATCCTGTTCAGAGACATACAGACAGACAAACAGGTGAAAATATAACCTCCGCTCACCTTCACAGGTAATTATATTTACTATAATTATAAAGCTCTGAACATTATTAAAATCTCCTGCAATGAGGCTGAAGCACAAGGTCTCTTGTTTTCACATTGCAGGCAGGATGGTGGTCTCTCCATATTTACTACATCTTCTTCCATATTGCTCCCTCCCCTCTCTGTCCTCTCACATTCCCCAGCAAACTCGAGGATGCATGCATTCTTCCCATGACCCCATTCTGGTTAAACTTCCAAAATCCCAGCTCCGTTAAACATCTCATCCTCTTTGTTCCTCGTTTCTCCCATATACAGAATCACCTTCCAGAGGCCATTCTTCCCCACTATTCCCCCCATGGCTTCAAGCAGGCAGTGGGACCGCCAGCTCGTCATCCCCCATCCTGACCCCTGATCTTTATTACCCCCCAATAACCCTTCCTAACCCAACCCTCTTACTTGGTGGTCCTCCTCTCTCCTGCATTATTTTCCTGTTCGTTCATTCATTTGCCAATTGTTCCCAATTGTTGGACTGCTACCCCACTGTCGGTACAACCTTGCTCTTCCATGACCCTCGCGCTTATAGAGAAAAAAAGTTTTGAAATATCTTCATATAATTATTTGCATTCTTTTTCTCCCACTGCTTTTTTTTTTTTTAATCTCACTTTCAAAATCTTTTCTGACGTCATTCACAGGGTCTGGGAACCGACGAGGAATCCCTGGTGGAAATTCTTTCAACTTGCACGAACCAAGAAAAGAAAGCCATAACAGACATTTATCAAACAGGTTAGTCCAAATGTTTCTCATTCCATATGCATAAACATACTTGCACAAAGCCAACAGTGGTTGTTTATCAGCATAATACTGGTTCAACCTAATCAAGTTAGTTATAACCTTTGACTTTAAGCCACCCTACCCCATCTGATTGGTATAACCCTAACTTTTAAATGAAATGCACCAAGGTAAAGATGGTCTACCCATCAACCTGGCATGACATGTGATCAAGCTCATCGCACAGTTCGAGCTTGAGGATATCTAAATCAGTTATATTCAGGTGAGACATGTGTATATAAATTGAGAACACTCTCCAACACCCCCACCTCCCTCTTCTTTTTACTACCTGTCACTTATGAGGAATCAAAAAGTTTTCCCCCAACCCTGGAGGAATGTTCCTGTGCCAGACGTTTCTCGTTTTCTCTGTAATTTCCATATAGTGTCAGCCATTTGTCCCAGCGGTGGGTGAGTTTCCTCATACCATTGCAATAGAGGTCATGTGGCTGTTTCTAAACCTACCTTTTTGAAAAGGTAAAAAGTTTTTTACTCTCCCCATTTTTTCCCCAATGTCATTATGTATTGTTGGAGGGAGAAAACATTTTAAGTAAACCAGAGCATTGGTTGTAGTTAGTGTCTGGAGAAGGGTGACGACAATGTCTGTGCAAGGGATATCAAAATACACTTTTGTGTTGATAACATACTTACATGATTTCACTCTATTAAAGAAGAATGTGAAGAAGTAACTCTTCCTTCCCCCCAAAAATAATCCAAAAGACCAAGTACTCATCCCATATGCAATGAACCAAATTCATAAGTACTCTATCTCCATCATCAAGCAAGTCATGATCCATAAGCACGTTCATGTCATTGGTTTACGTGGGGTCCGGAGAGGGGATGGAGATGAGAGATCTGCATTCTCACCCCATTTTCAACTTTTATCCTTAAATGTCTCCGTTATTAAACCATAATTTAACAATTATGCCTTCGTTTTTAATTTATTTTAACGTTTTTCTCCTCTGGGGTTCATGGTCAGAGACGGCCAATTATCGCTGCAATACCTTTGGTGCCTGACGTACTTTTTCACATATTTAAGGACATGTGGACTCTCCTACCTCTACCCCTCATTTCCTTCTCCTTTTTTTTTTCCAAGGTGTGGATTAATTTATTTCAATAGCATGAGATTATGATAGGTGGCCAATTGATTACGAAGTAAAACCCAGATAATTCCCCATGTTCACTTACTGAGTAATAAATAATAATAATAACAAATCAATACCATTTGCTATTTAATTGATTTAACTATTTTCAACTGAACATCTCTGATATTAAGTATCTCAAGGCTTTATACCAAAATATGTGATTTTAAAAAAACTTTGATGTGAAGCAATTGGAGGTGAAAGGGATTTTCCATCCCTTGACTTGCACAACCATACACCTGATCACCAGTGGTGCTATCCTCTGATAGGTTTAGCGGAGAATGCTGTGGCCCAGACTTAATACTAGCTCAAATAGGAGTCTTGTTATCTTATAATAGACCTTTACAAAAATTCTGCACACCTATCTCATCAAACTCTTCTTAATACAACTGTCGGGGACACCTCTTTGTGCTGGTTGTACCCCACAACACAAGTCGGGAGCCAAATCTTCCCCATTCTTCCCCTGCTGCCCCGGTTCGTCAGGGCAGTGCGGTCACGGTCAGAGTGCAGATTGGTCCCATGGACCGGCCCTTTCCCTCTTGTCTCTCTTTCTCTCTCTCTCTCTCTCACTCTCTAACTCTGTCGTGGCTCTGACTTTGTGAAGGCCAGGTACACCATCCCAGATACCGGGAAACTTCGGATTGTTCCTGCAAGATCGATCGGCTTGTTCGAGAGAACTGTCCAGGGCCAAACAACAACAACAATAACAACTCTTCTTAATATAAGTAACCCATTCAATCATGTGTGTGCAGCACATAGTTGCTGGTTGCATCATTTCTATGAATCAGCCTGCTGATGCAGTGCTCCCCCTTTTCGAATATTGCAGGAATTTGGCCAATTTTGGCCGATGACACTCAACAACTCTTTGTGTAGGACACTGTGGGACCTTTAAAGTCCACCAGCAACTAATGCTCCAGCAACAACTAATCCCCTTCTCTCCCCATCTTGTCTTCCGCTCCCTCTTTTTATATATTTTGTTTGTCTGTTTGATTTGTTTGTGAAATAAATGTTAGCTCTTTCACGAGCCTCGATTCTGTATACAAAAAAAAACAAAACAAAAAAATGCTGGAAGACAGGACACCTGGCATAATGTCCCATCCAACGGGTGTGCTTATTGATGCATCTCCGTGTCTGTGAACCATCAGGGTTATGATTTATCGTTGGGCCAGGAATTGAATTGGGACTAGAAACCTCTAACTAGGCACCTTCCAACTCCAGAGTTCCACGTAAAAGTGGAATTTGTCTTATTGAGGATTCTTCTTAACTACAATTGACCGCTGCACTCAAGTGTGGCTGCAAAAACTTTCTTATTTGAGGAGAGGCAAGTCATAGTAGGTAAGACATTTTTTTTGTCTTGCGTAATATGAACTGCCTTGATGCACAAAATTATGTCAGATTAAGATGGGAGCATGATAGCTCAAGTGGTAGTTGTCTCGTCTTGCCATGGAGCTGTATAATCGGAGTGTATGTCCTTTACGGACAGAAATGCAACCTTACAGTGATGTCTTTATCAGAGATTTTAATTTATTCTGGAATGAAATGTAACAAAACCTGAATTCTGCCTTTCCTTTTTTTTTTTTTTTTTGTTGTTGCAGAGTTTAAATGCACAGTTGCTGATGACATTGCTTCTGACTGCTCCGGGGAGCTGCAGAAACTTTCGCTGGCTTTGGCTAAGGTTAGAATTACCTGAATCATAGTGATTAACGTGCTGCTCCAAAGCCATTTGCCTCTGGGACGGCCCGCTTTTCTGGCATTTTCACCTTCGTCGTTCGGGGACTGCAACACCGTTCGAAAACTGAGACCTTGACCCCTAACCCTCCGTGCTGTACTGGCCTCCGGTCCAGCTGCTGTGCTTCCTGGCTCAACAGCCATCTTTCTATGATTGTCTCACATACAAAGGCAGAAATTAAAGGCAAAGTGAATTAGGGTTGGCCCTATCTTTTGCTTCATCCCAGTCGAGTGGCCACCTGCGGGATGTACTGGGTTCGCCTAAATTAATTTATGTGAACATAATAAGAAAAAGGAGGCTTCTAAAAGCATTTGTCGAAATAAATCCATGGGTACACCAGCATTAGTACACAGAGGTCAAAGGTGATGAAATTTTCTGATGATTTTATCAACTTGACCTCTGCTGCTGATTCTTTAACCACATTGCTTACGCGCGATGACCTAAAGCATGTGGTTTTTGTTTGACGTACAGGAGATTTCAACCAAATTATCATGAATATATGTTTATGAATAAGGTTAAAAATATTTTCTCTAAAATCTTATTAGCTTTGTGTGGTAGTTTTCTTTTGGGGCATCAGGTCTCTCCGAGTAACTCAGATCAGAGTGCAACTCATGATGAGGTTAAATCGGATCAAAAAGGCCATTATGGTGCTTGATAGCAAAGGAATGCCAAGGAAGTATTTGCCACACTGAATAATAGCAAATCAATGGCGGTCTATGGAGGCCAGTTCTGAGATGGGTCTTTGGTTGATGGTCACACCAAGAAGTTTCACTCGTTTCTATCAAGGTTTTGATAGTTGGTGTGATGATGATTTCCATCGCCTCACGTCTCGGATATAGTGACTCTCACTGTTCTGCAGCTTCCATTATATTGAGCAGAATCGAGAAGTTTAATTTGTTTAGTTCCACAAAGTTCCTCGATTTGATCGACTCATCTGTCTCTTGGACAGCTTTTTCTTCTTTCGCTATCTACTCAACCTAACATGCAGATTTTCCAAATTTTCACCATCTCTTCGGCAAATGTGGCCAAAGTACACCAATGAATGGCTTTGAACATATTGTACAACTATTCTTTGTTCAGAACATTCTTCACACTCTTCTTTGAGAGCAACTCTCAAAAGCCTGCAGAACGTTCCTATTTGGTCATATTCCAGCTTTCGGATGAATATGTTGCCATGGGAATATATAAGAGCTTGAACAATGCGGACTGTAGTGGGTTTGCCGATGTTACAATTAGACCAGATATTGTTCAAGTTACTCATTGCTGTTCTTCCCATCCGTTGATGCCGGATAATTTCCTAAAAATTGAAGCTCTACTATTTATAATGATTTTCCATGTATGTCAATGATTTGTCCTCACCTATTATCAACACTTTAGTCTTCCTGGTATTGATATATAGGCCTATTGTTTCGCTTTCCCTTTTTGAAGTTGTAGAGAAACCTCTTTATTTCAGTGACAGACTCAGCAAGCAGAACTGTGTCATCTGCACATCTGATACTATGAATCTGTCTATCACCGACTAAAATGCAGTAATACCAGTTATCGAATGCTCTTCTCATGATGTTTTCAGCATAGATGACAAAACTTCTTCACCCTTGCTAATACTATGCTGACGCCCTCCTCGCTCCCCCATCCTCCTCCTTCCAATTTTCCCTCCCGAGAGTTTCCTTCTGTATCCATCTTGTCCACCCCATGCCTCCTCTCGTGCCCCCCATTCATCCACACCCATTGTTTGTCCGCCTCTCTTTGTCCCGGCCTCCGGCTCTGCTGTTGGTGTTTCCACCCTCTCTCTGCTGGTCCTTTTGTCCTGTTGTGTCCTGATCCGTTCAGTGTCCTAATTCTAGCTCTTCCACGAGCCGCAACTGCTCGTATGTATACAAACAAATAAAAAGTAGGTGTCAGGATTCATCCTTGTCTCTCGCCTCTCGAAACGTCAAACCAGTCGGAATATCCTACCTCATTTCTAGCACAGAATTGCTGTCATTTATGGAGTTTTTGGGGATTGTGAGATATATGATAGTTGGTCTACCAAAAGGAAACATAATTATGTTATTTGTGAGACTTAAATAATCCAATGTCAGGCTTACACATTTTGACCAATGGTGATCTTTTCTGACCACATGCCAATCAAGTGAAGAAGTGTACAGAGTCATGGAATCCGAGGTTGAGTGGAAGACATGTTGGTTAATCAGAAAAACTGATGGATCGATGATGTATCACACTGAATTGGACGCATCTAAAAACTGCAAGTCTTTCAGAGGATATTAATTCAGCTGCCAAATGGACATAAGATATTCTTCTTCTTCTTCACGAACCGGCTGGCTAGGACTGACATTCGACTAAGTTTGTTTGGAAGTTGTTCGTGATGCCGGTGATAGCTCCCCTACTTTTGACCAAGGACACTGTGTGTCCTTTAATATCCACTTAAAGCGCGGCGTTACGCGCGCTGCTTGTGAGCAAGGAGGAAGCGGACAAGCGGTAACATATAAACGTCTTTATTGTAAGACTACACTGTAACACTGAACTCTTCCGGGCTGGTCGCCCGGTGTATATCCTGAGGCCACGCCTACCCCTCGGGCGTGGCCACCGCCCACTTGGTGCGTGGAATGATGTCACCACGCCAGTGGGCTTTTGTGTCCGCCACACGCGCCCCCCCAGAATTCCCGCGCACCTGGAGGGCCAGTTTGCGGGGCAGACGAATGACCCGGCCGAAGCGCCCCCTGGCGATCGGCGGCGTCCGGGGTGCAGGGATACCAGGTGGGATGCCCCTGGCTGCCCCTGGGATGGGTGCAGGACCGGGGGGCGCCGTGGCGGCGGGGCTGGGCGGTGCCGGGGGTCCGCCCGCAGGAGGGCGGCCCCGACGCGGGGGTCGGGCCACTGGCGGTGGATGGTCCACATCGAGGTGGACCGGCTTGAGGCGGTCTACCGAAACGCGGTCAGGAGTACCGCCGATGTCCAGGGTGAAGTGCTTCGCCCCGGTCTCCAGCACGCGGAAAGGCCCGTCGTACGGGGGCCGCAGTGGTGTCCGATGGGCATCGTGGCGGACGAAGACGTACTCCGCCGTGCGAAGCTCCGGGGCGACGTGCGTCGGTGGGTGCCCGTGGCATGCCGTTGGCACCGGGGCGAACCTCTGGGCGGTCTCTTGCAGAGCGGAGCGCTGCTGTGCCGCGGACCATGGTGCCGTGGAGTCGGGGAGGAACTCGCCCGGCACCCGCAGCGGTTGCCCGAAGACCAACTCCGCCGCGGATGCGCGCAGGTCCTCCTTGGGCGCCGTCCGGAGGCCCAGCAGGACCCAGGGGAGCCTGTCGACCCAGCCGCCGTCGCGGAGGGTGGCCCGGAGCGCGGCCTTCAATGAGCGGTGAAATCGCTCACACAGGCCGTTAGCCTGGGGGTGGTAGGCCGTGGTTCGGTGCAGCCGGACCCCGAGCCCCTGCGCAACCGCCCCCCAGAGCTCCGAGGTGAACTGGGGGCCGCGGTCGGATGAGATGTCTGAGGGGGCGCCGAACCGGGCGACCCAGGTGGCGATGAAAGCCTGCGCGACATCGGCCGCCGTTGTCGACGCCAAGGGCACGGCCTCCGGCCACCGGGTGGTGCGGTCCACCATGGTGAGGACGTGGGTGAAACCCCGCGAGGGGGGCAGAGGTCCCACCAGGTCCACGTGGACGTGGTCAAACCGGCGTTCCGGCACCGTGAACGGGGCCAACGGGGCCTGGGTGTGCCGGTGCACCTTGGCGCGCTGGCACGCGAGGCATGTCCTGGCCCAGCCGCGGACGGCCTTCCGGAGGCCATGCCAGACGAACTTGTCGGCGATCAGCCTTTGGGAGGCCCTCGCGCCCGGGTGGGACAGGCCGTGGATGGCGTCAAACACCTGGCGCTGCCAGCCCGCGGGCACAATGGGGCGAGGACGCCCGAGGGAGACGTCGCACCAGAGGGCCGCGCCCGCGCCGTCAAACGGCACCTCGGTGACGCGGAGGCCCGTGATGGCGGTCCGCAAGGCCTGGACGTCGGGGTCAGCGGCCTGGTCCGCTGCCATCCGGGCATAGTCGATGCCGAGGTGGACTGCGTGGGCGACGGCCCGGGAAAGGCAATCCGCCACCGGGTTGTCCTTCCCCGCGACGTGCTGGATGTCCGTCGTGTACTTGGACACGGCCGAGAGGTGACGCTGCTGCCGGGCCGACCACGGCTCGGTGACCTTGCCCATCGCGAAGATCAGCGGCTTGTGGTCGACGAAGGCAGTGAACGCCCGGCCCTCGAGCAGATGGCGGAAGTGCCTGACCGCCAAGTGAAGTCCGAGCAACTCGCGGTCGAAGGTACTGTAACGGCGTTCGGGCGGGCGAAGCTGCCGGCTAAAGAACGCCAGCGGTTGCCAAGCTCCACGCACCCATTGCTCGTGCACCGCGCCCACCGCGTAGTCCGAGGCATCGGTGGTGAGGGCGATCGGTGCATCGGGCGCCGGGTGCGCAAGCATGGTGGCGTTAGCCAAGGCGAGCTTCGCGCCCGTGAACGCCGTGTCCATCTGCTCAGTCCAGGTAACGTCGCCTTTGCCCGGCTTACCTCGGAGAGCTTCGTGCAGGGGGCGCAGGAGCTGGGCGATACGGGGCAGGAACCGATGGTAAAAGTTCACCATGCCCAGGAACTCCTGCAGCCCTCTGATCGTGCGGGGGCGCGGAAACCCCTTCACCGCCTCCACCTTGGCCGGCAGGGGGACGGCTCCGTGCCTGGTGACACGGTGCCCCAGAAAATCGATTGTGGCGGCGCCGAACCGGCACTTTGCGGGGTTCACAATCAGGCCATGCTGGCCCAGGCGTTCGAAGAGCGTGCGGAGGTGGCGTAGGTGCTCTTCGCGGGACGCGCTGGCGACGAGGATATCGTCCAGGTAGACGTAGACAAAATCCAAGTCGCGCAGGACGCTGTCCATCAGTCGCTGGAACGCCTGAGCCGCATTCTTCAGACCGAAGGGCATGCGCAGGAACTCGAAGAGTCCGAATGGCGTGATGACCGCCGTCTTCGGGACGTCCTCCGGCCTGACGGGGACCTGATGGTAGCCGCGTATGAGGTCCACCTTCGAGAAGAAGGACCTGCCCGCCAAACGGGCGGAAAAGTCCTGAATGTGGGGGACGGGGTAGCGGTCGGGAGTCGTGGCGTCATTGAGACGGCGATAGTCCCCGCACGGTCGCCATCCCCCGCCGAGCTTCGGCACGATGTGCAGCGGCGACGCCCAAGCGCTCTCTGAGCGCCGAACGATGCCGAGTCGCTCCAGGGTAGCGAACTCCGCTTTTGCCACCGCCAGCTTCGTCGGCTCGAGGCGGCGTGCCCGGGCGTAGACCGGTGGCCCGACGGTGGGGATGTGATGGGCCACCCCGTGCTTGACGGCCCCCGCCGAGAAGGTGGGCCGCGTGAGGGCCGGGAAGCCGTCGCGGTGAATGCGTCCGCTGCCGGAAGCGTACAGACCAACGTGGCCGGAACCGAATTGTTCGGCAAGCCGCTTGGCAAGCCGCTCGTTGAGCTGGGCAACGCACATGCGAGCGAGCTGAACGTCTCGGCCTGGACAAGCCGTCTGCGCTTGACGTCGACCAGGAGCCCATTAGCGCACAGGAAGTCCGCGCCAAGCAGTGCCATGGGCACGTCGGCGGTGACGAACGTCCATCGGAAAACCTGCCCTCCAAACCGCAGAGAGAGGCAGCGTTTTCCGTACGTACGGATGGGCGTCCCGTTCGCGGCAAGCAGTGCGGGGCCCCCACCCGCGGCGTGCTTGTCTGACGTGCCGGCGGGAATGACACTCACCTGTGCTCCCGTGTCGCACAGGTAACGGTGCCCGGAGAAGGTGTCCGTTATGAACAGCAGGCTGCCCGAACGGCCGGCGCTCATCGCCACAATTGAGCGCCGGCCCGGGCGTTTCCCGACCCGTTGAAGGAGCACGGCGGATGACACCGCCGAGCTTCGTGGCCGAACTTGGCGTGGAACCAGCACCAGGTGGTGGAGCTGGAGGAGCGCGGCTGGCTCCGCCAGGCCGGTGGAGTCGACGGGTTTCCCCGCGGTGGCGGTTTTCGCCGCGGCGGTGGGCGGGGCGTGGCGGCGTTCACGAGGTGCGTATCAGCATGCTGCTGAACCTCCGCGTGCTGTAGAAGATGATGCTGTGGAACAGCAGCGTCAAAGGCCGTGACGGCCACGCCAACGCTCGCCCGCGTGTCCGAAGCGGCGAAGTACTTGTCCGCCTCGGCCGCCAATGCTCGGGGTTCCGTTAGCCCGGTCCCGGCCAACGCGAGGCGAACCTGCGCTGGAAGTTGGCGACGGAAAAGCGCCCGGAATAGCGAACCGGGGGCTTCGTCGCCCAACAGTGACAGCATATGGTCCATTCGGACCGACGGGCGCGTCTCACCGAGCTCGGGGAGATCCAGGAGGCGGTCGGCCCGTGCGTCGTCCGTGAGGCTGAACGTGGCTAGGAGTAGCCGCTTGAGTGCCTCGTACTTGTGGCCGTCCGGTGGGTGGCGAAGGACGGACACAACTCGAGCGGCCGTGCCGGGCCCGAGGGAGGCGATGACGTGGCAGTAGCGCGTGTCATCGCCGGTGAGGTGCCGAAGCTGAAATTGGGCTTCGGCCTGGACGAACCAGACTTCGGCCTGAGCCTCCCAAAATTCCGGAAGTTTGACGAAGGCGGCCATGGCGATGGCGTCGCGTGTGGAAGGATCGCTCTGGCAGATCCAACGTCGAGGGTCACCAGTAAAGCGCGGCGTTACGCGCGCTGCTTGTGAGCAAGGAGGAAGCGGACAAGCGGTAACATATAAACGTCTTTATTGTAAGACTACACTGTAACACTGAACTCTTCCGGGCTGGTCGCCCGGTGTATATCCTGAGGCCACGCCTACCCCTCGGGCGTGGCCACCGCCCACTTGGTGCGTGGAATGATGTCACCACGCCAGTGGGCTTTTGTGTCCGCCACACACTAACTAATGCTGGTGGATGAAACGCTCAGTTTAACGTCCATCCGAGGGACAGCACACACGTTGATGAATCATCCTGCCTATGTTTATAGCTGAGTGGGGATTCGAACCCAAGCTAGACAGCTTGGAGGTGAATGTGTACCTCTAGGCCATCCTGCCAGCCTAGACATAAGATATTGCATGTTAGATAAAAAAAAACAAATAGTTGGCTTTGGGGCGATTACCGTAGCCATATAAAATCCGACCAATATAGGATATTCAAACAAAGCCGAATGGAGTGTGGATGTGATGCTGACATTTTTTTCATACCTGTGGAGCACCTGGTTGCTTATTAAATCATTGCCTGGGAGCACCTGTGCCACAGATTCAGTGCTCCCTGTACATTCAGGTGGGAAATTAGAATGTGGCCAAGGAATGGTACACAATGGCCTGTTGCTTTCCAAAGGCATCATCAAATCTTCAAAATGCACAAGTGAATTCTCGCGTCATATTAGTAAAAACTTCCAATCTGATGTCGTGCCAGCAAGGGGCGCTACTTCCCGGAGCATGTTTTCCTTTAAACAGAGATTCCTGAGTCTTGGTCAAATTCTCTTATTCCATGCATTTAAGTTTACAATCAACTATCATGTGCATGTGATGTGTAAATATAGCACAGGCATGATGCACCAAATGCCTGTGTATTTCTGCGCTCCTTGTATTTCGTTTTCTTATCCCTGTTTTCTTATCTGCACTCCTTGTATTTCGTTTTCTTATCCCTGTTTTCTTATCTGCACTCCTTGTATTTCGTTTTCTTATCCCCGTTTTCTTTTCTGCGCTTCTTGTATTTCGTTTTCTTACCCCTGTTTTCTTATCTGCACTCCTTGTATTTCGTTTTCTTATCCCTGTTTTCTTATCTGCACTCCTTGTATTTCGTTTTCTTATCCCTGTTTTCTTATCTGCACTCCTTGTATTTCGTTTTCTTATCCCTGTTTTCTTATCTGCACTCCTTGTATTTCGTTTTCTTATCCCTGTTTTCTTATCTGCGCTCCTTGTATTTCGTTTTCTTATCCCCGTTTTCTTTTCTGCGCTTCTTGTATTTCGTTTTCTTACCCCTGTTTTCTTATCTGCACTCCTTGTATTTCGTTTTCTTATCCCTGTTTTCTTATCTGCACTCCTTGTATTTCGTTTTCTTATCCCTGTTTTCTTTTCTGCGCTTCTTGTATTTCGTTTTCTTACCCCTGTTTTCTTTTCTGCGCTCCTTGTATTTCGTTTTCTTATCCCTGTTTTCTTATCTGCACTCCTTGTATTTCGTTTTCTTATCCCTGTTTTCTTATCTGCACTCCTTGTATTTCGTTTTCTTATCCCTGTTTTCTTTTCTGCGCTTCTTGTATTTCGTTTTCTTATCCCTGTTTTCTTTTCTGCGCTCCTTGTATTTCGTTTTCTTATCCCTGTTTTCTTATCTGCGCTCCTTGTATTTCGTTTTCTTATCCCTGTTTTCTTATCTGCACTCCTTGTATTTCGTTTTCTTATCCCCGTTTTCTTTTCTGCGCTTCTTGTATTTCGTTTTCTTACCCCTGTTTTCTTTTCTGCGCTTCTTGTATTTCGTTTTCTTATCCCTGTTTTCTTATCTGCGCTCCTTGTATTTCGTTTTCTTATCCCTGTTTTCTTATCTGCGCTCCTTGTATTTCGTTTTCTTATCCCTGTTTTCTTATCTGCGCTCCTTGTATTTCGTTTTCTTATCCCTGTTTTCTTATCTGCGCTCCTTGTATTTCGTTTTCTTATCCCTGTTTTCTTATCTGCGCTCCTTGTATTTCTTTTTCTTATCCCTGTTTTCTTTTCTGCGCTTCTTGTATTTCGTTTTCTTACCCCTGTTTTCTTTTCTGCGCTCCTTGTATTTCGTTTTCTTACCCCTGTTTTCTTTTCTGCGCTCCTTGTATTTCGTTTTCTTACCCCTGTTTTCTTATCTGCGCTCCTTGTATTTCGTTTTCTTATCCCTGTGTACTCCCTTTGTAAAATTGTAAAATTAATTAAGAAAACAATTCTATGTAAAATTCTTTTACTTTATCTCAGGCTTTGCTTTTCTCTTGTTCAGCTTTAAACTTTGCACTCAGGTCTGTTCATTATTTGCCACAGTGAAAAATAATAATACTAATCAAAAACCTTGCTGGATGTACTTTATTAATACCGTTCATTTCCCCAAGCTTTTAGAATTTATCTTGTTACATCCACTGTATGAATTAAATTTCTCGTTAATTTCATCGTTTTCCATGTTGTATAATGAGAATAAAATTTAATCCGCCGTACCTTTTTCTATCACAACGACTTTATTTCTCAATATGAAATGTGATGGTTTGAGAAAAAGTTCGGACTGTTTTCCAAGTTGACTATTTCTGTTCTGATGTAAACCAACTGAGTTTACCTTTATAGTAATAGGATTTTCCTTATAAGAAACTTTGATGCAGGAGGAGGTAAATTAGGTCCATCAAAGCCTGTGCTATTAGTACCAACCTTTGTTAAATGTTTGTCCATGCTCTATCCTTTTCAAATGCTGAGCGTTAAGAAACAGCAGCACGTACCATTTAAAAAGTCTTTTTGGCATGACTCAGATGGGATTCCAACCACTGACCTCCCAGACTCAGAGTGGATACTCCAAAGATTACTCCTAAATTACAACACAGACTTATGTCGAATCAATTTTATCCAGCAATTGTAAAATTCAACAACTGCAAAACAAAAAACACATACTTAAAAGAGATACCTCTATGTCTTTTCTCATCTTAAGCAAATGTTGTAATTAATTATCTATCAATATACTGGGCAACAAATGCTCTCTTAAAGCCATTGTCTTCTTTATTAATTCTACTCATTTTATGCCATCTTATTTTCTTTCCTAGACCTTGAGGAGTGAACAACAAACTCTGGATTACAAAAAGATAGATGAAGATGCAAAGGTGATTCCACATTTTTGGCATTCTGATTTTACATATATATATATATCTATATATCTATATACGTATATATATATATATATATATATATATATATATATATATATATACACACATACCAGCAGGAGTACCCGGCGTTGATGGGGGTGTGGGGGGGGGGGGGAGGGGTGCGGGTGGAGGGAGGTGAGGGGAGAGGGAGGGGAAAGATATACTACATATACATATTTGGGGGGGGGGGTGCTTTGACAGCCCCTCCGTTTTGGGGAGGGGGGAAGGGAAGAAGGAAAAATTTACCTGTGCAAAGAGTGCTTCATAACCTCAGTGTTGCCGAGGTAAAAAAGGAAATTGTAATACCCTTTGCCACCATCACCAGGTGGCGCTACATGGTACACATTTACATAGAGAATTTACGCCCCTCTCTCGCTCCCCCACACCCCTGAGTGAGGCCGTGGCCACATAGCCTATGTTACCCCCCAGAAAAAGTTGTATTTGTATTTGTACCCCAAGTAAAGTACGAAAGCGTTTATAGCTGCAGTACCCGGCATTGCTCAAGCGAAAAATAAACGTTAACATATTTGAAATGAGGGAAAATATAATGGAAAAGCAATTACATCCAAATCAGAATCCATCACAAATGTCAAATCATCATTTTACCTTTTTGTTTAATATATGCTGGTGAATGTGCCGTTCATCACGTTTCTGAGTTAAGTATGATTATGTTCAGGAAGAAGAAGAAGCCTTACCACCAAATTCGACCGCTTCCAGAATTGTTTTATGATTTGCTTTCAAATGTCTGGTGATTGTTTTGTATTTACTTATGTGAATGTGTACTTGTATATAACTGTCATTAATCAAAAAGGCTTAGGCACTTTGAGCGTTTTTTTTTTAATCCACCCCTCCACCCCCCCCCCCCCTCCCAAGTTTTTTTTTTTTTTTTTGGCCTAAAACACTTCCAGCCACTCACTGATAATCCTCTGGAAGTTTGACGAAGATGCATGCATTCAGCCATCTCTGAGAAAAATGGCGACACACACAGACAGACACACACAGAGACCAGCTGACAAAGTTGCCGGAGGCATTATGTTTTTGGGTTGTCCGTCTGTCCATCCGTACATCCGTCCGTCTGGGCTAAACCTTGTTTTTCTCAGCAACCATATGTCCGATTGAGACGAAACTTTCAGGGTAGGAGTGACACCCATGCAGAATGTTTTTATGACAATTGTGACAAGTGTGTGTGAAACAAGTGTGTGTCCACCCTCAGGGGAGCCAGGAAACAATATCTCTCTGTTCTCAAGACCGAACTCTCTTATCTGTCTCCCTCTTCCAAATCCTGGTGGCGTCTGGTCAAATCTGTTTCTGGTGTTTGTTCCCCCTCCATCCCCTTCCTCACCTCAAATGGCCACACGGCTGACTCAGCACGTGAAAAAGCTGAATGCCTCAACTCTGTGTTTGCCTCTAAATCTTGTGTCCCAAACCCATCCCTCTCTGTACCCACCGTACCCAGTAGTACCCAGCTGCTCCTGGACTCTGTGTCCTTTCCTCCTGACAAGGTGGAAAGGTTTCTGTCAACCCTCGACTCTGATTCTGCAACTGGACCTGACGGCATCAGCCCACGGGTCCTAAAATCCTGTTCTTCTGCTCTTTCACTCCCTCTCTCTGTTCTCTTCACCCTCTCTTTTTCTCAAGGTCATCTGCCATCTGCTTGGAAATCAGCCAACATCACTGCTTTGCACAAAAAAGGTGCAAAAACAGATCCTAGCAACTACAGACCAATCAGCCTTCTCCCAATTATCAGCAAAGTCATGGAATCCATCATTGCTTCGGATATGAAATCTTTCCTTTTCTCTCTCTGGGCTCTGTCCCCCAAATATTCCTACAGGTCGCACAAGATCTGCCTGCAACCCTCTTATGGTTAAACTGCCAAAATCAAGACTCTCTACTCACCTTCATTCCTTCATTCCTCTTTTCTCCCACCTCTGGAACAAACTCCCTCATTCTCTTCAATCCCACTCCACCCTCCAGGTCTTTAAAACAGCTGTTCACCACCATCTCTTATCTTCCCCCATCCAAAACCTTGATCTTTTCTACCCCCGATAATTTCACCCCAAATCCACATTTTTGAAATACCAACTTCTGTCCTGGAAGTCCTTGGTGTCCTTGTGTTTTATACTTCTCCCTCTCCCCCCCCCCCTTCCCACGCCTCCTCCCCCCAAGCCCTCTCCCTCCCACACATCTCCCTGCTCTCAAATGTTGTATTTGTGTGCTTCCCCTTCTCTCCCCATCTTGTCTTCTGCTCCCTCTTTTTATATATTTTGTTTTTCTGTTTGATTTGTTTGTGAAATAAACGTTAGCTCTTTCACGAGCCTCGATTCAGTATCCAAAAAAAAAAAAAAAAAAAAAAAAAAAATCATAGGTCATGTGGTATGGCAGCCATCTTGGATTAAAAGCAAATAATTAAAAAATTATTTCTCGGAAACCGTTGAATGGAAAAATTTGAAACTTGGCACATTGTCAAGTACTCCCAATGGGGAACAAAATCATGATAATGATAACATCATAGGTGAAGTGGTATACCAGCCGAGAATGTTTTAATCGAATTCCTTATCCTAAAAATCTGAAATTGCATGCACATGATCTATGACCCATTTGTATTGAAATATTAAATTTATGACATCATAGGTCACATGGTTTGGCAGCCATATTGGATTGAAGGAAAATATTAAATCATTATATCTCTGAAACTGCTCACCCTATTGATGCGAAATTTTACAAATATCATCTAACCCCACTGTTGCATATAGTTTGAAAATGATGATGTTATAGGTCACGTGGTTTGGCAGCCATCTTAGATAGAAAAACGAACCTTATCCGATCAACACGAAACTTCACAAATGTGATCCCCTACCCATGCATATGCAGAGGGGTGGCATCTACTTATTGTGGGACTATGTGGAGGCATATTGGCGACACAGTCACATTGTTCTAGTTTATTTTGTGTCGACATGTAATTCACGAGGTACGGCATAGGTTTTGGGGATTTGTCCCACCAGCCCTGTGGCTGGCAGAGTGAACATGAGAAACCTCAAGTTTCCATAATTAATGAAACATCCATTATGAATGCAATGTTCATGATGATTGCGGGAAGAATTTGCATTTATAAAAATCAACGAAGCCTCCATGAAAATTTTAAAATTCATATAGAGATCCTTGTACGCTAACTTGTCATCCAACCAAGATGAGCTTCTAATTTTATCGATGCATGCTTCCGCAGACAAAATTCACATGGAATACAATTTACTGTGTATGATAGGCCTATGGATCTCCAATTGTGACTGTAAAGGGAGTCGATCAGTAATTCATTGCAATGATAATGTTGATGACAAAGCTGAGTTTCCTGCAATTTCCAGGTCCTATATAACGGCGGTGCAAAGAGAAAAGATGCGGCAGATGTGGACAAATTTATTGCCATTCTGGCGGGACGAAGCAACCGTCATCTTCAAAGAGGTACGAGACAAATCTTGCCAGGTCATTGCCAATGACAATCAGCAAAACAATGTTCGTATATTGCAGTGATAAAGTGAGGAAAGAGAGAATCGAGTGAAAGTGCAATAACGTGCGATCCCCTTGTTCTTTTCCATCCTTACATTTTCCATCCTGCACCCAGTGTTTGAAAAGTACACGACACTCTGCTCAAAGGAATTCGTGCAGAGCTTAGAGCAGGACACAAAGGGTGAAGTGTGCCGAGCCTACGTGGGCCTAGGTAAGCCGGGGCTTTATTACAATAGTCATTGTAATTGCAGGAAAATTATGAATGTAGCTCACCCCTCAATGCGCAGCACTAAACCACATAATTGGTGGCATTTCAATTCACTGCCCTTGATGCAAATATTACATCTTGTACCATCATAAATGAATGTGCTTTGGTTCGATGTGTATTTGAATGTTAATGAAATCCAAAAAATGTGTACAAAAAGAAATGTGAAATACAAAAATTCGTCTCGATTAATAATCTCAAAATGATTATTTGCGTCCGAGAACTTTACAATCGATTAAATGAATTTTTGATTTGAGAAAGCATTATATTTCTATCTCCTCATTGCATCTGAAGTGTTGGCACAAAGAGAGCGAGATCATGGAAGGTATGGCTAAGATTGACTGTACGATATGGTGGGGAGAGAGGGGGGACAAAGGGGGTCGACTGGATAGCCAATGGGTGTGCGCACTCACGTCTGAGCTGTCTCACCTGATTTTGAATCTCGATCCAGCTATGAACGGTCTTCCTGGTGTTCCTCAGGCAGGGTGTGGAACATCGACGTGCACGACATCCATCGGATGGACAGAAGACCCATCTGCGAACATTGGACTCTGGTGGGCGTTAACGATCCCACAATGTCTTTCATGAAGATTAGGCGAGTTATCGCCGGCACCATGAACAAATTACAAATCCTTGTCACCTTCAGTCGTACATCAGGCCTAGCCATCCGGTTCTGGAAAGATTTGAGCTAAAAAAAAAAAAAAAAAACTTTCCTCAGCTGGCCACACAAGAAGGTGGGAATAGTTGCAGCTGTTAAATAAGTAGTAGTTGTGGTGACCATAAAATCTGATGATGTTCAGAAATACTGCCCATAAGCATCCCCAACAATATGCTCCAGTTCAGTGTGAATGATTTGATTAAATGTGGAAAACAAAAACCAAAGTTGATGAATTTTTGTTGTAATTTGAAATTGTGCTGACTAACGTGTAAGTTGTGAATAATGTGAAACGTCTGCTAGATACGCATTTCACAGTGCATATAATTCATTGTGTCTTGAGTTACAATCAAAACATTTGTATTTTCTTACTCTGGTCATGTGTTTCCACAGTAAAAGCGATTCAAAACACTCCGGCTTTTTTTGCGGAAAGGCTCCATCAAGCGATTGAGGTATTGTATATGAAAACTGGAAAAAAATATATACAACACATTTAATCCTATCAACTGCGAACAAATTGATTGGTCACATTATAACATCCAATCACTTACCTTTGCAAAAATCCTTATTGAAATCCTCGGATAAATCTTAGCCGGTTTGATGATCAGTCTTTGTACCTTTGGCGTTGTAGCGGAACTTCTACCTAGTATCATAGCAGTTACCTTTGCAAATATCCCTTATGGTTTTTCATGATTTCTGGTGAGAATCTCAAAATAAATGTAAATCTTTTCGGAGATTTTATATCATTATGATAGGCAAGCATCATCTTGAGATTATCCGTGCGGCTAAATATAATGCACTGTCCATGCGCAAGTGGCATGGAAGCTTTCTCTGAGAATCGGCATTGAATTCACACAAAGTTCCTACAAACCTGCCAGAAAGTGCCCAACCTGAGTTGTCCAAAATACCTGAGTGTCCAAAAGTGTTCTTTATTCTGGCAATCTGAGCACGTGCTTCATGATCCGGAGCTTACATGTCAACTTTGAAGTAACTTTGTTTTCTTTGCTGTTTCGTTGTCTTTCTTGTAATCCAAGTGCAAACGCTCCATTAATTACAGTTTCCAAAAAAGCAAGAACTTTGTGCGAGTAATTTTGGTCAGGAGATGAAGAGGCTGAAGGGGGTGTTGGTGTGCTCGTTGATGGAAAGTTTATAAAGAAAGTTTTGGAATTATCGAGATATGAGACGCGAGAATCATGAAATTGAAGCTGACTAGGGCATGCCCGTACTCTATATATATCTAAAATTATATCCCCCCCCCCCCCTCTATTTACATGAAATGGTTTGGTCCAAAGCGAACGGCTTGCGAGTACGGTGACAATCCCCCCCCCTCTATTTACATGAAATGGTTTGGTCCAAAGCGAACGGCTTGCGAGTACGGTGACAATCCCCCCCCTCTATTTACATGAAATGGTTTGGTCCAAAGCGAACGGCTTGCGAGTACGGTGACAATCCCCCCCCCCTCTATTTACATGAAATGGTTTGGTCCAAAGCGAACGGCTTGCGGAGTTTGGTAAAGAAATCGCCATAGCTCGGTAACTACTTGTCCGATTAATATGAAACCTTGAAAAGGCACATCCTCAGGTCCCCAGCAATATACCTGGCAAGTTTCAAGTATATCGGACCCGTGGTTGTCGAGAAACAGCGGTCACAGACAAACATACAAACATACAAACATACAAACATACAAACATACAAACATACACACAGAGATTACTGGAATTATAGATAGATAGTAGGATAAATGTTGATGAATGTAGTGTCACCTTAAGCACCACAAGTAAAATTAGGTGAGGAGGAGATAATACATTTTGGGAAGAATTAGAAGATACTGTATGTGGTGCAAAAAGTAGATGTTTCTGAGTAGTTAATACTAGGTGTGGGGGTTCATGGGTGTTTTGGGTATGGAGAAAGATACTTCAGGTGAATGTATATTAGATATGGCAGAAGGAATGGATATGTGTGTACTTGATACAAGTTTAAGAAAAGGCCAGAACAGCTGGTAATGTACATGAATGGAGAATCGAAGAGTCAGATTGACTATTTCTTAGTACTTAAGATTCTCAGAGGAGGTGTAGTTAATGTAATAGCAATACCTGGGGAAGAATGTTTGACACAAAATCGGTGACCTACGGATTAAGACTGAAGAGAAGGTTAAGTAAGTGAAATGCAGACTCAGAGTGAAAGTTTGGAAATTGAAGGAGAGAAAGATTCGGGAGAGATTTCAGAAGTCGAGCAATGAAAAAAGAACAAGAAATATGTCGTGCATAGCATGATACTTGCGAAATCCCTAAAATAAGTTGTTGGCCTATGATGACCTCAAACATAATTGGTGGTTGCACTGGTTGAATTCAGTGACCTGGTATGCAAATCCTCTGAAAATTTCAAATCAAACAGATGAAAATTGCAGATTTCAGATATTTGGCCTGTGTTGACCTTTTGACCTATGTTGACCTCAAAAATACTTGGTGGTTTAATTCAGTGACCAGATATGCAAATCATCTTCAAATTTCAAGTCAATTGGACGAAAAGTTAGGATTTTAGAAATTTGACAAAGTTGGTGACCTTTGGCCTATGTTGACCTATTGACCTTTTGACCCCAACAACAATAGGCGTCAACAATAGGCGTCTTCACCATTTGGTGAAGTTTCGTGAAGATCGGTTGAAAATTGCGACCTGTAGGTGACTGACATACAGACTGACAGACAAACAGACAAACAGATAGAATAACGCACAAGACCAACCAATATACCTGAAAAATCTTTGAATGTGAAGTCTCTGTGAATTCAACTCAGGTAGATGTTTTTTGAGGTATGAATGAAGGATGCGTGGAAGAAGGTAGCTCAGGAGACATGTGGAATAACTACAGGAAATGTAGAAAGGGAAAGGAAAACATGGTGGTGTAATGTTGATGTTCAGGAAGCAATCGCTAAGAAGAAGAATGCACATAAGACGTGGAGGAAGAGTAAGGGACAGATGGATAGAGAGGAATATAAGCGTTTAAAGAAGGAACCGAAGAAAGAAGTAGCTAAAGCAAAAAAATAGAGAGCATGAATCGCGGGGAAGAGTTTGAACACTGCAATGGGAAGAAATAAAATATTCAAGATAGGTAAATGACAATTGATGAAGGATACAAAGGATGTTCTAGGAATATATTGTTTGAAGAGGAAGGATGAAAAGGTTGTAGTTAGATGGAAAGGTTGTCTTCGCTCTTACACGAGCCTTGAGAAAAAATAAATAAATAAAATATGGTGTTCCAAAAAGACCTGGGCAACTTTAGTTGTTAATATACACGTATTTAGAACCACAAATGATGCAACTATATACATATATATATATATATATATAATGTAAATTTAAAGACAGTTCTGGCTAAACAGTTCCCTAGGCTTTGCCTATTAGTCATGAGCTTAGCTGAGCTACAGCCCCCCATTTCCCAGTAGGATTGTACTGCAGCCAATATTGGGAAGAAAATGAATTCCCAATTGCATGTGCAGTATATTTCCTCAATTCATTCCCTCTCCGGGTATTATACTCATGTATATTATATACACATACAGTGCATTCAGAAAGTATTCAGACCCCTTCACTTTTTTCACATTTTGTTATGTCGCAGCCTGATGCTGAAATCGTTTAAATTCATTTTTTCCCTTATCAATCTACACTCAATACCCCATAATGACAAAGAGAAAACAGGATTTTAGAAAGTTTTGCAAATTTATTTAAAAAAAAAAACTGAAATATCACATTGACATAAGTATTCATACCCTTTGCTATGACACTTGAAATTTAGCTGAGGTGCCTCCCATTTCTCTTGATCATCTTTGAGATGTTTCCACACCTTGATTGGAGTCCACCTGTGGTAAATTCAATTGATTGGACATGATTTGGAAAGCCACACACCTGTCTATAAAAGGTCTCACAGCTGACAATGCATATCAGAGCAAAAACCAAGCCATGAGGTCGAAGGAACTGCCTGCAGAGCTCAGAGACAGGATTGTGTCGAGGCACCGATCTGGGGAAGCCTACAAAAAAAAATTTCTGTTGCATTGAAGGTTCCCAGGAGCACAGTGGCCTCCATAATTCTTAAATGGAAGAAGTTTGGAACAACCAGGAGTCTTCCTAGAGCTGGCCGCCCGGCCAAACTGAGCAATCGGGGGAGAAGGGCCTTGGTAAGAGAGGTGACCAAGAACCCGATGGTCACTCTGGCTGAGCTCCAGAGATCGGTGTGGAGATGGGAGAAACTTCCAGAAGGACAACCATCACTGAAACACCCCACCGATCTGGGCTTTATGGCAGAGTGGCCAGACGGAAGCCTCTCCTCAGTGAAAGACACATGAAAGCCCGCTTGGAGTTTGCAAAAAAGCACCTAAAGGACTCTCAGACTGTGAGAAACAAGATTCTGTGGTCTGATGAAACCAAGATTGAACTGTTTGGCAATATATTGTGCATACATTGCTGTGCATATATTGCTGTGCATATATTGGAAACTATGATTGACTCTAACACAATATATTGTGTTCGAGTCATTATCTAAGTGGACGTGGAGTAAAAAGCTCGGCTGTGGGAACATTTCAATGGTGCTCGCTCGTATTTCCAAAGCTCTCATGATTGTTAATTGGGAAATAATGTCCTGATTAAAGCAGTCGTACTTACGATCCATCTACATATTATTTACGAGAAATGTTTAATTGAGTTAGAGGGTTTCGGGTATGGTTGAGGGTTGCAATTAAAAAATATATATCTATGGAAGGATATTCTGCTATTTTTATTGCATAATAAGACCCTTATTTCATGTTGGCATAATTAATGTAAACTTGTTACCTTTATAATTGATGTTCTAGGATAATGCATTATCTACACACTTTTCTTCCAGGGTAAAAAGGACAATAATCTCTTGCGCATCTTGGTGTCTCGGAGTGAGAAGGACCTCCTGGCAATCCGCACTCAATACAAGAAGAAATACGGAGTTTCTCTGTACTCAGCCATAGCGGTGAGTCTTTGTCACGGTAACGGGAAACACAACATTCACAACATCATGATAATATGCTCCTTGTAACCTAATTTCATGAATCAGCTCGACTTGTACAATATAGGCTTCGCACTTCGATAAAAAAGGGTCTTTTGCAGATACTCCAGAACCTTCCGCTCATCTCTCCCCAAAGATGAAAGCCTAGTTTGAGGAAAGTCTCATCCAGAAATTTAGGGAGATCGTCCACTATAAATGGATGACAATTGTGTGTGTGTGAGGCATACTTTTTGTGTCTATTAATTACATACGTTTATTAATTAATTGCATACTATTTAAATGTACCCTTTACCTCTTTGAACTGCTGAGACTGCTTTGACCTTTGAAGACCTTTTAAGACCCCTAAGATCTTTAAGACTCCAAAGACCCTTAAAGACCCAGAGAACCAAAAAAATCACTGAGGACCCAAAATACCAGAGGACCCAAAATATCCGAAATACCCAAAAGTTAATACATTGGATGCTGTTCATGTGCTACAAATGGTGCTTCACTCATTACTGTGTGTGCAACACCTGGCTACTAGTTTTCAGCATATGCCACTGATGTAGTGCCTTGTGCAAATTGGGCCAGGAATTTACAATTTGATTATAGTACCGGCACACAATGGCCTATACTTTTCAAAAGGTACCAGATCCAGACTCTGTGGTTCAACATCAACCAGACTCTGTGGCATAATGATTAGAGCGTCCACTATGAGTTTGGGAGGTCATGATCAATCCTGTGATCTCATACAGGCGATGTACCTCATGCACAGGTCCACAACGTTATGGACTCTCTTCCACAGGGTTTATGGAAACCCACTTCAAAAGCAAACCCCCACGTGATGTGGCATTCCATTAATGAGCTGGGAAATGGCCTTCTGTGGAATGGCCATGGAATCCAGGTAGCTTCCACTTGTTGATGCGATTGCACTATTATCAGAGTATATTGGGAACAAAGTGACATTCCGGGTATGTTTTATGCAAGCTCATTCAGCAAATGATCGTTTCTGGTGCCACATGGATCACCGATGTCACCTTCGAACTCACCACTGCAATCTTGAGGCCACATTAACTGGGCCTCTGGAGGCAAATTCATGGTGGACCATTTGACCACTTCATCAATTGAAGCAAACACCTCTACACGGTCATTAGAGATGTTCTACGGCCAATGAGGGTTCACTCCTTGCTGGCATTTTGCATTTTTAATTTTGATCATAACACATGACACTTGTTGGCCCGTATGCAAAAAACAACAACAACTGTGATTGTTTACACGGAAAGGACTCCATTAAAAATTTTGACCGATGTCCATAAACGTTTGACATTCCCAACAGTACTGGAGTTTTCAATTCAATGTCATGGAGAACATTGGAACTCTTCCAGATGACATCACACAGCCATTTGTTTTTCATGGCTTGTGTCGTCTTTCCCAAAAGAAAACGAATTGTTCTTAAGCCACATTCCAAGGCTCTTGATGCACTTGCGACGTTTTTTGCGAAAAATACCTCTCAGCACTGACGACGTGAAATATTCATGACTAAATATATTTCGATGTCTTGGGAGACTTTTCAACACATCAATTTGATCAAGGTAAATGGTGCTCCAACTAATATGTAGGATAAAGTGTCCAGGCATTGTACCAGATAAAGGCCAGTTTCCATTTCCCTGAAGTTTTAGGGACAGCACTTACACCTTTCTCTGTTCACACGTGGATGAAGAAATAAAGCCAATGGCATTGATCTTGAGGTACCCAAGGAGCAATGCGAAGGGTTTTAAAAATACAACTGTGTTCCAGTGAAACCCTCAGTCTTATTAAGCAATCGTCCTTCATTAAAGGGCACACAGCAAAGTAGAGCTGAGAACATCACTCACTCAATACATAGCTGGATTTTTTTCTGTCACCCTTACTGATGATAACTACAATGGTGGCCTACTCGGTAGAGCGCATTCCTCCGCCAGTTTGCTTTGTATCCCACTGGTAGGCCGGATCTGGATTCGGACCTGGACCAAAATCTAATCGGCTTGTTCTTGTCACCAAACCAACTCGTCCACCAAGTTGTGTCATAATCATTCCACAACAGTTTGAGATATCATGCTGTATATCGCTTTGGCCCTATCTCTCAATTGTGAAGAATCACTGAAAAAATTATTGGATCCGGATCCAGATTGTCAACAAAATCGAATCAATTCGTCCTTGTCACACACCCAATCTGTCCACCAAGTAACATAACATTTTGAAATATCCTGCTCACAGACAAACATGGGAAAAACAGACAAACACATCCTCCATCAACCTTCGGCAGTGGGGGTAATAATTGCAAAAAAAAAACCCAAATAACATACAAGACATCTGCCTTTCCCAGACAATCCCAAGTATCAAGTCGTTTTGCTTATTGTCCACTTTGACCTGGATATTCATTTGATTCAGGAGATCCATTGCTGTGCATATGTTCACCAATTCTGATGCACGCACATATGGCCGTACAGCCTGGAGCGCTTTGTCCCCGCCGAGGAAGACTCAATTTTACCAACTCCCTACCATGGTGAGACACCCTTCCGCTGGGGAAGACTCCATTTTACCAATTCCCTACCATGGTGTGACATCCTTCCGCTTGGGAAGACTCAATTTTACCAATTCCCTACCATGGTGCGACACCCTTCCGCTGGGGAAGACTCACTTTTACCGACTCCTACCATGGTGCGACACCCTTCCGCTGGGGAAGACTCCATTTTACCAATTCCCTACCATGGTGTGACATCCTTCCGCTTGGGAAGACTCAATTTTACCGACTCCCTACCATGGTGTGACACCCTTCCACTGGGGAAGACTCGATTTTACCGACTCCCACCATTGTGCGACACCCTTCCGCTGGGGAAGACTCAATTTTACGAACTCATACCATGGTGCGACTCCTTTCTGCTGGGGAAGACTCAATTTTACCGACTCCTACCATGGTGCAACACCTTTCTGCTGGGGAAGACTCAGTTTTACCGACTCCCTACCATGGTGTGACACCCTTCCGCTGGGAAAGACTCGATTTTACTGTCTCCCTACCATGGTGCGACACCCTTCCGCTGTGGAAGACTCAATTTTACGAACTCCTACCATGGTGCGACTCCTTTCTGCTGGGGAAGACTCAATTTTACCGACTCCTACCATGGTGCGACACCTTTCTGCTGGGGAAGACTCAATTTTACCGACTCCTAGCATGGTGTGACACCTTTCTGCTGGGGAAGACTCAATTTTACCGACTCCCGACCATGGTTTGACACCCTTCTGCTGGGGAAGACTCAATTTTACCGACTCCCTACCATGGTGTGACACCCTTCCGCTGGGGAAGACTCCATTTTACGACTCCCTACCATGGTGCGACACCCTTCTGCTGGGGAAGACTCATTTTTACTGACTCCTACCATGGTGCGACACCTTTCTGCTGGGGAAGACTCAATTTTACCGACTCCCTACCATGGTGTGAGACCCTTCTGCTGGGGAAGACTCAATTTTACCGACTCCCTACCATGGTGTGACACCCTTCTTCTGTGGAAGACTCAATTTTACCGACTCCCTACCATGGTGTGACACCCTTCTGCTGGGGAAGACTCAATTTTACCGACTCCCTACCATGGTGTGACACCCTTCCGCTGGGGAAGTCTCCATTTTACCGACTCCTACCATGGTGCGACACCTTTCCCCTGGGGAAGATTCAATTTACCCGACTCCCTACCATGGTGTGCCACCCTTCTGCTGGGGAAGACTCCATTTTACCGACTCCTACCATGGTGTGAGACCCTTCTGCTGGGGAAGACTCAATTTTACCGACTCCCTACCATGGTGCGACACCCTTCCGCTGGGGAAGACTCCATTTTACCGACTCCTACCATGGTGCGACACCCTTCCGCTGGGGAAGACTCAATTTTACCGACTCCCTACCATGGTGCGACACCCTTCTGCTGGGGAAGACTCAATTTTACTGACTCCTACCATGGTGCGACACCTTTCTGCTGGGGAAGACTCTATTTTACCGACTCCCTACCATGGTGTGACACCCTTCTGCTGGGGAAGACTCAATTTTACCGACTCCCTACCATGGTGTGACACCCTTCTGCTGGGGAAGACTCAATTTTACTGACTCCCTCCCATGGTGTGACACCCTTCTGCTGGGGAAGACTCAATTTTACCGACTCCCTACCATGGTGTGACACCCTTCTGCTGGGGCAGACTCCATTTTACCGACTCCTACCATGGTGCGACGCCCTTCAGCTCGGGAAGACTCAATTTTACCGACTCCCTGCCATGGTGCGACACCTTTCCGCTGGGGAAGACTCCATTTTACCGCCTCCTACCATGGTGTGACACCCTTCCGCCGAGGATGACTCAATTTTACCGACTCCTACCCATGGTGCGACTCCCTCCTGCTATGGATGGATATCCGGGCTTTAATGGGACCACATGTGGAGATGTTGACAGGTGGTTGAGCGTGCCGTGTCCGGGCGAGCGGGGGTGTCCCCGGGTGGGATCGGGCAAACCCCAAAGATAGAGGGGAAAAAGGAGCACGAATGAGGATGTGGCTTGGTCCATAGGTCATGGTTCCTTGCAGGGGTGGAAATGGGTCCTTCAAGACCAGGGAGGGCTCCGTTCAGTCTTGAAACTTGCATGTGGAGGTGATGACTGATGGCAGCAGACGACACACAGACACACAGACACACACTCACACACTCACACACTCACACACAGTATCGGAGATAGATACTTGGAGAACTGATAAGTCTCCGTTCCATCTGCTGAAACCCACCCTCGTGTGGAGATAGCAGCCAACAACAGCAACTTGTGCACACACACACAAACACACACACACACACACACACACACAAACACATACACACACACACACACACACACACACACACACACACACACGCTAGCTTCAAGCTGCAAAACTCACAATTATACCGCATAATACACACATAGGCATGGCAGTTGTAACGTGGGTCATGAACCCTTAAAATGATGATCACAGCACGCATTTCACAGCACATATTAGTACAGCATTTTATTTACACGGGAATGTTTCTAATAAAGAGGAAGATTCGAGCAGCAAATATTCTGAAATGTGTCACATGATTGTTTACAGGTTACATATTCCTAAACAACACCTTGTTTCCTTACAGGAGAAAACTAAAGGAGATTTCAAGAACGTTCTGCTAGCCTTGTGTGGACAGGATGACCTGTAGGTTATTGCAATAACGAATTGCATATTGCATTAGGAAAAGACACTTTTCATGACATCTAAGCACCTTTTGCTAACACTACAAATGTTCTTCTCCAAAGTTGCACAAATTCAAAGACAGAAACGAAATATTTTAAATTAATGTGCAATTCTTGTCAAACTTCCTGTTGCTGCTGCTGCTGCTTTGTTGTTGTAGTTTTTTCTTGATGGCAAAGGGAAATATTTACTGGAGTTTTGAATGATTTAAATAAAATAATGAAAAACGGTGTTATAATCTGGAGTTTGTGATTTCTGCAAACCTGTGGAGTATTGCAATGTTTTCCACAGTTTGTATGAATGGTTTCACCAACTACAAGAAAGGAAGAAGAAGAAGCAGGACACAGGGCAGTCTTAAAGCAGTCTTATTCTATACCCCAGGCAAACATACCCACTCTCACGGGGATTGTAGCTGGTGGATGGTCAGGTAGATGGGGTCCAGGCTCCAGTCGGCTCCAGTCCAGGCTCCGGCTCCGTGGGCGAAAACCCGGCAGGCAGCTCTGCGTATCGTTGGAAACGCGACCAGACCTTACATATAGCGGGGGGACTGGGATGCTTCGTACGTAATAACTGTACGTTCGCGCCAAATGCTCTCCCTCTCAAAGTCCTCTTATCAGCGCCAGCAAGTGAGTCCTCTTCCAAATGTGCGCTCCATATCAGTCTTTAATAGCGCCGCTTTCGCACGAGTCCTTTTGCAATGCACTCTCCCGCCCGAGTCCAACCAGCGCTCTCTCATCAAAAGAAGTCCTTGTGCGCAGTCCGTGAAAGGGCTTTGCGTTCGCGCTTATATCATGCGAGCCAAGATCACTCCGCGCTTCATAAAGCCACGCCCGTCGGTGATGTTACATCAGCCCTGGTTGGCTGGTGAGGGCTTACCGGCCACGCCTTTGACGGCTGGTTGACAGGCCACACCTTGTTCTTGGCGTTCCGCCCCCTTTTTCCTCGGGCCTGACCGCATGGTTAATGGTGGCTTGAGCGAGTGCTGAGGCGGCTGCTGCTGGCAGAGGTGCGTAATGGCGTCGCTGGGAGAGAGAGGTTGGCAAAATGGCCGGAATTGGATTGGGGACCTACTCTTATTTAATTGATGCAACGCAGATTCAACTATTGGAAACACGGCCTTATCTAAAACACATAATAATGAAATAACTAAAGTTCTATGGTGGCCTACGTGTTGCTTGTGGACTAACTAGGGGTGCTACCTTTAACCTTTAATGTCATATTTACAAGAGTTCCATATTTACACAAGTGTGGGTTTTAAAACCGCAACACTGCACCCTCCCTTTTTCCAGGCTTGGGACGAGCCGAAACAAAAGGAAATATTTTTTAAATTAGTGTGACACTTAGGTGTGGTTACCCTCTACTTTTAACCTCACCCTGAGTGCGACAGTTTTAACACTAGATATGTCCCACCTGCTGCGTTGCATCCTACCTAACTGACTCGCCCACAATTAACCGAATTACGGAATTGTCTTCAAACTAAACATAAAGCCGGTGGGGAGCATTATTTACAATACACTAATTATTTACAAACTGCAACCCAGGACCTGTCTTTTGTGGGAAAAGAAAAGATGTTTTGAGAAGGGGAAAATGCCATTGCCATGCACTGCACCGATACACCATACCATATGTACCCATATGCACCGATAATAAAGAAATGCACAAAAAGCACCAAAAATGAAAAATGCACCAACGGCACCAGCACCAAAACATTTCAAAATTAATAAATGATGTCTGATGTCTTCTCTGCTGGGCCGATGTATCTTGCTGTCTTGATGGATCTTCTTGCTTGATGTTGTTTTAATTATTAATAAAAAGGGCACACACCGCGTCCGCATTTTATTATTGATATGGCCAGCAGGGCCAACTCAGGTGGTCCACTGCTGGGCATAGGTACCACTTAAAACAGTGGTCCGCAAGCCAGATACCGCTGGCAACAATGGTCAGTCCCAGCAGAGATGCCAGGCCACAGAACGTGTGGTCCATAAGTGGTGCTAGGCCACAGAACGTGTGGTCCATAAGTGGTGCCAGGCCACAGAACATGTGGTCCATATGGTGCATCAGTGCAGGCAGGAGGCAGCAAAGGTGCGGGCGCACAACTGCGGATACCTGCACACTCCCCTCGGGCACAAAAGAACATGGTCCATGAGCGGGGAAGGAAGACAAAGCAGATTAGCAGGGGGCAAGGGCGCAAGGGTACACATCATACAAGGTAATGTAAGAAGAGGGGCACGGGAGAGCGAGCCGAGAAAGCTCATCCCTAACCGTTCGTCACCCCCCATGTCACCTACTCTACCCTTGCCCCTACCCCGTATTTACACAATTTACAACTTCGTCGCTAACGTCTTGTCCCCCATATCTCCCCTAATGCCAAATTCGTCATCAATCCCTCCTAAGGAGGAAGAGATGGAATATCAAACATTGTTACACTCCGTCATGATGCGTCTTACATTCTCCAAATATCTGCAAAACATGGTGTGGAGTTCTTATCACCGAGGTGAGTGGATGCGGATGGTGCGAAGAGATTTTCTCCCTAACTATACTTCTAAATGACATTAACACAGTTAAACTACCCGGGGTCTTGCCCTGCCAATCCATTGGCCACTTTACACTATGTGGTTCTAAAAACCAATTCCCACTGACCATCTGCGGCGCTCACCAATTTGGGGTCTCACTCCCCCGATCTTCACCCTGTAACTTCGCACAATTTCCGGGCTGGGTCATGTGGCTCACCAGCAGGTCTACTCACCTGCACACCTCCGCCACTGCATTTGCCTCCCGAGTTTGCCTAGCTCCTCTCCCTAACCTATCTGGGGAAGGCCCTCTGGCTCCCTTACCCCACTACCGCCCTCTCTGGTGTCGGGCTACCCGGGTCCGTCCTCCGGATCCTCGGGCCCCATTGGACACTCTACTGGCTCCCAGAGCCTACCTGCGGCCTCACCTGGCCGACAGACTAACAGTGGCGGAGTGCCCATTTAACCATACATACACTAACAGGCCACACGCCCAGCCATTTCACTTCACTAATGCACCCATCCAAACACCAGTCTACCACACGCACCACAGATGACAATATCCACCACAATTTACCAATACCCTCTACCAACTCATAAACTACCCTCCCTGGGTATTCGTGAAAGGGGTCCATCTTCCCCATCCACTCCTTTCGCACCAACCACTCCACTCCACGTATTCCACACTACTCACTCCACATCATCCATTCCATACTCCATTCCATCTATTCCACTCAACCATTGCCCATACACCTGTACTTCACCTGCACTTGCTCACTCACCTGGTGCTCACACACACCTGGTGGCTCGTGCACCCGTCTCTCCTCGAGGACCATTCATTCAATACTATGCACACAACTCACACTTTTCACAATACGCTGCTCAATCACCTCCTTCACACACACTGCATCGTCTAAGCTGACTACCCCCCTTCTGAAACTCGCGCCCCCCGTCTTCCCTTATACTAGGCGCTCCCACGTCGTTATCATCCAACTAAACTGCGACGTCCCCTCTACAGGTACATGTCGCTACTTAACTCTACAGTTACCGATGGTCATTTCTCTAAATTCTATCATTTTATCCTAACCCTCCCGGGCTAGTTTACACAGCCAAACCCCATAACTATTGCTCATGTGCCTGGATGATAGGAGGGATGGCAGAGTTGCCATCCCTCCACATCGGGCATCTCCCATTATCACTCCCCCCCCAGTCCTCTGGCACTATGAGCCCCCCTCACAAGAGGTACTGGGTCCTGCCTCGGCATCTAAAGCCGAGACAATCCACGAGGGCGCCTGCTCGCCGGTATAAGGTCTTATACGGTCGGCATGGACGATCCGAGGGAGGGCTCGTGGCCCCATTTTGATCTTTACGACCACGTCACAGACTTGCGACAGGACGACCCCCGGGCCTTGCCAGGGAGAGGTGAGTTTTGGGCACCTACCCTTCTGCCTCCGTGGATGAAAGAACCAAATCTTCATCCCCGGAGCGTACTGGCTACCCTGGATCTGGTGGTCGTACCTGCGCTTCATCTTGACCCCCGCCAGATGGAGCTGGCGGCAGGCGAAGGCATGGACCTTCTCCATGCGTTCCTCCAGGTGACGTGAGTAACCCTCCCTCGGCGGGATATCAGTGGTGTCTGGCACGGGACCGCATAGCAAGTCGGCGGGAGCCCGCAACTCCCGCCCATACATAAGCAACGCTGGACTGCATGCGGTGGCCCCGTGCTGGCTAGTTCGGGAGGCCATCAACAAGTATGGGAGATGTTCGTCCCAATCATCCTGATGGGTGGTGGTGAACAAGTCTAGTTGCTAGACAAATGTTCGATTGAACCTTTCCACCATCCCGTCAGATTGGGGCCCTAAGGACGTTGTACGTGTCTTTCTAATTGACAGCAGTCTGCACACATCTTTTAGCAATTGGCTTTCAAAATTTCGTCCCTGATCGGTGTGCAGCTCCTGTGGAATCCCATGCTGGCATACAAATCCTTCCACGAAGGCCTGCGCTACCACCCCGGCTTCTTGTTTGGGGAGGGCGTAGGCCTCCGGCCACTTGGTGGAATAGTCCATTACAACGAGGATGTACTTATTACCTTGGAGGGTGCGGGGTAGTGGTCCTAGAATATCCATAGCCACCCGCTCAAGGGGGGCCCCCACCTGTTGTAATTGAAGGGGGGCCCTCATCCTCCGTGCTGGTCCCTTTTTGGCAGAACAGGCGTCGCATCTCTGACACCAGTCCTGTATGTCGCGCCCCATATTCATTCAATAGAACCTCCGGCGGACCCGAGATGTAGTCTTTGTCCTGCCCAAATGGCCGCCGGAGCGGTACAATGCACCTGTTGGTACAATGCACCTGTTGCAATATGACCTTCTTAAATTTGTCAGGGACTATCACCAGCCAGGAAGTTCTCTCAGAGGGAACCTCCACCCACTTGCGATATAAGATGTTATCCTTCAATTCCAGGGTCTGCCACTGAGCCCAATATGCCTTTGTTTGTGCCCCGAGGGGGGTGACCTCTTCCCCATTAGGTCTTGGCCCCAATCTGACCCATTTGTACACCGGTCCCAGGACGGGAGCCTCCTACTGGGCCGTGCTCCACGCCAAAGTTCCAAATTCTTCATCTGCGGTTAGTGGCAAAATTGGCCCTCTCACCCGGGTTGCACGGACGACGAGGATCGGGGCAGAATCGCCAAATTGCTCCCTCTCCTCGTGTCTCGCACAAAATCTACAGTTTTCCCCCAAACAAGAACGCCGAGAGAGTGCGTCAGCATTACCATGGGCCTTCCCGGCCCTATGGGTCACATTAAAATCGTACTACTGCAACTTTTCCAACCACCTTGCAATTTGGCCCTCTGGTTCCTTGAACAGAAGGAGCCATTGCAAGGAGGAATGGTCAGTTCAAACCAAAAATTTCCGCCCGTACAAGTACGGGTGGAAATGGTTCATGGCAGCCAGCATAGCCAATAGATCCTTGCGGGTGACGCAATAATTTCGTTCGGGCCTACTCAAGGCCCGACTATAATAAGCAATCACTCTCTCCACGCCCTCCTGTGTCTGCGACAAAACTGCGCCCAATCCCTCCTGGCTTGCATCCGTGTCCAGGGTAAACGTCCCGTCACTAGTGGGGTAAGCTAGAATGGGTGCGGATGTCAAACACCCCTTCAATTTTAGGAAGGCCTCTTGGCACTCCCTTGTCCAATTAAATCACGTCCCCTTCTCCGTAAACCGGTGAAGGGGCCGGGCCAACTCCGCAAATTTCGCCACAAAGCGCTGGTAGTAGGAGCAGAGTCCCAAAAATCCCCGCACCTCCTTGATGGTACATGGTGCGGGCCACTCCTCTACCGCTGTAATTTTGCCTGGGTCTGTTTTTACCCCCTCATGACCGATAACGTGACCTAGATAGGCCACCTCTCTTGCAAACAAAGTGCACTTACTCAGACTCAGCTTCAACCCTGCCTGTCTGAGGCACCCAAACACCTGGTCCAAATTAGCTATAGCCTGGGGGAATGTTTTGGCATATACTAGGACGTCATCCAGGTATACCAGGCATGATTGCCATGGCATGCCGCCTAGTACATGTTCCATGAATCTCTCAAAGGTGGCGGGGGCGTTACACAAACCAAACGGCATCACAGTGAACTGATACAGCCCCTTACCTGTGGAAAATGCCATTTTCTCCTTCCCTGCCCTATCCATCTCCACCTGCCAATACCCACTCTTGAGGTCTAAAGTTGAAAACCAATTTGAGCCCGCAACGGCATCGAGGGTATCGTCAATTCTTGGCAGGGAATATGAGTCCTTGAGTGTCACGTTGTTTAGCTGGCGATAGTTCATGCAGAAACGCGTGATCCCATCCTTCTTTTTGACCAGCACAACGGGTGACATCCAGGGATTTCCCGAGGGCTTGATGACACCTGCATCGAGCATTTTTTCTACCTGCTTGTCAGCTTCCTCCCTCTTGCTCCAAGGGAGCCGTCGGGCGGGCTGACGAATAGGCCGGGCCTCACCGGTGTGGATCTGATGTTTCACCAGGCCCGTACGTCCAATAGCCTCGGGGGACAAGGAGAAGATATCCAAATGGGATCCAATTAGTTTGTGTAAGGCCTCCCTCTGGGTACCTCCCAACTCTACGCTACTTCGATTTACCATCTCGCAAATGGGATCGGGCCAATTCCTATCACTTATTGAAGGCCCCCCCTGGGGCCGGCTCGGCTGGACGTTCTCGCCCCTCACTAACGCGACTTCTTTAACTGGGGTGCAGCCAGCTACCTTCGTGCCCCGTACTACAGTGCATGGTTCTGTGCTAATATTAATAACTCGGACGGCCATCACCGGCCCGTCCGTTTTTACGAGGGTGCGGCCCACGATTAAACCAGGTATGGATCGCGCTGCCACCGGTTCGACCAGGCCGCAGGACTCCTGCCAGGTTGGGCGAGCTGACCACCGGGCCGGCACTATGGCCTCGGCCCTCGGAGGGATGGTCACAGCCTCAGAAGCCTCCAGCTCCGTCCTCTCGGCTGTGCTCACCCCCTCCAATGGTAGCTCCTCTACTCCCACTTGCAGGGTCCCCCGGCACAAATCGATTTTACAACCCCTGGCAGTCAACAAATCCAACCCTATTAAGAATGGGTCGCACACCTCCGCCACCCAAACCTCTATCTCTCTCATTACCGATCCCAACTTGAGGGTCACAAAACCACGCCCTATGATGGGGGCCGTTACCCCGGTAGCCAGCTGCAAACTATGATTTTCCAGACGCTGGATTTTATCCCAGCCGTCTGCACTCGAATTGAGGATCACAGGGCTGATGATCGTGGCACTAGCTCCTGTGTCCACTATGGCGTCTAGCCCCACGCCGGCAATTTTGCACCGAATTGTGAGGCTACCTGTACCAATTTGGCCACAATAAATGACCTGTCGCGTCAATGAGGGCTCTGCTCCATCCCCTATTGCCGCACACTGCCCTGCATGCTCGGCACCTTCTAGTTTCCCAGGCTCTGGCGGGGGGGGGGGGGGGGGGGTGTCTGAGGTCGGCTAGGCCGATCTATACGGGGCGGAGTTGAGGGCATCGGCTGTCGGGGAGCATCCCGGCGCGGAGCTCAACACTCCCGCGCACGGTGACCCAGCCGAGCACAATTATAGCACCTCACCTGGTAAGGTGCTTGCCTCCGGTATTCCAAATTCCCCCCCCTGAATGTCCGAATTGGTGTACTTTGTCGTGGCCCACTGGGTGCCACTGCCGAGGCCGCCTGCCATGGTCCAGGTCCCACCAGACGCCGGTCCACCAGCCTCTGGACCATGCTGTCCAGGTCAGGGCCCCCTTTGGGGGCCGCCACCCATCACGGGCCCTACCTGACGCACCGCCACTGCGTGGCGTTCGCCTCCCCGGGCCAGGGGCCTCGCTGCTTCCCAACGGGCTGCAGCGTCGGCCGCCTGGCTCATGGTCTGCGGGCGCCACATGGCGAGCTGTTGTCGGAGCTCCGGATCCGGAAAAGCCTGGATAAAGTGATCCAGCGCCAGGCTTTCCTGGGAACTCGCTGCCATGCCCGCGTGTGCGATCCCTACTGCGCGGCGAATGTCATGGGCAAGTTCCCCGATGGTCTCCTGGGGCTTGCGTTTTCGCTGAGCAAGCTGAGCTTTAACAAGCTCGCTTTGCTGTTCAATGCCGAAACGATTAATTAAGGCTGCGCGTAGGGCTGGCAGGGTGAGAGCACCCGGTGGTAAAGCTGTCAGCACCTCCTCCTCCGCGCCGCGCAGTGCCCCCACAAGGTGTACTGCACCTTCGTCTGGATTCCAACCGCTGCCTCTACATACATATTCAAACTGCGCCAGGTACGCCCTCAGATCACTCTTGCCATCATATGGCGCGAGTGGGACCTTGTGGGTGCCCGAAGGCCGGACCCCGTGCGTCGCTCCTTGCGGGGTTAGCGCGGGGCCTAACCGTTCGGGCCCCCACAGTACACTATTCCCGGGGGGCTCTCCTGCATCCCCCGTCCCTCTGAACACTACCCCTGTCGGTGTCGATGCCTGGGTCGCCCCTCTGCAACCCGCTACCCACTCCATGCCCGCACACCCTTGCTCACCGATACCCCTCGCACTCCCCATAGTCGGACATCCTTGCACACATCCTCTTTCCACGCACTCTGCACCAGTCGCACACCTCACCAGCGGCCTCTCACGAACGCCCGGGTCTAGACCAACACCCAAGCTCGCTGAATCTCCCCTCACACCATATACATTTCCGAGCATATCGCCACTCACCTCGGCGCCTCTTCTCCTTTGCTCCTCCTCCGCCACCTGCAAACTCTTTATTTGGTCAGTAAGCACATCATCACGCTGTGAGCACAGACCTTGCACCAATTCCATCACCTCCTCCTTTATCTCTTTCTTAGTCTCCCTCCGTCTCTTCTTAATTTCACTTACCCCCTCTTCCACTTCCTCTAATTTTTGTTTCACCTCCTTTATTTCCCGGTGCGCCCCTTCAATTTCTTCCTCTAAGGCCACCTTGGTCGTTTCTATGTACGTCCTGACTTCCCTTTCTTTTGTCTCCATTGCCTCTACCACGTCCTCTAACCTCTTCGTCAGTCCCTCATGTACCGTCTGACATTCCTTCTTCGTCGCAATTAATTCTTTCTTTATTTCCTTCTGGGTCGCTTTCAACCCTCCTATCACCGCCGTGTTCTTTTCCACCTGCTCCCCAAGCTCCTTTTGTCCCACTGTCAGCTGCTCTACTCCCCGCGTCAGGTCTTCTATGCCCTCCTGTAACCTAGCCGTGCTGTTCCTCACCTCTTTCTCCATGCGCTCCTCACCCCGCTTTACCTCCTGGCGTACCACCGTGACCTCTTTGCTCACTCCGCGCCTTATAACCTCCCCCATCTCTCCTATTTCCTTGGTGGATGCCACCCTCATCCGTTCCAGCTCCCCCTTGTGGGTGTCCAATTTGATTTCTAGCCCGATTTTTACCTTCCTCTACTGCTCCCCCATTTGTTTGATTTCCTGGCGGATTGCTCCCCCATCTCCCTCAATTTGCCTCCCATCTTGTCTTCTAGCCCCGATAACCCATTCTTCACCCCTTCCATCTGGTTGTCTAACCCCTCAAATTTGTTGTCTAACCCCTCAAATTTGTTGTCTAACCCCTCAAATTTATTGTCTAACTCCTCAAATTTATTGTCTAACCCCTTAAATTTGTTGTCTAACCCCTCTATTTTGCTTCCCAGGCCCCCAATTTGGTTTTCTAATCGCTCTCCCATTTTATTCATTTCCCTGCTGGATTTGTCTGCCATCTTTTCCATATACCCCCTCATTTGCGCCATAAAGAGGTCCAGATTCACTAGTGCCGCAGGCTCGGCTACCGCGGCCACATGCGCGGCGGCGCCATCTTGTGCCCCTGCGACCTCGTGCGAGGCGCCGCCATCTTGTGCACCTGCAACCCCCTCTACCGCATCCTCATTGCTCTCCTCTTCCATTATTCCCACTTCCTCCCTGGGGTCCTGGGTAGCCTCTAACTCCTCATTCTCCCCTACCGGCATCCGATCGCCTTGATCATCCATGGCACGATTTCAATTTGGGTGTTATAATAAAATTTCGGCCGCTCGTAAATTTTGACCAAATTTTTAGATGTTTTAAAAATTTGGTTCGGGCCTCAAATCCCACTCCCCGACACCAATTGTTACGGATCCGGGGGACAGCACTCCCATTAGCAAGGGGAGGTTAATCCCCTTGTCCTGTTAAGCTGGCCGTCCGACCGGTCCTGGGGGTATGACGTCACTTCCGGTCGATGGTAAGTAGGGTTGTAAGCCCAATTTGTCTTAATACCTAAGTACTACCACCGGCCGTAAGCGAGGAAATACTCCCACACGGGCCGCAGCGTGATTGGATTGCGCCGAGTGAAGCGAGCAGCGACTCGGGCCGTTAACAAGAGACTAACCCGACTCCGAACGTTGGCCGAATCATGCCACAGGTACTCAATGGGAAGAAGGGACTAAAGCGATCGGGGGAGAATGAAACCAAAAGGGTAAGAAATAACAGACATTTATTAATTATGTACAAAACCAAAACCAAAGAAGAAACGAAAGTAATATACAGAAGAAGAAGAAGAAGAAGAAGATACACAGGGCAGCCTTAAACAGTCTTATATTATTCCCCAGGACAAACAAACAGACTCACACGACAGGGAATGGCAGGCAGGAATGACTGGAAGAAGGAGAAGGGTCCATGCAGGTGACAGGGTAGGAAGGTCCGGGCTGGTGCGCAGCGTCGAGGTTGGCTCCAGTCCACGCTCCGGGCTCGAGGCGAAAACCCGGTGGCAGCTGCACATATTCGTTCACGCGGAGGGGTTTTTCGAAGCAGCTCGTCAGAGAGCTCCACGCAGCTTCATCTCTCTCAGCCAGACCCCACCAAGCGCAGTCTCCAACCCAAGTCGACTCTCGTTCCTCTCCGTAAAAAGGCTTCGCGCTGGCGCTTATATTACGTGCTTCCAAATCAATGCGCGCTTCATAGAGCCACGCCCGTGATCATATTTCGTCAGGGGATCGCCCCCTTCCTCCTCGGCTCGATCGCATGGCTAATGGCGGTTTGGGGCCAACCACCAAATCAAGGCGAACGCTGCTGGCAAACAAAGTACTGGGGCCTATCTTATTTGATTAATGCAACGCAGATTCAACTATTGGGAACAGATCCTTAACTGAAACACATAATAATGAAATAACTATGGAGAGGTCCTATGGTTCGCTATGTGTTGTACATGGACTAACTAGGGTGCGATCTTTAACAAGCCAATTGATTGGGATATTTACAGGGGAACATTTATAAGGGAAACATTTACTAAAACTTACTAGTGAAGGTTCTAAAAACCGTAACACAGCACCCGTTTTTCCTCTAGGGTCGTCCCGACCCGAAATAACTTTACTTAATGTGACACTCAGGTGTAGTAGCCCTCTACTATTAACCTTACCCTTGAGTGCGACAGTTTTAAAACACAATTAAGTATGTCCCCCTGCTACGTTGCATCCTACCAAACAGACTCACGCCCACAGAATAACCAAATCAAGGGAATTATTCGCAAACTACACATATACGGTGGGGAGCATTACTTACAAAACACTAATTTGTATTCACACTGCAAACCCAGGACCTGTCATTTTGGGAGACAAAAATATGTTTTTGAAAAAGAGGAAGAGCATGCACTGCACTGCACCGATACACCGTACTCAAGTGCCCGGGGATGCACAATTGATATTGCAGTGCACCCCCGAGCACAAGAGCATCACAAATCACCAAAGCACCATCAGCACCAAAGCACCATCCAGTGCTCATTGCACACATTTCAAATAAAAAACACTTAATGGTGGCTCTAAACACTTAAACTGTTGACCTTTCTTCTTGTTTCTTGCTTCCCCTGCTCTGCTGGTCTGATGTTTCTTCCTGTTGTTCCTTCTTGTGGCTTGCTGCCTATTTGCAAATAATAAAAAGGCACACAACGCGTCAATTTTTATTTAGGGCCAACGCCCAACAGGGGCCAACTATGGGTGGTCCACCTGTATGGCAAAAGGCGCCACCTCACCGTGGTCTGCAAGCAAAGAACTCTGTCTGGCCATCATGGCCGGTCCCAGCAGAGGGGCCAGGCCCCAACACGTGGGGTCCATCAGTGGTGCTTGGCCACAAAATGTGTGGTCCATAAAGTGGTGCTCGGCCGCACGTCGTGCGGTCCATAAGGTGGTGTATCGATCCAGACAGTCTGTACAGCGGCGGCTCAGGCACACAAGTGTGGCTACCTGCACACTCCCCCCTGGACCCAAAAGAAACAAGCCGTGAGTGGGGAAGGAAGGGACAAAGCAAGCATCGAAGCAAGGTCACAAGGGTACACATCCAAACAAGGTAATGCAGAGGTGAGGTGCGCATAGGAGCGAGCGGAGAAAGCTCGTCCCTATCGTACGTCACCCCCCCTCCCCCCGGTCACCTACCCTACCCTTGCCCTTACCCCGTATTTACACAACTCTACACATTTACAAATTCGTCACTACTGTCTCGTCTTCCCCATACCTCCCCTAATACCAAATTGGTTGCCAATCCCTCTAATCCAAATTTGCCATCAAGCCCAATTCCTCATCAATTCCTCCTAAGGAGGAAGAGATGGAATAAACAAGCACAATGTCACCCCCACGTCATGATGCGTCTCACCATTCCAAAACATTTGCAACAAAAAAAAAAAACATGGGGTGGAGTCATATCACCTTGGTGAGTGGACGTAGATGGTGCGAAGAGAATTCAATCCTCACTATACTCTAAATGACTTTAACACTTTTACTCTACCCGGGGTCTTTCCCTGCAAAACCATTGGCCATCTTGGTCTATGCGGTTCTAAAAACCAATTCCTACTGCCCATCTGTGGCGCTCACCAATTTGGGGTCTCACTCCCCCGATTCTTCACCCTGTGCCTTCGCACAATTTCCGGGCTGGGTCGTGTGGCTCACCAGCAGGGCTACTCACCTGCACACCTCCGCCACTGCAGTTGCCTCCCGAGCTTGCCTAGTTCCTCCCCTTAACCTATCTGGGGAAGGCCCTCTGGCTCCCTTACCCCACTACCGCCCTCTCTGGCGTCGGGCTACCCGGGTCCGTCCTCCGGATCCTCGGGCCCCATTGGACACTCTGCTGGCTCCCAGGGCCTACCTGCAGCCTCAACTGGCTGACAGACTAACAGTGGCGGAGTGCCCATTTAACCATACACACACTAACAGGCCACACGCCCAGCCGTTTCACTTCACTAATGCACCCATCCAAACACCATTCGACCACACGCACCACAGATGCCAATATCCACCACAATTTACCTATACCCTCTACCTACTCTTAAACTACCCTCCCCGGGTATTCGTGAAAGGGGTCCATCTTCCCCATCCACTCCTTTCGCACCAACCACTCCACTCCACGTATTCCACACTACTCACTCCACACCCGGGCCTCCCGCATGGCAGGCGAGAATTCTATCACTGAACCACCAATCCCACTCCTGACACCAATTGTTACGGATCTCAGAGACGGCACTCCCCTTAGCAAGGGGGGGGGGGGGGTAATCCCCTTGGCCTGTTAAGCTGGCCATCTCTAGTCCTGGTACTTATAACGCTCTTTTGCGGGGTGAAATTGGTCAGGGTTATTGGTCAAGGTGTTCTCCCGAATACCTTTACCAATCCCTCCGCAAAACAGGGAGACAAGTACCGCTCGAACCACGGACAAGATGGTATTTGCCGAGCGGTTTAGCAATCCGCGATTTGAGCCATTAGCAATTGACGAACCCGATTCCGAGCGTTGGCCAAATCGTGCCACAGGTACTCAATTGGAGACAGGATGAAAGCGATCGGGGGAAAGAATAAACCAAAGGTAAGAAATAACAGACATTTATTAACTACTTTATACAAAGCCAAAACCAAAGAAGAAAGGAAAGTAATATACAGAAGAAGAAGCAGAAGAAGAAGATACACAGGGCAGCCTTAAACAGTCTTATATTACCAACGCCCAGGACAGACAAACAGTCTTACACGAAAGGGGAATAGCAGGCAGGAATGACTGGAAGAAGGAGAATGATGGTCCGTGTGGGACAGCAGGGCTGGAAGGTTCGGGCAGAGGCACAGCATGGAGGTCCGCTCCAGGTCCACGCTCCGGGCTGGAAGAGAACAGCCAGCTGCAGCGTCACGTATTCGTTCTCGCGGTAGGGCTTTTCGAAGCAGCTTCTCAAAGGGCTCTGCGCAGCTTCGTCTCTCTCAGCCAGACCTCACCACGCACCGTCTCCAACCCAAGTCGACTCTCGTTCCTCTCCGAAAAAGGCTTCGCGCTGGCGCTTATATTACGTGCTTCCAAATCAATGCGCGCTTCATAGAGCAACACCCATGATCGTATATCGTCAGCCCTGGTTGGTCGGTAAGGGCTTGATGACTCCACCTCCAATGACGAGTCAACGTGCCACACCTTGTTCCGGCGGCTCCGCCCCCTTCCTCCTCGGCTTGATCACACGGCTAATGGCGGCTTGGGACCAAAAACAGGCTCACGGCAAGGAGCAGTGAATGCTGCTGGCAAACGAAGTACTGGGGCCTATCTTATTTGATTAATGCAATGCAGATTCAACTATTGGGAACAGATCCTTAACTGAAACACATAATAATGAAATAACTACGGAGAGGTCCTATGGTTCGCTACGTGTTGTACATGGACTAACTAGGGTGCGATCTTTAACAAGCCAATTGATTGGGATATTCACAGGGGAACATTTATAAGGGAAACATTGACTAAAATTTACTAGTGAAGGTTCTAAAAACCGTAACAATATATATATATATATATATATATATATATATATATATATATATATATATATAAAATATATACATATATATATGTATATATATATATATATATATATATATATATATATCAATAAATAAAAAATATATATATATGTACATAAATGTATATATATATATATATATATATATATATATATATATATATATATATATATATATATATATATATATATATATATATATATATATATATATACGTATATATATATATATATATATATATACAGTCACGTGAAAAAGTAAGTACACCCCATGTAAAGTTTTGACTTTTTCAACATATTTCAACATACAGCTATTTGATCTTCATTTCAACAATATTGATAGATAAAGGTGATATAATATAACAAATATCATGAAACATTTACATTTTGTAGACCATTGTATAATTTAAATAAACGTAAATGCAAATTTTATATGTAGAAAAAGTAAGTACACCCTTGGCTCTAATAGGTGGTATTGCCCCCTTTGGCAGAAACAACCTCAAGTAGGCGTTTCTTATAACTGTCTACCAGTCTCTGACATCGACTGGGAGAAATTTTTGCCCACTCCTCCATACAGAATTCTTTCAGCTGTGCGATGTTTGAGGGGTTTCTTGCATGCACAGCTCGTTTCAAATCCCCCCACAACATCTCGATGGGATTTAGATCCGGGCTTTGACTTGGCCATTCCAGAACCCTCCATTTCTTTCTTTTCAGCCATTCCTTGGTGGATTTTTTGGTATGTTTAGGGTCATTGTCATGTTGCAAAGTCCACCTTCGGTTGAGCTTCAACTTTCCGACAGATGGCCTCACATTATCCTGAAGCACCCTCTGGTACAATGAAGAATTCATAGTGGATTATATGATGGTGAGCGGCCCAGGCCCTGATGCAGCAAAGCTGCCCCAAACCATAATATTTCCACCACCATGCTTTACAGTTCGTAACAGGTTCGTGTGGTCAAATGCTGTCTTTGGTTTTCGCCAAACATGTCTTCTGGTACTGGAGCCAAATAGCTCTACCTTTGACTTATCTGCCCAGAGCACATTGTTCCAGAAGTGCTGGTCTTTGCCGAGGTGTTCATTGGCAAACTTTAGTCTTGCCCTGATGTTCTTTCTGGACAGCAAAGGCTTCCTCCTCGCACACCTCCCATGTAGATCAAATTTGTGAAGCCTCTTTCTAATGGTAGACTCGTGCACTTTGACATCAACAGTGGCAAGAGCTACCTGTAGGTCCCGTGATGACATTCTGGGGTTCTTCGAGACTTCTATCAGCATCTTGCAGTCTGCTCTCGGGCTGAATTTGATGGGGTGGCCTGGCCTGAACAAGTTGGCAGTTGTTTGGAATCTTCTCCACTTGTAGATGATCTTCCGGACAGTCAAATGATTGATTTCAAATTGTTTGGAGATCTTATTAAATCCCTTCCCTGACTCATCGGCATCTATAGCCTTCTTTCTGAAGGCCTCAGAGAGCTCTTTTGATCTAGACATGGTGACGCCGCACACTTCAACAACAAAGAGCAAACCAAACGAAATGTCTGAGGTTTAAATAAGACAGGTTCCTCCAAGATCCTCTCTGACGATGTTGTAATCATTTGCACCTGAACTGGTGCACCTGATTCTAATTTTAGGTATTTGAAGTAGTGATAAATGTAGGGGTGGACTTACTTTTTCCACATGCAAAATTTGCATTTATGTTTATTTAAATTATACAATAGACTACAAAATGTAAATGTTTCATGATATTTGTTATATTATATCACCTTTATCTATCAATATCGTTGAAATGAAGATCAAATAGCTGTATGTTGAAATATGTTGAAAAAGTCAAAAATTTACATGGGGTGTACTTACTTTTTCCACATGCGAAATTTGCATTTATGTTTATTTAAATTATACAATGGACTACAAAATGTAAATGTTTCATGATATTTGTTATATTATATCACCTTTATCTATCAATGTTGTTGAAATGAAGATCAAATAGCTGTATGTTGAAATATGTTGAAAAAGTCAAAACTTTACATGGGGTGTACTTACTTTTTCACGTGACTGTATATACATATATATATATATATATCTATCTATATATATATATATATATATATATATATATATATATATATATATATATATATATATATATATATATATATATATACTGTATATATATATATATTGTTACGGATCCGTCACTTTCACCTTTGTTGTTATATACTTGTCGGATTTTTAGTTTCAGGTAATATTGTTGGTGACATTTCTGTGTGAAATGGAGATGACTTTAGTAAAAGGTATAAATAAATGTCTGTGAAGGAAAAAGGAAAACGCGGCAAAGACACCGGAATAGGGGAGATAAAAAGTCGCCAAGAGAGAGGAGACGGCAATGAGAAAGATACAGCCGTGAGTCGCATCGAGGCTGCGAGCGGATTTTTTTTGATGTTGGTCGCGAATACGTTGAGGCTTCCCATGACAGGGATTGCCCGCGACATCATCCCATATTGCAATTGCAATTAAACCTGTGTCTCAGGTCTTATTACCAAGCGTGAGGTATTGTTGGGGGGAAAGCAATAGCTTCCATTACAGGCCAATCTGCCATTTTGTCCTCGAAGAGGCTGTCCGCCTGGTGCTTCATGTTTTGTCGTTGGGATTCCCATATCGACATCATTGTGTGGAGCACTGTTGGTTTACATATCAGCTTAATCATTGGTGGACATGGGGCGTGGATTGCGCTCACGTTTTGGGGGATCGTTACGTTTGGGATCGTTACCCCATGCCGCCAGCTGCCCAACCTCCAACCTCGTAACTCCACATCCGCCGCTGCGCCGATACCTGCCTGTTTTTGCCGTTCTGCACGACTTCAACATTCACCGCGTTGAGATTTGTGCATGGACTTTGGAGTATGTTACCTTCCACTCACGTTTGGCGTATCATGAGTCGATTGCTTTGAGAGCATTGGGGAATTATGGTACTAGCCGTACCATCATAGGTATTGTTCATCTGATGCAAGTGACATTTTCATTGTACTTTCTTCAATAGTGTTATTATTGTGTACGTGAGAGTTGTTAATACAATTACTTGTTTTGTTCCGTGCAATTGCAGTGGTGTGGTTTTACCATGGTTTATTAGAACACTCAAAATAACAAATCTTTCTGCTGTGTTTCTGCTCGAGACTCTGAGGGGCACCATAACCTGAGTTTGGGGAGGTAACACGTAACAATATTGTTGCGGTTTTTAGAACCCTCCACTTTGTAAATATTTGTAATAATCCCTTATAAATAATCCCCTGTAAATATTCCCATTTTTGTGTAAAGGTCAAAGGTCGCACCCTAGTTAGGACATATTGCAACACGTAGAACACCATAGGATCTTCTTTAGTTATTTCATTAGTATGTGTTTCAGGTAAGGATCTGTTCCCAATAGTTTGACTCTGTGTTGCATTAATCAAATAACCTAGGCCCCTTCTCAAATTCCCATCCTATTCATTTTGCGGCTTTACCCTCTCCAAATTGTATTATGCGGCTCTGCCAGCCGCAGCCGCCTCAGCGTTCGCTGCCTTTTGGTTGTTCGCTGCCAGCCGCCATAAGCCACGCGGCCGAGTTGGAGAAGAAGGGGGAGGAGCGCCAGGAACGAAGGCGTGGCCCCTCAACGCACCATCAAGGGGCGGACCGGTGAGCGCTCGCGACCAATCAGGGCCGAGGCAAGCTCACCAATGGGCGTATCCAAAAGGCAAGCGGCTTAATACACGATCGGCCAATATAAGCGGCCGCGTGGACTACTTGAGGAGATGTGCCCAGGAGAACGAGTTCAGCAGATAAGAGACGAGTCGTGCGACAGAGAGTGGTGAAGGAGTCCTTGCTTGCCGTTTTCACGAACTGTTGGAGGCGCGCAACTGGTTGAAGGTGAAGGAGTCAAGCTATTACGTACGCAGAATCCCAGTCTCACCCCCGCGATATAATTGTCCGGTCGCGTTCAACGACATGCGGAGCTGTTTGCCGGGTTTCGCCTCGAACCTGGAGCGTGGACCGGAGCGCGAGGTTGGAGCCGGACCTCGACGCCTACCAGTTCCCTGGACCCTTCTCTTCCTTCCCACCATCACCCTTTCATGTAAGTGTGTTTGTTCTGTCCTGGGAGTGTTATATAAGACTGTATAAGGCTGCCCTGTGTTACTGCTTCTTCCTCTTCAACTGTACATTACCTTTCATTTACTCTCCTGGTATTGTATAATAAATTCTGTGTTCTTCCTTTCACTTTGGTTTCTTCTCCATTCGATCGCCTTAGTCTGTTTCCTTCAATAGAATATACGTGGCACGATTCGGCCGACCGTTGTAATCGGGTTTAGTCTTTTGTTAACGGCCCGAGTCACAGCACGCTTTGCTCGGCAATATTCCATCTTGTCCGTGGCTCGGCAGGAGTATCGCCCTGCTTCCGACCGGAAGGAGCCTGATATCTTCTAAAGGACTTGGATGGCCATCTTAATAGACGAGGGGATTAACCCCCCCTCGGTAAGGGGAGTGCCGTAACCCGAGATCCACAACAATTGGTAGTCAGGAGTTGGGATTTAGAACCTGGGACTAAATTTATTTAGACCAGATTTTGGACACCAATTGTGCTATTGGCCGCAACAGTTGGTGTCAGGAGTGGGATTGGACCCGAACCAAATTTTTCAAATCCATCTAAAAAAAATTGGTCCAAAAAATTAGGAGCGGCCAAAATTATTTTTAACAACCAAATTTATATCGTGCCATGGATGGTCAAGGCGATCGGATGCCGGTGGGGGAGATAGAAGAGGAAGAGTTAGAGTCGACCCAGGACCCCAGGGAACAATTGGGAGTAATGGAAGAGGGGGTTGAAGAAGGTGCGGTAGAGGGGGTGGCAGGCGCGCAAAATGGCGGCGCCTCGCATGTGGTCACGGCAGCACAAAATGGCGGCGCCTCCCACATGGCAGCGGAGGCCGAGCCCGCGGTGGCGGCTGGGGCCACTGTGCAAATGGGGTTTGACCTCAGGTTATTCCTGACCTAACTGGGTGCAAAAATGGATAGGATGGGGGAGCAAATGGGCAATCAAATTGGGGGGTTGAGAAACGATATGGGAAGCCAAATTGGGGGCCTAGAAGTCAAATTTGGGGGATTAGAAAACCAAATCGGGGGATTGAGAGACAGGGTGAGTAATTTGGAAGATAGAATGGGGGAGTGATTAGACAGTAAATTTGGGGGGCGAGGAAGCAAATTGGAGGACGTAAATGGCCGAGCCCGAGAAATCAATCAGGGGTTGGCGAGGGACAAGGCCCGGTATGAGACAAAGGAATTGGAGAGGGAGGTTAACTGCAGGTTGGGCGAAAAGGTCGCGCGGGTACGCGACGAGGTAGCGCGGTGTGAGGAGCGCGGGAAAAGCGAGTTGGAACAAAGCATGGTCACGTGGACCGGTGTAGAGATCGCGACCCGGGGTATGGGGAAGCCGGCGACCGCTGAGGTAGAAAAGAAAATTTTATTAGAGCCAGCGGTCGTCGAGGAGAAAGAAATTTAAGAATTAATAATAGTGGAAATTGGAATTCAGGAGACCGCAGATGCAGAAAAGCACTCGCGGGGTGAAGAGATGGAATGCATGAAAGTCTGTATTCGCATTGTGATGCCGTGCTTAACCCGAATAAAGATTTGCAGGTGGTGTTGGAGTGAGGAGGAAGAAGAAGCGCAAAGGTGAGTAGGTTGGTATATGGGGCGAAGAGATTTTTCGGCAAAGTGTTTGTCGCGAAAAGAATTTTCTCGCGCTTGGGATTGAGACGGCACCCGGGTGTTTGTCAACGGTCCCTTGTGAGTGGTGTGAGTGGAAATGGTGCGCGTGTACGAATGGCGCCGGAGCGCGAGTGTGTTACAGTGAGTGAGAATGAATGCACGACAGAGTGTGATTGTGACACGGAGAGTGAGATGGATGGAGAGAGTGTGTGGAGATGCACACCTGAGTTGGTTGTGGAGCGCGTTATTGGGTGTGCAACAGATTGTACACCCCTGGGTAGGTGTGTGCTGAGTGGGTGTATGCAGGAGTACACACCCGTGAGTGGTACGGAGTATGTACCGGGGGAGTGTACGCAAGAGTGTGCACGGGGAGAGAATGCGGTGTCGGAATGTGCGGAGTGCGTGAGGATGACTTGGTGTGCGAATGAGAATGTAAAAAGGAACGCATGGTGTGAGCATGCGAGGGGAGCATCGACGTTAACCGGGACAGCGTTTAGGCTGACGGATAGCCGACGCGAGCCCTCAGTCCGTGGTGCTCTTTGTGTGCTGCGGGAAACGGTGGGCATCGGTGTCGCGTCGCTCCTGCTCGGGGCGCCGTGCACGATTCGGGCCGGGCCCCGCCCTGCACGGTCGAATCCGCGCTTTGCCAGGCAAAGCCACCGGCCCGGTTCGAGGGAAGGTAGGAGGGGTCGGAACGGCGCCCCCTTGTGGTGGCGACGTTTCGGCCGGGCAAGGCTGGGCCATCGCTCCTGGGAGCGCAAGGCGTTGCGCCGGGATGGTGCCTTGAACCTTGGCCCAACGAAACCTCCTCCCCTGAATCGAATGCCGGACGGCCTCAACCTACAGTAGACCAAACCACCCATATGCATTGCTCGGCTTTGCGAAGCCGAGCTTTAATGATGCATTGACGCACCGAGGCTCATAGTACAGTGGACTGGATAGGGGAAATGATGTCGAATGGTATAAGGTGTAGAGGGATGGTAAATTTACCATCCCTCACATCCTCGGGGCACATGAGCTTTAGTTTATGGGGTTATGGCGGTGAAAACCTAGCCCGGGAGGGTTAGGTTAATGATTAGGGAATTAGAAATGACCATAGGTAACTGTAGATTTAAGTAGTGACATGATACCTGTAGAGGGGACGCAGAATAGCTTAGTTGGATGATCACAACGAGTGAGTGCATAGTATAAGGGAAGACGGGGAGCACAAGTTTCAGAAGGGAGTAGTCAGCATAGATGATGCTATGTGTTTGGGGTGAGCATGATGATTGGCATGATATTGAGTGAATGGTCCTGGAGGAAAGGAGGGTGCAAGTGCCACCAGGTGTGTGGGCACCAGGTGTTGCAAGTGCAATACAGGTGTGTGGAGAATGGTTGCATGGAATAAATGGTCTGGAATGAATGGAGTATGGAATGGATGGTGTGGAGTGAGTGGAGTGTGGAATACATGGAGTGGAGTGGTTGGTGCGAAAGGAGTGGATGGGGAGAGATGGACCCCTTCATGAGTACCCGGGGAGGGTAGTTTAAAAGTAGGTAGAGGGAGTAGGTAAATTGTGGTTGGATATTGGCATCTGTGGTGCGAGTAGTAGCACAGAAGTGTTGTGTTGGGTGCATTAGTGGAGTAAATTGGCTGGGCGTGTGGCCTGTTAGTACATATGGTTAAATGGGCACTCCACCACTATTAGTCTGTCGGCCAGGTGAGGCCGCAGGTAGGCTCTGGGAGCCAGTAGTTGTTCAATGGGGCCCGAGGATCCGGAGGACTGACCCGGGTAGCCCGACGCCAGAGAGGACGGTAGGGGGTGAGAGCGCCAGAGGGCCTTCCCCAGGTAGGTTAGGGTAAGGAGCAGGTAAGCTCGGGAGACAACTGCAGTGGCGGAGGTGTGCAGGTGAGCGGACCTGCTGGGAGTGCCACACGACCCAGCCCGGAAGTTGTACGAGGGCACCGGGAGTAGAATCGGGGGAGTGAGACCCCAAATTGGTGAGCACCACAGTTTGGTCAATGGGAATTGGTTTTTAGAACCACATAGTGTAAAATGGCCAATGGTTTGGTAGGGAAAGTACCCAGGTAGTGTAAAGTGTGTTAAAGTCATTTAGAGTATAGTTAGGATTGAAAGTCTCTTCGCACCATCTGCATCCACTCGGACTCCACACCACCAGTTTGTGCAAATGTCTGGTATGTAAGATGCATCATGACGTGGGGGTGACATTGTGCTTGTGATTCCATCTCTTCCTCCTTAGGTGGGATTGATGAGGAATTGATTGGTGGCAAATTTGGTTTTGAGGGATTGTTGACGAATTTGGAATTAGGGGAGATATGGGGAAGACAGGACGTTAGCGACGGATTTGTAAATTGTGTAAATACGGGGTAAGGGCAAGGGTAGATTAGGTGACAGGGGGGAAACGTACGGTAGGGACGAGCTTTCTCGGCTCGCTCTCCTGCACACCTCACCTCTGCATTACCTTGTGTTTATGTGTACTCTTGCGCCCTTGCACCCCGCTAACCCTGCTTTGTCTGCCTTCCCCACTCATGGACCGCAGTCTTTGTGTGCCGAGGGGAAAGTGTGCAGGTGTCGCAGTTGTGTGCCCGCGCCCTCGCTGCTGCCTGCCTGGACCGGTACCCCACTTATGGACCGCACGTCTTGCGGCCTAGCACCAGATGGACCACAGGTCTGTGGCCGAGCACCACACTCATGGACCCCACGTTTTGGGGCCTGGCACCTCTGCTGGGGACCGGCCATTGTGGCCAGGGAGATCTTGCTTGTGGACCACGGTAAAGGTGGCACCGAAGCCATGCGGGTGGACCACCCTAGTTGGCCCCTGCTGGCCATAATTTAAAAAAGTGGATGCGTTTTGTGCCTTTTTTATTATTACCAACTAGGCAGCAAGCAAGAAGTTGTCCAAAACCAGCGGCCCAGCATAGAAGAGGAGATGCCATTTGATTATATCGAAATGTATGACTGTGCACTGGATGGTGCTTTTTGTGCATATGGGTGCTTTGGTGCTTTTTGCATATTGGTGCTTATTGGTGCTGGTGGTATCAGTGCAGTGCAGTGTATGCCTTTCCTCTTTTCAAAAGTTCTTCTTTTGTTTCCCAAAAGACAGGTGCTGGGTTCGCGTGTAAATACCAAATAGTAGTCCTTGTAAATAATGCTCCCCACCGTCAATGTTTTGCTTGAAAATTAATTCCGTAATTCGGTTATTCTGTAGGTGTGAGTCTGATAGATAGAATGCAACGCAGCAGGTGAGACATACTTAGTTGTTTTAAAAATGTCGCACTCAGGGTGAAGTTAATAGTAGAGGGTTAACACACCTGAGTGTCACACTAAGTTAAAGTTCTTTCGGGCCGGGACGGCCCTGGAAGAAATGAGGGTGTTGTGTTGCGGTTTTTAGAACCCTCCACTTTGTAAATATTTGTAATAATCCTTTATAAATAATCCCCTGTAAATATTCCCATTTTTGTGTAAAGGTCAAAGGTCGCACCCTAGTTAGGTCATATTGCAACACGTAGAACACCATAGGATCTTCTTTAGTTATTTCATTAGTATGTGTTTCAGGTAAGGATCTGTTCCCAATAGTTTGCCTTTGCGTTGCATTAATCAAATAACCTAGGCCCCTTCTCAAATTCCCATCCTATTCATTTTGTGGCTTTACCCTCTCCAAATTGTATTACGCGCCTCTGCCAGCTGCAGCCGCCTCAGCGTTCGCTGCCTTTTGATTGTTCGCTGCCAGCCGCCATAAGCCACGCGGCCGAGTTGGAGAAGAAGGGGGAGGAGCGCCAGGAACGAAGGTGTGGCCCCTCAACGCACCATCAAGGGGCGGACCGGTGAGCGCTCGCAACCAATCAGGGCCGAGGCAAGCTCACCGATGGGCGAATCCAAAAGGCAAGCGGCTTAATAGGTGATCGGCCAATATAAGCGGCCGCGTGGGACTACTAGAGGAGATGTGCCCGGGAGAACGACTTCAGCAGATGAGAGACGAGTCGTGTGACTGAGAGTGGTGAAGGAGTCCTTGCTTGCCGTTTTCACGAACTGTTGGAGGTGCACAACTGGTTGAAGGCGAAGGAGTCAATCTATTACGTATGCAGCATCCCAGTCTCGCCCCCCCCCCACCCCCGCGATATAATGGTACGGTCGCGTTCAACGACACGCGGAGCTGTTTGCCGGGTTTCGCCTCGAACCCGGAGCGTGGACCGGAGCGCGAGGTCGGAGCCGGACCTCGACGCCTACCAGTTGCCTGGACCCTTTTCTTCCTTCCCACCACCACCCTTTCGTGTAAGTGTGTTTGTTCTGTCCTGTGAGTGTTATATAAGACTGTATAAGGCTGCCCTGTGTTACTGCTTCTTCCTCTTCAACTGTACATTACCTTTCATTTCCTCTCCTAGTATTGTATAATAAATTCTGTGTTCTTCCTTTCACTTTGGTTTCTTCTCCATTCGATCACCTTAGTCTGTTTCCTTCAATTGAATATACGTGGCACGATTCGGCCAACCGTTGTAATCGGGGTTAGTCTTTTGTTAATGGCCCAAGTCACAGCTCGCTTCGCTCGGCGCATCTATTAACGCTGCGGCTCGGGAGGAAATTATCTCCTCGCTTACGGCTGGTCTTAGTATGCAGGTATTTGGGACTTCATTGACTAATGACCCTGGCTACTACCGACCGGAAGTGACGTCATAGTTTCCAGGATCGGAGATGGCCAGTGTAAAAGACAAGGGGATTAACCCCCCCTTGGTAACGGGGGTGCCGTACCCCGGATCCGCAATAATATTGTTACGGTCCACGGATTAGGATGTTATTTTTACCGAGCGGAGGTATAACCGCGGCCAAACAGTTGTTCCCTCACTAAACCCGATTCACCCACAATGTTGGCCGTATCGCGCCACCGCTATTCAATCGGGAAAAGACTAAGACGACAAGGATGTGAAGAAAAGGAAGACGAAGGCAAAGAAAGGTTTGAAATACAATTACTATTTATTACTATTTACAGGCTCAAAGTAACCAAGGAGAAGGAAAGATAATAAAATAATATACAGAAGCTTTTAGAGACACAGGGAAAATACTAGCTTATCTAACAGGCTTACTTACTACCCAGGACAGAACAAACGAAGACACAGACTCACGCGGGGAATTGCAGAGTGGATTGGCTGGAAGGAGGTGTGTGGCTGGAGGGGGAGGACGGCACGGAGCTGGCTGGAGCTTGATCCCGCACGGGACGTCGGGCTGGACCTCGACGGCCGCTGATGCCACCGGGCCTGTCGTGTGCGTGGGATCACGGGTCGGAGCTGCTTGGTGGAGCCGACGCGCTGGTGGGGGGTCTGGCGTGACGGGTTCTCTCCTCTCTCTTTCTTGGTCCAACCACTCTTTCTCCACCGACAACTCAACGCAACCACTCAACGCAACCACTGACCACCCCTGACGACCAACTCAGCTCTTGTCATGGACCTCTCTACGCAGCTCTGTTCTGACGACCCAGCTCTTTCCTTGGACTCATCTCTCTTGTCTCATCTCTCGTGGGGGCGTCTCTCATGGGTTATATATAGCCGCCCCCTTGAACCTTTGCGAACCTCCCCGATCGCTCTTCCTCCGCCCTCTCAAACCAAACCCCTCGTGCTTGGTTGTTGTTCGGGGCCGGGCCACTCCTCCCCTCTCTGACGAGGTGGGGACCTGCCTTTCTTCCCCAACCCTGCCTCGTGGCCAATGGTGGTTGAAGAAAACCGCCCAAAATGCAGTTGGCCATTGAAATGAAATGAAAGGGGATCTACTCTTATTTCACTTGGTGCAATGGAGTATTTAAATTAATGGGAGACACAGCCTTACCCTAAGACACATAATAAGATAGAAGCTACTGAACAAGGGTTTTATCGGGTCCTGCAATGTGGTGTTTCATGGAATAACTACCGAGACGCCCTTTGACCTTTACACTACGGAGGTATTTACAAGGATCATGACATTTACAAAGGGTGATGTTTACAACAATTTACACTACAACAACAAAAAAAACAAACCATTCTCATATCCGCAACACTGCACCCTCCTCCTCTTAGGCACGTCCCCGCCTACAACTTAAATTTAGTGTGACACGTAGGTGTAGTTCCCTCTACTTTTAACCTGACTCTGAGTGCGACAGTTTTAAAACATATATAAATGTGTCCCGCTGCTCTATTGCACCCTGCCTAACAGACTTACGCCCACAGTTAACCGAATTGCGGAATGGTCTTCAAACTTTACACTGACGGTGGGGAGCATTATTTACAATTGACGCTACTTTTATTTACAAAACTAACCCAGGTCCTGTAATTGTTCTTTCTGGGGGGGAGACAGTCTGCTCTGCATCAATGCACCATGAAAGCACCTATAACGCACCAACACACCCTCAAGCACCAATCGGTGCAGTCACCACAGTTCAACAATGTTCAATGCATGAAAATAAACTCAACAACCCCTAACCCTGCAGGTGGTCTCTTGCTCTTCGGCTCCCTCTGCTGGCTATTATTATTTGTTCTTCCAGATGTTGTCTTTTTCCTTTGCTGGCGGCCTATTTGCAATAAAACTTGCACCCAACGTGTCCCTTTTATTTATTTATGGCCCACCAGGCTGACTAGTGTATGGTTAACCTGTGGGGCATCGGTGCCCTGTGATCAAGGTCCGCCAGCAAGATTTTGGGCCTTCATGGCCGGTTCCAGCAGAGGGGCCATGCCCCAACCCATGGGTTCCATCAGTGGTGCTCGGCCACAGACATGTGGTCCATAATGTGGTGCATCGATGCAGACAGCTGGTTCTGAGAGTTCCGGGCGCACAATGGCCGACTCACGCACGCTCCCCTCGGCGCCCAATGGCGCACAGGTCATGTGGGAGACAAAAGGGGGACGAGACAAATGAGCGAGGGGTAAGGTCACAAGGGTACACATCAATAAGGCAATGCAAGGCGAAATGCGTACGGAGAGCGAAATGAGAAAGCTCGTCCCTACCGTACGTCACCCCCCCTGTCACCTACACTACCCTTGCCCTTACCCCATATTTACAAAATCTACACATTTACAAATTCGTCACGACCGTCACATCTTCCCATAATTCCCTTATACCAAATTCGTCTTCACAATCCCACTATCCAAAATTTGCCATCACCAATTCATCATCAATCCTCATAAGGAGGGAGAGATGGAACATCAAGCACAATGTCACACCCACGTCATGATGCGTCTCACAAACCAAACCATTTGCACATAAAAAATAATCAAAACAACCTGGCATGGTGTGGAGTACCTGTCACCTCAGGTGAGTGGATGCAGATGGTGCGAGGAGACTCCAATCCTAACTATCCTCTAAATGACTTTAACACACGTTACACTACCCGGGGTCTTTCCCTGCCAATCCATTGGCCAACTTACACTATGGGTTCTAAAAACCAATTCCCATTGACCAAACTGTGGTGCTGCTCAATTTGGGGTCTCACTCCCCCGATTCATCTCCCGGTGCCCTTGCACAATTTCTGGGCTGTGACGTGTAGCTCTCCCAGCAGGTCTACCCACCTGCACACCTCCACCACTGCAGTTGCCACCCGAGCTTACCTAGCTCCTCACCCTAACCTAACTAACTGGGGAAGGCCCCTCCTGGCTCTGTCACCCCTTGGTGCCCTCTGGGACTGGGCTACCCGGGTCCGTCCTCCAGATCCTCGGGCCCCATCCACAACAACTCTACCGGCTCCCAGAGCCCACCTGCGGCCTCACCTGGCCGACATCCTCACAGTGGTGGAGTGCCCAAACCAACTACACACACTAACAGGCTACACGCCCAGCCATTTCCACAACACTAATGCACCCATCCAATTACCATTCTCTCACCCGCACCACAGATGCCAATATCCAACCACAATTTACCTGTACCCACTACCTAACCGTTACACTACCCGCCCCGGGTATTCGTGATGGGGGTCCACTCTTCCCCCATTCACACCTCCGCACCATCCACTCCACTCCATAGTTTCCACCATACTCACTCCATGACCATCCATTCCAATACTCCATATACTCCACACTACCATTTATTCCACACAACCATTCTCCATACACCTGTCGTTGCACACCTGTGCAATCTTACCTGGTGCCACCTGCACCCTCCTCCTCTTCCTGGACCATTTGGTCAACACCACACGCAATCACCACTACTCCCTCATACACTGCTCCATCCACCTGTTCAGTTGCACACCTGTGCAATCACACCTGTTCCTCACACTCATTTACTCATACCCTGCTCAATACACTTGAATACACCTCCAACACTCACACGGCATCATCTCATCTAACTGCTCCCCTCTGAAACTTGCGCTTCCCAGTCGCCCCTTTAAACTATTATGCTCCCTCGTCATTATCATCCACACTAATCTACCTGCGTCCCCACTACAGGTATCCTTGTCACTAACTAATCTTAACGTTACCTAATGTCATCTTCGCTAGATCCCCACACACGATATATCCTAACCCTCCCGGGCTAGTTTTCACTGCCATCAACCCCATAATCTAGTGCTCCTTTGCCCCCCGCTGTGAGGGATGCCAGAGTTGCCATCCCACCACATCGGGGCATTTCCCACTACCAATATTGCTCACCAAATTTCAGCCAATCAAAAATTTGCCAATCATCTGCCAATCACTGTACCAATACCAATCATCACTCTGCCAATCCTTTGCCAATCATCAAATTTTGTTTTTCTAATTTCGGGGCCAAAACACTATCCTCGTCATCACAGTCTACTTACTAGTGCCTCTCGGTGCGCCAATTTACTTCCAGAGCTCGGCTTCGTAAAGCCGAGCAATGAATGCGGGTTGTTTGGTGCCGGCGGCTGGATGCGTCCGGCACTCGGTGCAGGGAAGGACGCTTACCCGGGCCGAGATCCCACGCACCACCTCGGCACGGAGCCGTCCAATGGCCCGATCTCGACCTGCCGGAACGTCTCAACAAAAAGGGGTCGCCATGACGACCCTTCCTATCGGGCTGCCCGCTCCGCCTAGTGGAGCACGGACGCGGCCGTTCAAAGCGATGCCCAGCGTGGATCGTATACGGCGGTCCTTTCGAACCCGCCGTGGTTCGGATCCCCGCTGGTCCTCGCGGCACGCGAAGCTGCCCGACGCGCACCGAGGGCCCGATTCGGCTATATGTCGTTCTAACCGCTAACCCGGTTACCGTTGATGCCTCACCTGCATGCTTACACCCCGCAGCCCGTTCCTTGCTCAAACATCCAGCTGTTCCCATGCTCCTCGTCATTGCACCTTCTCTAACACACCCAGGTACACTCATTCTGCTCACAGACTTGGTCACACACCTGACCACCGAACACCTTGGCACACATTCGTCGTTCGCACACCTCACCAACACACCTCTTTGCGCCCCCTCCTCGGTCACCTCCTCTGTGACAATCACAGGTGTGCTCTCACTCGCACAGCCAACCACGTGCCTCACTACCAACTTAAGTGTGCATTCCCACACACGCTCTACCATTCCAGGTGTGCATCCTTCCATTCCAGGTGTACATCCTCGCTCACCTGTCACAACCAACTCACGCTCCGTGTCACTCTCACTACTTTCACCACCACTCTTGACAGCGCACTCACCCTTACTCACGACAGCGCACTCTTCCCTCATGCACCTGTCCGTTACACCCCTTTCTCGCGCACACTCTTGCGCACACTCTCCCGTTACACCCTCTGTAACACTCACCACAGGTGTGCATTCTTCCTTACTTTTGACAGCGCACTCTTTCCCCATGCACCCGTCCGTTACACACCTTTCTCGCGCACACTCTCCCGTTACATCCTCTGTAACACTCACCACAGGCGTGCATGCTTCCGTTACATCCTCTGTAACACTCCTCACTACACGCTTCCATGTGCTCCCTCGCACACACGCTACGACCGACTCACTCTCGACAGCACACTCACTCCTCGGCGCGCACTTTTTCCTCACATACCCCAGAGTCGGACATTTTCGCACACCTCCTCCTTCGCACACCGTACCTGTCGCACACTTCACCAACAGCCTCTCACGAACACCCGGGTCCAAAGCAACCCCCAAGCCGACTGAAGCTCCCCTCACATCATATACATTTCCTCGTATATCGCCACTCACCTTGGCACCTCGTCTCCACACCTCCTTCGCCACCTGCAAACTCTTTATTTGGTTAGTGAGCATACCATTATGAGTTGAGCACCGACCTTGTACATATTCCATCACCTCCTCCTTTATCTCCCTCTTAGTTTCTGTCCGTCCCTTCTTAATTTCACTCACCTCTTCTTCCACTTCCTCTAATTTTTGCTTCACCTCTTTTATTTCCCGGTGCGTCTCCTCAAGTTCGTCCTCTAAGGCTATTTTGACCGTTTCTATTTGCGTCCTCACCTCTCGGTCCTTCGTCTCCATTACTTCTGTCACCTCATCCAACCTCATTGTCAGTCCCTCACGTACCATCTGACATTGCCTCTGTGTCGCTATTAAGTCGTCCTTGATATCTCTTTGTGTCGCTTTTAACCCTCCTAGTACCGCAGTGTTCCTTTGAACCTGCTCCACTAACTCTTTTTGTCCCTCCGTCAGCTGTTCCACCTCCTCCGTCAGGTCCTCTATGCCCCCTTGTAACTTTGCCGTCCCATTTCTCACCTCTTTCTCTATACGCTTTTCGCCTCGCTTTACCTCCTCGCGTACCCCCGAGACCTCCTCATTTACACCTCTTCGTATCTCCTTTTTCATCTCCTCCCTCTCTTTTGTAGATGCCACCCTCATCTGTCCCAATTCATCCCTCTGAGCATCCAGTTTGGTTTCTACCCCGATTTTCACCTCCTCTATCTGCTCTCCCATTTGTTTAATTTCTCGGGCGGATTGCTCCCCTATCTCCCGCAATTTGCCTTCCATCCTATTTTCTAACCCCATTAACCCATTTTTCACCCCCTCTAACTGATTCTCCTGGGCAGCCATTCTATTTTCCACCCCCGTTAACCCATTCTTTACCTCTTTTATCCCGTTGTCTAACCCCTCAAATTTGTCGTCTAACTTCCCAAATTTCTTGTCTAATCCCTTAAAATTATTGTCTAACCCCTCACCGGTACCCCTCGCTTCGTCCCTCATTATCCCCAATTGCTCATTCTCAGCCTCCATCCGGTTCCCCATTTGCTCACTATCAGCCCTCAATCCCACCATTTGGTTTCCCATTTGTCCCATTTTGGCTTCTAGCCTCTCCATAAGGGCCCCCATTTGTATCATAAAAAGGTCCGAATCCACCAGCGGCGCTGCTACGGTCACGGGCGCGGTCGCCGTGGCCATGTGCGAGGCGCCATTTTGCGTGCCCGTAACCTCGTGCGCGAGAGCGCCATTTTGTGCGCCTGATACCCCCTCAACCACCTCCTCCATATACATTTCCCCGAGGTCCTGGGTCGATTCCACCCCGTCTATCTCTCCCACTGGCATCCCGTCGCCTTGACCAGCCATGGCACGATTTCAAAATTCGGGTTTTCCTTTAAAAACAAAACAATTTCCAGCTGCTTGTAATTTTGAGCGCGTTAAGCACGCTTCGGGCCTCGTATCTCACTCCCCGACACCAATTTGTTACGGTCCGCGGATTAGGATGTTAATTTTACCGAGCGGAGGTATAACTGCGGCCGAACAGTTGTTCCCTGACTAAACCCGATTCACCCAAAACGTTGGCCGTATCGCGCCACCGCTATTCAATCGGGAAAAGACTAAGACGACACGGATGTGAAGAAAAGGAAGACGAAGGCAAAGAAAGGTTTGAAATACAATTACTATTTATTACTATTTACAGGCTCAAAGTAACCAAGGAGAAGGAAAGATAATAAAATAATATACAGAAGCTTTTAGAGACACAGGGAAAATACTAGCTTATCTAACAGGCTTACTTACTACCCAGGACAGAACAAACGAAGACACAGACTCACGCGGGGAATTGCAGAGTGGATTGGCTGGAAGGAGGTGTGTGGCTGGAGGGGGAGGACGGCACGGAGCTGGCTGGTGCTTGATCCCGCACGGGACGTCGGGCTGGACCTCGACGGCCGCTGATGCCACCGGGCCTGTCGTGTGCGCGGGATCACGGGTCGGAGCTGCCTGGTGGAGCCGACGCGCTGGTGGGGGGTCTGGCGTGACGGGTTCTCTCCTCTCTCTTTCTTGGTCCAACCACTCTTTCTCCACCGACAACTCAACGCAACCACTCAACGCAACCACTGACCACCCCTGACGACCAACTCAGCTCTTGTCATGGACCTCTCTACGCAGCTCTGTTCTGATGACCCAGCTCTTTCCTTGGACTCATCTCTCTTGTCTCATCTCTCGTGGGGGCGTCTCTCATGGGTTATATATAGCCCCCCCCTTGAACCTTTGCGAACCTCCCCGATCGCTCTTCCTCCGCCCTCTCAAACCAAACCCCTCGTGCTTGGTTGGTTGTTCGGGGCCGGGCCACTCCTCCCCTCTCTGACGAGGTGGGGACCCGCCTTTCTTCCCCAACCCTGCCTCGTGGCCAATGGTGGTTGAAGAAAACCGCCCAAAATGCAGTTGGCCATTGAAATGAAATGAAAGGGGATCTACTCTTATTTCACTTGGTGCAATGGAGTATTTAAATTAATGGGAGACACAGCCTTACCCTAAGACACATAATAAGATATAAGCTACTGAACAAGGGTTTTATCGGGTCCTGCAATGTGGTGTTTCATGGAATAACTACCGAGACGCCCTTTGACCTTTACACTACGGAGGTATTTACAAGGATCATGACATTTACAAAGGGTGATCTTTACAACAATTTACACTACAACAATAAATAAAAAAAAACATTCTCATATCCACAACAATATATATATATAGATATTGCAATATAGAAGAGACCAAGCTGCTTTCTGAGATTTCCTGGCTACATATTGTGGGGACGAAGTGGGTTGCCTTTCTGGCCTCACATATCCTGCCATTGTCAGTTACAAATTATCCTGTTGCTATTTGCTTGTTGCATCCTCTTCCAGACAAAGCGTGACTATGAGATCTTGAAAATGCATCGAAAACAGGCAATGTAAGATTGTGGCTTTACAGCAACAAGCCATCGCTATCTACAAATAAGGTATCGTGCGGATGGCCTGCTTGTTCATACTCCTGTTTCGTATCCTCAGAGATTCAAAGTGAAAATAATTTCACCTGTAACTCAGTCCTGTTTATCACTGTAAGCTTTATACTTCAATCTTTAGTAATTATCATGTGCCATAAAATGATTGCTACCATTGTATACACTGTATAGACCCCAGTGCAAGAAGTCATAGTGAAATGTCCAGCAATTATATTCACTCAGGTGGTTCTTTGGGATCCCTCAAGATGTGCAGGTATTGCCCAATTCATATTGCAATAACTAACATAGAAATGGCTGAATGCTGTCAAACCAGGTAATTTGTTTGAAAACGATCATTTATGTTTGCAGTTGAAAGTATTTTTGTGGCAAACGTTTGTAATAATTTATTGAGTAGCATGCATTGTCATTATTGTGAATCAGGTAAAAGGTATGTCAATTCAAAAAGACAAACTTTAGGCTTTTGGCTTGGTCATTGGGAGGAGAGTTGGAATCCACCATGGACCCTTGTTCCTCTGAGCCCCTCCGTGTCGAGATAGTGGTTTTATAACGTATTATTTATTTATTTATGCAAGCCTACTGAATGGCACTTCGAAGGTCACATTTTCAAACCATATTCTGGAGAAGAACCACAGAATGTACTCCCCACACCTACCCCAAAGCAGGATTGGAAAACACCACCTTCACCCTGAACGCCAGTGGCACTCAACTACTACACACCATCGAGTTTGGTGGCTTCGCATCCCAAACCTCCTCGGGTAGGAGCAGGTGGTCTCAATCCAACCATCCACTCTTGGACTGGCCACTCTTGGAGGAACTTTTATTTAGTCTCAGTGCAACCATAGAATGCTCGAACACGATTTCTTAGTGGTCACCTAAATCTCAAATACGGTCTTGATATCTGTACTAACTACAATTACTTACCCATCGGCAAACTTATTCCATAGCAGCTTCCTTCTGCAGAAGCTTGATTTAAAAAGAGTTCCTTGATAAGCTCTCAACACTGAGGGCTCACAGAGTCACAGTTCCGGGCTGTTCCTGCATTTGCATGCACTAAAGAAAGTGTTATATAGCAGCTTTTAATTAGCAAATGTGGTGCCAGAGTCATATTTGCAAACCTGGTGCAAATACACAAGTTTATCCTTGGTGGTTCAAATGTTTCCCTAAGCTTGAAACTGCCAGAAAATGTTTGCACAAAATATTTAAGCCTGTAAAAAGTGCACAAGGCAAGTACAAATGGCTTACAGATCAAGGTTTGGAAAAATTCCCGGCGGAATTCATCCCCTTTCCCTTAACAATTGCGATGTCGGTTACAAGAAAAAAAAACTCGTGCAAACAGAACGCCTTTGCAGCTTTCAAGTGCAAAAATAAGACAAAAAGGAAAGAGAAACTTTGCGCAAAAGCCCCGGCACAGAAAGCAAGAGACATGTTCTTCTGTTCAGCGCTAAAAGGTTACCCCGTCCTTACTTGTTTCCCTAGAGAAGCCACAGACTCCCTTCCCAATTAAGCTCGACTCTGTCTCACCCACTTCATAACTCATTTTTCCACGAATCCCAGTTTTCCTGCTGAAATGAGGCTGGCACTCAAAGCCTGCCTTCGCTGGCGCAATGATTAATGGCTCAGCACTTCTGCAAAAGTCACCGCAGAACGCAAGGGAACTTTCTCTTTGCCTTTTCTCTTTCAAAGCAACTTCCCTAGAAAACGCTTTCTAGTCATGAAATCAAGCCATTTGCTTTAAGGCGCTAACAATCTGTCAGTTCAACACCCTGTTGATTGTGGGGTGCAGTGGCAGTCAATTAAGGCACAAAGTCTCTGAGGATCGTCTAATGTATACAGGCCTGCGTCGGTAGGTTTCCTTATTTCTCTGAGAAAATTGCAAAGACCTTTGAAAGCTTTGGGGTTATTCATGATGACGTACGCACTATGCAGGAAGGAATCACAAACTTTGTGGCACCATTTTAGTGAAGGTGCGCTACTTATAAACCTTGTACGGGGTGACATGGAGACATTGAAGTTAGAGAAATGTAACAAAACATTTGAGTAGCTTCAAAGTTTCTGTGTTACCAAGTGTGTGTGTGTGTGTGTGTGTGTGTGTGTGTGTGTGTGTGTGTGTGTGTGTGTGTGTGTGTGTGTGTGTGTGTGTGTGTAATCACGATTCGTGTGTGTGTGTCATATGTATAACTCGCTATGCTCACCTCACATCACGTCACTGCAGAGGCACGGGCTTGTTTATATATATATACATATCTCTATATATAAAGGAGGAGTGTCTGTCTGTGTGTGTATGTGTGGGTCTGTCTGGATGTCCGCTTAAAACTCAAGAACTACACATCGGAGAAAAGTTTTGGACACAGATTCGGAATCAGCATAAAATCCCGGTGGTTTTAGGCTGTTTTATTTTAATATCAATGGTTTAAAAAAACCGCGCCAGCTGCAATTCCATTGTGTAGTTTGTGGCGGCGTTGACGTTCGGGGTGTATTGCAATGGTTTGTCGGGTTTGGCTGTGGGTCCAGAATAGCTCCAATTTCCTTTTGTTCTTCTACGTTTATTTTGATTCTTCTGTTACAATACCTTCCTTATCTACCTTATATCCCCCCGACGAGGCCTCTACATAATTTCATGCGGCAGAATTTCGTGCATTTTGAGTGAAAGAAGTGAGACGAAATAGAAGGAGGAAGAAGAGGCGCGATCACTCTGGAGGCCTTGATCGTGAGTGGAAATGGCGGGAATTGCGTTTGTATCGCAAAGTAAAGGATCTGCATTCATTTCTGAACTTGCATTGGTGGATTGTTATACATCTGCATTATTTTTCATAAAAAAACTTTATGTTTAACTTGAAGGCTCCAAGCACGGACTATATATATAGCCCTCATTGAGGTTAAAATAAAAGTAAAAATCCTGCTATCGCTTGCCAAGCTAGCCGTTCCCCTCTCCCCCTCCTCTTCTCCCCTCTCCTCCTCCCCCCTCCCCCCTCTTCTCCCCTCCCCCCCTCTTCTCCCCTCCCCCCCACTCCTCCCCTCCCCCCCCACTCCTCCCCTCCCCTCCCCTCCCCCCCACCCTCTCCTCCCCCCACCCTCTCCTCTCCTCCCCCCACCCTCTCCTCTCCTCCCCCCACCCTCTCCTCCCCTCCCCCCACCCTCTCCTCCCCTCCCCCCACCCTCTCCTCCCCTCCCCCCCACCCTCTCCTCCCCTCCCCCCCACCCACTCCTCCCCTCCCCCCCCACCCACTCCTCCCCTCCCCCCCACCCACTCCTCCCCCCCCTCTCCTCCCCTCCCCCCCCACCCTCTCCTCCCCTCCCCCCCACCCTCTCCTCCCCTCCCCCCAAACCCTCTCCTCCCTCCCCACCCTCTCCTCCCCTCCCCCCCATTCCCCTCCCCTCCCCTCCCGTTCCCCTCCCCTTCCTCCTCCCCTCCCTTCCCCCCTCCCTCCTCTTCTCCCCTCTCCTCCCCCTTCTCCTCTTCTCCCCTCCCCCCCTCTTCTCCCCTCCCCCCCTCTTCTCCCCTCCCCCCTCTTCTCCCCTCCCCCCCTCTTCTCCCCTCCCCACCCTCTCCTCCCCTCCCCACCCTCTCCTCCCCCGTTCCCCTCCCCTCCCCATCCTCCTCCCCTCCCATCCCCATCCTCCTCCCCTCCCCTCCCCATCCTCCTCCCCTCCCCTCCCCATCCTCCTCCCCTCCCTTCCCCCGCCCGGCAATGCCGGGTACTTCCCATGGCCAGCTGTACGTGGGCTGCTCGAGGGTTGGAAAACCAAGCAATCTTTATGTCTTGGCACCAAGTAAGAAAACCAGAAATGTATACCAAGAGGTTTTGAGAAATTGAAAATTGACAAAACATCATGGAGGAAATGTACTGTGATATTGCTCTAAAATATACATGTTCTTTTCATCATATATTTGTATTATTCTTATTCAACCCGGGTGAAGCCCCCCCTCCCCTCCCCTCCCCTCCCCTCCTCCCCCTCCCCCTCCCCTCCCCCCTCCCCGTCCCCTCCCCTCCCCTCCCACCTCCCCTCCCCTCCCCCCTTGTCCCCTCCCCTACCCCCTCCCCTCCCCCTCCCCTCCCCCTCCCCTCCCCCTCTTCCCCCTCCCCCTCACCTCCCCCCTCCCCCCTCCCCCTCCCCCTCACCTCCCCCCTCCCCCTCCCCCTCCTCCTCACCTCCCCCCTCCCCCTCCCCCTCCTCCTCACCTCCCCCCTCCCCCTCCCCCTCCCCCTCACCTCCCCCTCACCTCCCCCTCCCCCTCACCTCCCCCTCCCCCTCACCTCCCCCCTCCCCCCTCCCCCTCCACTCCCCCCTCCCCCTCCACTCCCCCCTCCCCCTCCACTCCCCCCTTCCCCTCCCACTCCCCCTCACCCTCCCCCTCCCCCTCCCCCTTCCCCTCCCACTCCCCCTCGCCTCCCCCCTCCCCTCCCCCTCCCCCTCACCTCCCCCTCCCCCTCCCCTCACCTCCCCCTCCCCCTCCCCTCACCTCCCCCTCCCCCTCACCTCCCCCCTCCCCTCCCCCTCCCCCTCCCCTCGCCTCCTCCCCCCCTTCCTCCTCCCCCCTCCTCCTCCCCCTCCCTCCTCTTCTCCCCTCTCCTCCCCCTCCCCCCCTCTTCTCCCCTCCCCCCCTCTTCTCCCCTCCCCCCCTCTTCTCCCCTCCCCCCCCTCTTCTCCCCTGCCCCCCTCTTCTCCCCTCCCCTCCCCTCCCCATCCTCCTCCCCTCCCTTCCCCCACCCGGCAATGCCGGGTACTTCCCATGGCCAGCTGTACGTGGGCTGCTCGAGGGTTGGAAAACCAAGCAATCTTTATGTCTTGGCACCAAGTAAGAAAACCAGAAATGTATACCAAGAGGTTTTGAGAAATTGAAAATTGACAAAACATCATGGAGGAAATGTACTGTGATATTGCTCTAAAATATACATGTTCTTTTCATCATATATTTGTATTATTCTTATTCAACCTGGGCAAAGCCGGGTACCTCAGCTAGTATATATATATATATAATATATATATAGATATATATATATATATATATATATATATATATATATATATATATATATATATATATATATTGTTACAGACGCGGTTTCGGATGTTAGTTTACCGAGCGGTTTGGTATGACCGCGTCTGCACAGTTTACCCGATTATACTCGAACGTTGGCCGAGTCGCGCTACGCTAGATCAATGAAGGAAAGGACACAACGGCTGGGTTAGATGACACGACACCAGGGGTACGGTTCTCAAGACCTCCGGAGGAGGTTATAATATGGGATATGCGGAACGTTTAGATTACAAGGACAAGAGGGACAGCATAGGAAGGTGGGCACTTAATCACGGTCTTATAGTAGCCCCGACAGACCACAGATAAACAGGACAAAACTTGCTCACACAGGGATTGATGGCAAGGAAGGGCAGGTAGTCGAGGCTCAAGGTGCACCTTGGCTCAGGGGCAGAATCGACCCGGTCCGGTCCAGAGATGCGGGAGGTCTCTCAGCGCTCGGAGGTGGCGACTTCTCTTTTCCAGGCTGGGGGCGCATCTCACGTCACGTCCGGTAAGTGGCTGCGTATATCCAGCGGGGAGTGACACGCCCTCGGCTCGTTAGCTCCGCCCCAGATGGAATCGGCCCGTTGCTTCTTATTGGGTGCGGGGGGTTACCGGGCTCCGCCCTTGACGAGGGGCCGACAGTCAGCCCCTTCGTGGTAACCCCGTCGGCGCACATGGGCAATGGCGGCTAACCAAGCCGGAGTGAGGACGCACACTCCCCGCGCGCTGTTGTTGTAGTTGTTGTTGTTGTTGTTGTTGTTGTTGTTGTTGTTGTTGTTTCATGAGGAAGATGGGAGGAGGTATGGGGAGGTCCTAAACTCACTACTGGTGCCATACAATCACATTCTGGTGCAACGAAGAGTCAGAATTAATGGAAACGAGTCCTTAACTGACATAGACTAAGAATAACTAGCAAGATGTCCTATAGTTGTCTACGTGAGATGCGGTGAACCTGGGCACGACATTTAATGGGGGAAAAAGGGGAAGGTCGGTTCTACAGAGTGTTGTTTACAGACAATGGGACTAGGGAATGGGGGATTGGGGATAGTTGGGGAGTATTGGGGAAATAGGGGAATATTTACAAGCGGATATGGATGGAGGCCAAATCCCATATCCGCAACAATATATATATATATATATATATATATATATATATATATATATATATATATATATATATATATATATATATATATATATATATATATATATATATATTGTTACAGACGCGGTTTTAGATGTTAGTTTACCGAGCGGTTTGGTATTACCGCGTCCGCACAGTTACTCCCCGATTAGAACCCTATCCCGCCCGATTCCACTCGACGTTGACCAAGTCGCGCTATGCTAAATCAATGAAGGAAAGGACACAACGGCTGGGATAAATGCAACGACACAAGGGGTACAGTTCTCAAGACCTCCGGAGGAGGATATAATATTGGTGATGCAGAAACGGGTAGATTACACGGTAAGAGGTAAAGCACAGAAAAGATGGGCACTTAGACACAGTCTTATCTATCCCCGACAGACCACAGACAAACGGGACAAGACTGACTTACACGGGGATTGATGGCAGGGAAGGACAGGCAGTCGATAGCTCAAGGTGCACCTTGGCTCAGGGGCAGAATCAAACGCGGTCCGGTCCAGAGATGCGGGGAGGTATTCAGCGCTTGGAGGTGGCGTCTTCTCTCTCCAAGCTGGGGGCGCATCTGACGTCACCTCCCTCTTCCTGCGCATGTACGGCGGGGAGTGACACGCCCTCGGCTCGTTGTCTCCGCCCCAGATGGAATCGGTCCGCCGCTTCCATTGGGTGCGGGGGGTTACCGGGCTCCGCCCTTGACGAGGAGCTGACAGTGAGCCCCTGCGTGGTAACCCCGTCGGAGCACATGTTCAATGGCGGCTAACCAAGCCGGAGTGAGGACGCACACTCCCCGCGCCGCCGCCGCTGTTGTTGTTGTTGTTGTTGTACCATGAGGAAGAGCTGCGGGGAGGTATTGGGAGGTCCTAAACTTTCTAACGGTGCCATACAATCACATTCTGGTGCAACGAAGAGTCAGAATTAATGGAAACGAGTCCTTAACTGACATAGACTAAGAATAACTAGCAAGATGTCCTATAGTTGTCTACGTGAGATGCGGTGGACCTGGATGCGACATTTAATGGGGGAAAAAGGGGAAGGTCGGGGCTACAGAGTTTTGTTTACAGACAATGGGACTAGGGAATGGGGGATTGGGGATAGTTGGGAAGTATTGGGGAAATAGGGGAATATTTACAAGCGGATATGGATGGATCCAAATCCCATATCCGCAACATTGCACCCTTCTCTACCTCGGGGCGTCCCGACCCGATAAATTTTTACTTACTTTAGTGTGGCACTCAGATGTAGTTCCCTCTACTATTAACTCAACCCTGAGTGCGACAGTTTTACAGATGTTCACAAATGAGTAAATATGTCCCCCTGCGACGTTGCACCCTTCTCCTCACAGAAACACACCCACAGGATAACCGAATCGCGGAAAGAATCCTCAAACTAAACATACAGCCGGTAGGGAGCATTATTTACACAAGACTACACTGATATTTACACTACGATCCAGGACCTGTTTTTGGAGGAACACATGCAGATGTTATGCATAGAGAGAGCACGCATGCCAGCATCGATACACCAACCCACGAGTGCCCTGTGGCCCTACGGCCTTTAATAATGTGCAGAGCACCCCATCCAAGCACCAAAAGCACCACCCCATCATGTACAGTCAGCACCATCCGGTGCACCAATAAAGTGTTCATAGTCACCGGTGGTGTCGCAGCCGGCCGATGTTCTGCCGCTGGTCTTGCCTCCTCTTGGCCTTCTGGCTTCTTTAAAAATAAAGAAAGGCGCCAACCGCGTCCATTTCTGAATGGTGGCCGTCAGGGGGCCAACTATAGTGGTTCACCTCTATGGCATAGGTGCCACGTTGACCCAGAGGTCCATCCACGGGTGGTGCTTGCCCGCAAAAGAACTGCGGTCCATGGTGGGCGGCCACAAAAATTGCGGTCCATATGGTGTATCGATCCAGGCAGCAAGCAGCGAAAGTACAGGCCCACAACTGCAGAGCCAGCACCTCTCTCTCCTCTCTCTCTGCCCCAAAGCCAGATCCTCGGAGGTGGGAGACAAAAGAAGAGGACAGGTGAGTAAGGTGGTAAGGGCGAAAAAGTGCACGCAATACAAGGTGATGCACACTGGGGGCACATGGGAACCAGGTGAGACAGGTACGTTCCTACCGTACGCCCCCCCCCCCCCCACCCGGTAACCTACATTGCCCCTCCCTTACCCCTTACTGTATCCACAAAACACAACACTACCCATAAACATCTACTTTACAAATCAACAAACGTCCCTACTGTCTTCCCCGTTCCTCCCATAAACCAAATTCGTCTTCTCTCCCTCCTAACCAATCAAATTTGCCATTTCCATCTCTCATCAAAATTTGCCATCTCCAATTCAACATCAAAATTTGCCATCACCAATTCATCATCAGTCCCTCCTAAGGAGGGAGAGATGGAATCACCCCAACGTCTCATCCACGTCGTGATGCGTCTCACAAATCCAATAGCAATTCTCCCTTCCTGCAACACAGAACAAAGGAACACAGGTGTGGAGTCATCATCATCACCTCAGGTAAGTGGCTGCGTATGGTTCATCAATCCTAACTATTTCCTAAATGACTTTAACAACTTTACATTACCCGGGGTCTTTCCCTGCCAATCCATTGGCCAACTTACACTATGGGTTCTAAAAACCAATTCCCATTGACCAAACTGTGGTGCTTCTCAATTTGGGGTCTCACGCCCCCGATTCATCTCGCGGTGCCCTCGCACAATTTCTGGGCTGTGACGTGTAGCTCTCCCAGCAGGTCTACCCACCTGCACACCTCCACCACTGTAGTTGCCACCCGAGCTTACCTGCTCCTCACCCTAACCTAACTAACTAGGGAAGGCCCTCTCGCACTCTCACCCCCTCAGTGCCCTCTCTGGCACGGGCTGCCCGATCCACACCCGGGATCCTCAGGCACCCACTGACACTAACGGCTCCCAGAGCCCACCTGCGGCCTCACCTGGCCGACATCCTCACAGTGGTGGAGTGCCCAAACCAACTACACACACTAACAGGCTACACGCCCAGCCATTTCCACAACACTAATGCACCCATCCACAATACCATTCTGCAACCGCACCACAAATGCCAATATCCAACCACAATTTACCTATACCTTCTAACTATTCTTTAAACTACCCTCCCCGGGTACTCGTGAAAAGGGGTCCACTCTTCCCCCATCCACACCTTCGCACCATGCACACCACTCCGTACCACTTACTCCAACTCTCTCCACACCACTCATTCTCTGCTCCATATATTCCACACACCTGCACTTGCACACCTGTGCTCTCATACTTGGTGCCGCCTGCACCCTTCTCTCCCCCAAGCGCATTCGCGCTGATCCACAACACTCACTACTCGCACACTGCTCCACACACCTGTCCAGTTCTCACACAGCATCATCTCATCTAACTACTCCCCTCTGAAACTTGCGCTTCCCAGTCATCCCTTTAAACTATTGCGCTCCCTCATCATTATCATCCACGCTAATCTACCTGCGTCCCCACTACAGGTATCAGTCACTAACTAAACTTAACGTTACCTAATGTCATCTTCGCTAGATCCCTACACACCATATCCTAACCCACCCGGGCTAGTTTTCACTGCCATACACCCCATAAACTATAGCTCCTTTGCTCCACCATGGGAAGGGTGGCAGGGATGCCACCCTTACCCACCGGGCCCATCGCTCATCAATCCCCCAGTCCTCTGGCACTAATAAGCCCCCCTTATTCAGAGGTACTGGGTCCCGCCTTGGCATCTAAAGCCGAGGCAATCCACGGGGGCGCCTGCTCGCCGGTGTAAGGCCTTATTCGGTCGGCGTGGACGATCCGAGGGAGGGCTCGTGGCCCCATTTTGATTTTTACTACCACGTCACAGACTTGCGACAGGACGACCCCCGGGCCTTGCCAGGGAGAGGTGAGTTTCGGGCACCTACCCTTCCTCCTCCGGGGATTGAAGAACCAAATCTTCATCCCCGGAGTGTACTGACTCCCCTGGCTCCGGTGGTCGTACCTGCGCTTCATCTTTTCCCCCGCCAGATGGAGTTGGCGGCGGGCGAAGGCATGGACTAGCTCCATGCCTTCCTCTAGGTGACGTGCGTACCCCTCCCTCGGCGGGTTAACCACTGTGTCTGGCACGGGACCGCATAGCAAGTCGGCGGGAGCCCGTAACTCCCGCCCATACATAAGCAACGCTGGACTGCATGCGGTGGCCCCGTGCTGGCTGGTTCGGTAGGCCATGAGCAAATAAGGGAGATGTTCGTCCCAGTCATCCTGACGGGTGGCGGTGAACAGTGCCAGTTGTTGGATTAGAGTTCGGTTGAATCTCTCCACCATCCCGTCAGATTGAGATCTTAAAGGCGTTGTTCTTGTTTTCCGAATTGACAGGAGACTGCACACATCTTTTAGCAATTTGCTCTCAAAATTTCGTCCCTGGTCGGTGTGCAACTCCTGTGGAATCCCATGCCGGCACACAAATCCTTCCACGAAGGCCTGCGCTACCACCCCTGCTTCTTGGTTGGGGAGGGCGTAGGCCTCCGGCCACTTGGTGAAGTAGTCCATCACAACGAGGATGTACTTATTACCTAGGCGGGTGCGGGGTAGTGGGCCTAGGATATCCATGGCCACCCGCTCTAGGGGGGCCCCCACCTGGTGTAATTGAAGGGGGGGCCCTCATCCTCCGTGCTGGTCCCTTTTTGGCAGTACAGGCGTCGCATCTCCGACACCAGTCCTGTATGTCGCGCCCCATATTCACCCAATAAAACCTCCGGCGTACCTGCGATGTCGTCTTTGTCCTGCCCAAATGGCCGCCGGGGCGGGTACCATGCACCTGTTGCAATATATCGGTCTTAAATTTATTTGGGACTACCACCAGCCAGGAAGTTTTATCAGAGGGAACCTCCACCCACTTGCGATACAAGATGTTATCCTTCAATTCCAGGGTCTGCCACTGAGCCCAATACGCCTTTGTTTGCGCCCCGAGGGGGGTGACCTCTTCCCCCTTTGGTCTTTGACCCAATTGAACACTGGCCCCAGGACAGGATCCTCCTGCTGGGCCGTGCTCCATGCCAAAGTTCCGAATTCCTCATCTGCGGTTAGTGGCAAAATTGGCCCTCTCACCCGGGTTGCCCGGACAACGAGGGTCGGGTCCGAATCGCCCAATTGTTCCCTCTCCTCGTGTCTCGCACAAAATTTGCAGTTTTCCCCCAGACAAGGACGCCGAGAGAGTGCGTCCGCATTACCATGGGCCTTCCCGGCCCTATGGGCCACATCAAAATCGTACTGCTGCAACTTTTCCAACCACCTTGCAATTTGGCCCTCCGGTTCCTTGAACCGAAGGAGCCATTGCAAGGAGGAATGGTCAGTTCTAACCAAAAATTTCCGCCCGTACAGGTACGGGTGGAAATGGTTCATGGCAGCCAGCATAGCCAATAACTCTTTGCGAGTGACGCAATAATTTCGCTCGGGGCGACTTAAGGCCCGACTATAGTAACCAATCACTCTCTCCACGCCCTCCTGTGTCTGAGACAAAACTGCGCCCAATCCTTCCTGGCTCGCATCCGTGTCCAGGGTAAATGCCCCGTCACTAGTGGGGTAAGCTAGAAGGGGTGCGGATGTTAGACACCCCTTCAATTTTTGGAAGGCCTCGTGGCACTCCCGTGTCCAATTAAATCGCGTCCCCTTCTCCGTAAGCCGGTGGAGGGGACGGGCCAACTCCGCAAATTTTGCCACAAAGCGCCGGTAGTAGGAGCAGAGTCCCAAAAATCCCCGCACCTCCTTGATGGTACGTGGTGCGGGCCACTCCTCTACCGCTTTAATTTTGTCTGGGTCCGTTTTTACCCCCTCGCGGCCGATCACGTGACCTAGATAGGCCACCTCTCTTGCAAACAAAGTGCACTTACTCGGGTTCATCTTCAACCCTGCCTGTCTGAGGCACCCGAACACCTGGTCCAAATTAGCTACTGCCTGGGGGAACGTTTTGGCATGTACTAGGACGTCATCCAGGTACACCAGGCATGATTGCCATGGCATGCCGCCTAGTACATGCTCCATCAATCTTTCAAAGGTGGCGGGGGCGTTACACAAACCAAACGGCATCACAGTAAACTGATACAGTCCCTTACCTGTGGAAAATGCCGTTTTCTCCTTCCCTGCCCTATCCATCTCCACCTGCCAATACCCACTCTTGAGGTCCAAAGTCGAGAACCAATTTGAGCCCGCAACGGCATCGAGGGTGTCATCAATTCTTGGCAGGGGATATGAGTCCTTGAGTGTCACGTTGTTTAGCTGGCGATAGTCCACGCAGAACCGCGTGGTCCCATCCTTCTTTTTGACCAGCACAACAGGTGACATCCAAGGACTTCCCGAGGGCTCGATCACACCTGCGTCGAGCATTTTTTCAACCTGCTCGTCAGCTTCTGCCCTCTTGCTCCAAGGGAGCCGTCGGGCGGCCTGACGAATAGGCCGGGCCTCACCGGTGTGGATCTGATGTTTCACCAGGCCCGTACGTCCAATATCCTCGGTGGACAGGGAGAAGAGGTCCAAATGGGACCCAACCAGTTTGTGTAAGGCCTCCCTCTGGGTACCTCCCAACTCTACACTACTACGATTTACCATCTCGCAAATGGGATCGGGCCAATTCCTAGAACTTATTGAAGGCTCCCCCTGGGGCCGGCTCGGCTGGACGTTCTCGCCCCTCACTGTCGCGACTTCCTCAACTGGGGTGCAGCCAGCTACCCTCGTGCCCCTTACTATAGTGCGTGGTTCTGTACTTATATTTATTACTCGGACGGCCACTACCGGTCCGTCCGTTTTTACAAGGGTGCGGCCCACGATTAAACCCGGTATGGACTGCGCTGCCACCGGTTCGACCAGGCCGCAGGACTCCTGCCATGTTGGGCGAGCTGCCCACCGGGCCGGCACTATCGCCTCGGCCCTTGGGGGAATGGTCACGGCCTCGGAAGCCTCCAGCTCCGCTCTCTCGGCCGTGCTCACTCCCCCTAACAGCAGCTCTTCTACTCCCACCTGCAGGATCCCCCAGCACAAGTCGATTTTACAACCGCTGGCAGTCAACAAATCCAACCCTATTAAACATGGGTCGCACACCTCCGCCACCCAAACATCTATCTCCCTCCTTACCGACCCTAACTTGAGGGTCACAGAACCACGCCCTATGATCGGGGCCGTTACCCCGGTAGCAAGTTGCAAACTATAATTTTGCAGGCGCTGGATCTTATCCCAGCCACCTGCGCTCGAATCAAGGACCACAGGGCTGATGATCGTGGCGCTAGCTCCTGTGTCCACTACGGCGTCTACCCCCACGCCGGCAATTTTGCATCTGATTGTCAGGCTACCGGTTCCAATTTGGCCACAATAAATGACCTGTCGCGTCAATGAGGGCTCTCCTCCATCCTCTTCTGCCGAACACCGCCCTACGTGCCCGACACCTTCTAGTTTCCCGGGGTCTGGCGGGGGGGTGTCTGGGGTCGGCTAACCCGCTCCCCCCTGGGCGGAGTTGAGGACCTCAACCGCCGGGGATCATCCCGGCGCGTGGCTCGACAGTGCCGCGCCAGGTGACCCAGACGGTTGCAAGTATAGCACCTCACCCGATAAGGTGCTTGTCTCCGGAATTCCAAATTTCCCCCCCTGTAGGTCCGAATTGGATTACCCGCTCGTGGTCCACCGCGGGCCACCTCCGGGGCCGCCTGCCATGGTCCAGGTCCCGCCAGGCGCTGGTCCACCAGCCTCCGGACCATGCCCGCCAGGTCAGGACTCACGTCGGGGGCGGGCCCCCTAAGGGGTCCGCCCTCCATCGGGGGTCCCACCTGGCGGACCGCCATTGCGTGACGCTCGCTCCCCCGGGCCAGGGGCCTCGCTGCTTCCCAACGGGCCGCAGCGTCAGCCGCCTGGCTCAGAGTCTGCGGGCGCCACATGGCGAGCTGTTGCCGGAGCTCAATATCCGGGAGGGCCTGGATAAAATGGTCCAGCGCCAGGCTTTCCCGGGAATCCGCTGTCATGCTAGCATGTGCGATCCCCACTGCGCGGCGAATGTCGTGGGCAAGTTCCCCGATGGCTTCCTGGGGCTTGCGTTTTTGCAGCGCGAGCTGAGCTTTAACAACCTCGCTCTGCTGTTCAATGCCGAATCGATTAATTAGGGCGTCGCGGAGGGCTGGCAGGGTGAGAGCACCCGGTGGTAATGCCGTCAGCACCTCCGCCGCCGCGCCGCGCAATGCGGCCACCAGGTGTACTCCACCTTCGTCCTCACCCCAACCGTTGCCCTTACACACACAGTCAAACTGCGCCAGGTACGCGCGTAGATCACTCTTGCCGTCATACGGCGCGAGTGGGACCTTGTGGGACCACCTCGTATGCGAGTCGTTGCCCGCCTGCCGGACCCCGTGCGTCGCCCCTTGCGGGGTCAGCGCGGGGCCGAACCGGCCGGGCCCCCACAGTACATTACCCCCAAGGGGCTCTCGTGCCTCCCCTGTCCCTCTAAAAACTACCCCTGTTGGTGTTGATGCATGGGTTATACTTCCGCAACCCGCTACCCATTCCATACCACCACCACCTTGCTCACTCACACCTCGCACCTCTTCCATCACCGGACCCTCTCGCTCGCACCCTCGTTCCATACCCTCCGGACCAGCCATACACCTCACTCTTGGCCTCTCACGAACATCCGGGTCCATCTCGACCCCCAAGCTTATTAAATCACCTGGCGCATCATACGCACGACCATATTGGTCACCACTTACACCGGGTCCTCTTTCTCTTCGCTTCTCCTCCATCACCTGCGAATCCCTCATCCGGTTAATGAGCACATCATCACGATCCGAACACAGACTTTGGACCAATTCTTTTACTTCCTCCTTTATCTCTTTCTTATCCTCTCTCCGTCGCTTCTTAATTTCGCTCACCCCTTCTTCCACTTCTTCTAATTTCTGCTTCACCTCCTTCATCTCCTCGTGCGCCCCTTTAAGTTCTTCCTCTAACTCCACTTTATTTTTTTCTATGTGCTCCCGCACCTCCCGCTCTTTCACCTCCATCACCTCTACCACTTTGTTCATTTTCCTCGTCAGGTCCTCATGTACCGTCTGACACTCTTTTTTTAATTACCACTACGTCCTTTTTCATCTCCTTCTGTGTCGATTTTAAACCCTCTATTACCGCTGCGTTCTTCTTTACCTGGTCCCCCAACTCCTTTTGTCCCACTGTCAGTTGTTCTACTCCCAGCGTCAACTCCTCTATACCACCTTGCAATTTTACAGTCCCCTTTCTCACCTCCTTCTCCATGCGCTCCTTAGTGCCTCACCTCCTCGCGCACTCCTCCGACCTCCTCACTCACCCCTCTTCTGATCTCTTCTCCCATCACTTGCATCTCCTGCCCAGATGCCACCCTCATCTGCTCCATTTCCTCCCTGTGAGCATCCAATTTAGTTTCTACCCCCATTCTGACCCCCTCTATCTGCTGCCCCATTTTTTTAACTTCCCTTTCCGCTTGGTCCCTCATGTCCCTCAATTTGCCTTCCATACTGTTTTCCAACCCCTCTAACCCCTTTTGCATCCCTTCCATTTAATTCTCCTGAACGGCCATTCTGTTTTCTACCCCCATTAACCCCTCCTGTATTTCCCCTAATCTATTGTCTAATCCCTCTATTCTACTCCCTAACCCTCCGATCTGGGGCCCCATGTCCTCCCTCAATTTCTCGCTATTGGACCCCATGTCCTCCCTCAATTTCTCGCTATTGGACCCCATGTCCTCCCTCAATTTCTCGCTATTGGACCCCATCCTTTGTTCTAACCATTGGCTATTGGCCCCCATGTCCTCCCTCATTTTCTCGCTATTCTGGGCCACAAGGGCCTTCATTTGTATTAAAAAAGGTCCAAATCTACCAGCGGCGCTACGACGGTCGCGGGCGCGGTCGCCATGGCCATGTGCGAGGCGCCATTTTGCGCGCCCGTAACCTCGTGCGCGAGGACGCGATTTTGCGACCCTGCCACCCTCACTGCTTCGCTCTCCTCATGTCCCTCAATTTGGTCCTGGATCGACCCTGCCTCACTCGCCTCTACCGGAACCCAGCCGTCTTGATCCGCCATAGCGCGACTTTCAAAATTCGGGTTTTTATTTTTGTAAAACAAAATCAAATTTCGCCGTTAATAATTTCGAGCGCGTGAAGCGCGCTTCGGGTCCGATCTCACTCCTCGACACCAATTGTTACAGACGCGGTTTTAGATGTTAGTTTACCGAGCGGTTTGGTATTACCGCGTCCGCACAGTTACTCCCCGATTAGAACCCTATCCCGCCCGATTCCACTCGACGTTGACCAAGTCGCGCTATGCTAAATCAATGAAGGAAAGGACACAACGGCTGGGATAAATGCAACGACACAAGGGGTACAGTTCTCAAGACCTCCGGAGGAGGATATAATATTGGTGATGCAGAAACGGGTAGATTACACGGTAAGAGGTAAAGCACAGAAAAGATGGGCACTTAGACACAGTCTTATCTATCCCCGACAGACCACGGACAAACGGGACAAGACTGACTTACACGGGGATTGATGGCAGGGAAGGACAGGCAGTCGATAGCTCAAGGTGCACCTTGGCTCAGGGGCAGAATCAAACGCGGTCCGGTCCAGAGATGCGGGGAGGTATTCAGCGCTTGGAGGTGGCGTCTTCTCTCTCCAAGCTGGGGGCGCATCTGACGTCACCTCCCTCTTCCTGCGCATGTACGGCGGGGAGTGACACGCCCTCGGCTCGTTGTCTCCGCCCCAGATGGAATCGGTCCGCCGCTTCCATTGGGTGCGGGGGGTTACCGGGCTCCGCCCTTGACGAGGAGCTGACAGCGAGCCCCTGCGTGGTAACCCCGTCGGAGCACATGTTCAATGGCGGCTAACCAAGCCGGAGTGAGGACGCACACTCCCCGCGCCGCCGCCGCTGTTGTTGTTGTTGTTGTTGTACCATGAGAAAGAGCTGCGGGGAGGTATTGGGAGGTCCTAAACTTTCTAACGGTGCCATACAATCACATTCTGGTGCAACGAAGAGTCAGAATTAATGGAAACGAGTCCTTAACTGACATAGACTAAGAATAACTAGCAAGATGTCCTATAGTTGTCTACGTGAGATGCGGTGGACCTGGATGCGACATTTAATGGGGGAAAAAGGGGAAGGTCGGGGCTACAGAGTGTTGTTTACAGACAATGGGACTAGGGAATGGGGGATTGGGGATAGTTGGGAAGTATTGGGGAAATAGGGGAATATTTACAAGCGGATATGGATGGATCCAAATCCCATATCCGCAACAATATATATATATATATATATATATATATATATATATATATATATATATATATATATATATATATATATATAATATATATATATACATACACATACACGCACACACACACACACACACACACACACACACACAGGGTGTGACAAAATTAACAATGTCATAGAAACTTAACACGTCTTATGCAAAAAGATAATTCTTTCAGAGAAGTATGTATTGTCAGGCAGAGGGCATCTCATTTGAGCGAGTCAATAATGCCTGCAGGTAAACCAACAGGCACTTCAATTTTACGATTACCAAACGCAAGAATCAAGTAATTTTTTCACTTTTCAATGCATTGTTACTTTTGACACACACTCACACACACACACAACACACACAAGCACACACACAAACACACACACACACACGCACACACACACACACACACACACACACACACACACACACTTTTACAGAATATAGGCAGAAGTGGTTTACAAAACTTCACTCGCTTTCCACAACTTTGACAGCCATCATAATTAACAATACCAATTTTACCGAGTGTCCCTGGAGAGTTTTGCACAGCAGATCTATTTTCATTCTTGTGGAGTAAATGTAGTTTATTCCCGATGGACAGTTGGTTCAACATGGAGGAACATGTCCCATGGAATATTGTACAAATGATCCCCCAACAAGAGATTCCAAGCTTTGTACTGCATGCATGCTGCTGCTCATTGCCTTTGGTATGTATGTGGCTACTTGAAAAAACATTCTTTTTTTGGGTTTGACATCAGCATTTGATTTCAAAAAGATTCTCACCATGTTGATGCGGAATGCAATATGTTTCCTGTCTTCTGTGTCTAGGTTGTCTCCTTGAGTTCAGGTCCCACTTCAAAAGTTCTGATCATTGAAAGCATGGTTCAACCATCATGGAGTCACCTCGCTGTTACCTTGTGCTTAAAAATCCTTTTTACCCTTTTGCAAAATTTCAGGGTATAATTTGGAGCAATTGCAAAGTCTATCAAATCTCCCTATGCTTGGGTAGGTTTACACTACCTCTGGTGTAAGATGCCTCCATTTTGTGGGCATCACACCTACCCACTGCATAGCTTCCAGCCACTCCAGTCCTCTAAGAAAAGCTTCCAGTCCTCTAAGAAAGTCATAGCAGTTTAAGCTAATTTAATGCGAATTTGCTTGTCCTGTGTTAACGACAATCTCAAACTCCATGATGCTAAAACTTTTTCACACTATATGTGTAAACTCACTGTAACACCAATGAAATACTGTGAACAGTGCCTAGAGCGAAGATTTTAGAACACTTAGTCTATTCAATATTCATCCATTCTATGACTCGATGGGTAGGGTTTGGCTTCTTCGAAAGTTGTGCTTTCATTTCGGACAAGGTTGCTATGTCGTAGTGCAGCGAGAGGAAAGCGATTCACAAATAGACAATGTGACTGTGTCGCCAATATGCCTCCGAATAGTTCCACAACGGGTAGATGCCATCACTCTGCATATGTATGGGTAGGGGATCACGTTTGTGAAGTTTCATGTTGATCGGATAGGTTCGTTTTTCTATCCAAGATGGCTGCCAAACCACGTGACCTATGACATCATCATTTTCAAACTATATGCAACAGTGCCGTTAGATGATATTTGTGAAATTTCGCATCAATAGGGTGAGTGGTTTCACAGAGATATAATTATTTAATACTTTCCTTCAATCCAATATGGCTGCCAAACCATGTGACCTATGATGTCATATATTTAATATTTCAATACAAATGGGTCATAGATCATGTGCATGCAATTTCAGATTTTTAGGACTAGCAACGGTACCCGCCCTACGGGCGGGGCTTCAGTTGGAAGCCCAAATGTAAAGGCAAAATATCAGAAATTGAAGGCTTTTTTTATTTTAAACGATTCATATAAACATCCGTTAAAGCTCGATCGGTGCAGCCGTTTGTGCGGCACCCGGGAAAATAACGTCATGCGGGAGCAAGTATCAGCAGGATGTGGCAGTGTGGGAGTCCACGTTTCTGACCCTCCTTCATGCCGAAGTAGCCCACCACTTCTCCAAGCATTCCGCTCTTCAGATCAGCCATGAGAGATTTAAGCTTGATACTGAAGACGCGTGCAGTTAGTACTCCCGATGTCGTATGTACTCCCGATACGTGTTTCCTTCATTGTAAAAACTACCAAATCAACAGTTAAAAGGATTTTGAGCCGATAGGTGTTACGGCCTTGGCAAGATCGATGGAGCCAGCGATCTGTTAGCATATACACCGCCCAAATAGCTATGTGGAATTCTCTCATGTGGAGATTAAACGTCGTTTGAACTTTGGCTGAGGTCATTATCTACTTTTAATGATGTTTATATACGAATGATGTTTAATGATGTTTATATTGGTTTTGGGTCGTACTTTCCGCATATCTCGTGGGATTGTGAGTTGGAGAGACGGCCGTGATGGCGGGGAGGGGGTTGGAATTCTCCCAAGCAAGGATTCAACCCGTGTCCTTATAAAAGGTCTTTGTCCAAGGTCACCGAGTCCAATCGGTGCAGCCGTGCAGCGATCGGTGCAGCCGTTTGTGCGGCACCCGGGAAAACAACATCGTCACAATGAAAACATCATCACAATGAACGTTATGCAAACGCGAATGTTATGCGGGAGTCCAAACCTGAGAATGCTGGAGACTAAAGCTGAAATTGAGAAAACTAAATAGCCTATTTTACTCCAGGGGATCCCAGGATTATCCACCCAAAATATTGTTGCGATCGGTTCAGCAGTTTTTGCGGTACCTTCGAACGGACGGACAGACAGACAGACAGACAGACAGACGGGTGGACATTTGGTGAATTATAGTGAGATAAGGAATTAGTTTTCAAACTTTTTTGGCTGGTATAGCACTGGCTGGTATACCAATTGTTAAATGTTCAAGTCAATTTGGTGAAAATTGATGGGTTTTCAGATGAAAATTCATGATTTTGTTAGTTTGACCTTGAGTTGACCTTTCACCTTTTGACCTCAAATAGTTGCTTTTCCATTTTAGTGACTCAATGTGCAAATGCTGTTCAATTTTAAAGTCAATCGGATTAAAAATGGCGATTTTAGAAATTTGACAACCAGGTGACCTTTGACCTTTAACCTCAAAATCAATAGCTTCTCAATTGTGATGACCTCTACGACTTGGTGAAGTTTCATGACGATAGGTTTAGAATTTTGACCTGTAGGCCGGTGACAAACATACAGACAAACAGACAGACAAACAAACAGACAGAATAACAAACGCAACCGACCAATATACTTGAAAAATCTTCGATTTTGCAAGTAACAAACGGACAGACAGGGGTGAAAACAACTTCCATCCACCTTTGATGGCGGAGGTAAAAATGCAGACACGTTGAGCCATGTGAGTTTCAGTATTTCGGAGGTTGCGCAGCCTGGCACCACCAGCAACTGTAAAGTGGTGCCCGCATTGTATCCTTCAAGATCGTTCGTTATAAAGACCGCCCGTTGATGTGCTATTCCAGCAAGATATCCAGCATGGCACACGCCTGCTGGAGCACACTGTGACTGCCATAAAATCTTCACTTTCGCTGTGTGCGCTTATTGCTTATCACAGGAAGGAAGATTAAAACAGAAACCAAGTTTCCACTCACCTCTATCACTCCATTCACAATGCTGTTCAGGTGTAAAGGTCAAGCCAATACAGATACCTCCTGTGTCATAGCAAGGATTTCTTCCTCTCTTGACACAATGAGGAGGCTCCTGGGTGAGCAAAGCAATAGAGGATAAGGGATTCGATCAATATAAAATGCCATATAAGGGAACATACCTTTTGTTACAGGTCACGATTGGTTATTCATTCCAAGGATGATATTTCTTTTCGATTACCAGGGAAATGTGGACACACCATGAGGCTAAGAGGACTAAAAACCATGAATGAAAAGGGGGGATAACATCAGATAGCCACAGCAAGGATCAGATAGTCATAACAAGGATCAGATAGTCATAACAAGGATCAGATAGTCACAGCAAGGATCAGATAGTCATATCAAGGATCAGATAGTCATATCAATGATCAGATAGTCATAACAAGGATCAGATAGTCACAGCAAGGATCAGATAGTCATGTCAAGGATCAGATGGTCATGTCAAGGATCAGATAGTCATATCAATGATCATTGATCAGATAGTCATAACAAGGATCAGATAGTCACAGCAAGGATCAGATAGTCATAGCAAGGATCAGATAGTCATAACAAGGATCAGATAGTCATAACAAGGATCAGATAGTCATATCAATCATCAGATAGTCATTACAAGGATCAGATAGTCATAGCAAGGATTAGATAGTCATAGCAAGGATCAGATAGTCATATCAAGGATCAGATAGTCATATCAATGATCAGATAGTCATAACAAGGATCAGATAGTCATAACAAGGATCAGATAGTCATATCAATCATCAGATAGTCATAGCCAGGATCAGATAGTCATAGCAAGGATTAGATAGTCATAGCAAGGATCAGATAGTCATATCAAGGATCAGATAGTCATATCAATCATCAGATAGTCATAGCAAGGATCAGATAGTCATAGCAAGGATCAGATAGTCATATCAAGGATCAGATAGTCATATCAATGATCAGATAGTCATAGCAAGGATCAGATAGTCATAGCAAGGATCAGATAGTCATAGCAAGGATTCGATAGTCATAGCAAGGATCAGATAGTCATAGCAAGGATCAGATAGTCATAGCAAGGATCAGATAGTCATAGCAAGGATCAGATAGTCATAGCAAGGATCAGATAGTCATAGCAAGGATCAGATAGTCATAGCAAGGATCAGATAGTCATAGCAAGGATCAGATAGTCATAGCAAAGATCAGATAGTCATAGCAAGGATCAGAGAGTCAGAGCAAGGATCAGATAGTCAGAGCAAGGATCAGATAGTCAGAGCAAGGATCAGATAGTCATAACAAGGATCAGATAGTCATCGCAAGGATCAGATAGTGAGAGCAAAGATCAGATAGTCATAGCAAGGATCAGATAGTCATATCAAGGATCAGATAGTAATAGCAAGGATCAGATAGTCATAACAAGGATCAGATAGTCATAGCAAGGATCAGATAGTCATAGCAAAGATCAGATAGTCATAGCAAGGATCAGATAGTCAGAGCAAGGATCAGATAGTCAGAGCAAGGATCAGATAGTCATAACAAGGATCAGATAGTCATAACAAGGATCAGATAGTCATAACAAGGATCAGATAGTCATAGCAAGGATCAGATAGTCATCGCAAGGATCAGATAGTGAGAGCAAAGATCAGATAGTCATAGCAAGGATCAGATAGTCATATCAAGGATCAGATAGTAATAGCAAGGATCAGATAGTCATAGCAAAGATCAGATAGTCATAGCAAGGATCAGATAGTGATAGCAAAGATCAGATAGTAATAACAAGGATCAGATCGTCATAGCAAGGATCAGATAGTCGTAACAAGGATCAGATAGTCATAACAAGAATCAGATATATAGCAAGGATCAGATATAGTCATAGCAAGGATGAGATAGTCATAACAAGGATCAGATAGTCATAGCAAGGATCAGATAGTCATCGCAAGGATCAGATAGTGAGAGCAAAGATCAGATAGTCATAGCAAGGATCAGATAGTCATATCAAGGATCAGATAGTAATAGCAAGGATCAGATAGTCATAGCAAAGATCAGATAGTCATAGCAAGGATCAGATAGTGATAGCAAAGATCAGATAGTAATAACAAGGATCAGATCGTCATAGCAAGGATCAGATAGTCATAACAAGGATCAGATAGTCATAACAAGGATCAGATATTCATAACAATGTTCAGATAGTCATAACAAGGATCAGATATATAGCAAGGATCAAATATAGTCATAGCAACGATGAGATAGTCAAAGCAAGGATCAGATCGTCATAACAAGGATCAGATAGTCATAACAAGGATCAGATAGTCATAACAAGGATCAGATAGTCATAGCAAGGATGAGATAGTCACAACAAGGATCAGATAGTCATAGCAAGGATGAGATAGTCACAACAAGGATCAGATAGTCATAGCAAGGATCAGATATATAGCAAGGATCAGATATAGTCATAGCAACGATGAGATAGTCAAAGCAAAGATCAGATCGTCATAGCAAGGATGAGATAGTCATAACAAGGATCAGATAGTCATAACAAGGATCAGATAGTCATAGCAAGGATGAGATAGTCATAGCAAGGATCAGATAGTCATATCAAGGATCAGATAGTCATAGCAAGGATCAGATAGTCATAGCAAGGATCAGATAGTCATAGCAAGGATCAGATAGTCATAGCAAGGATTCGATAGTCATAGCAAGTATCAGATAGTCATAGCAAGGATCAGATAGTCCTAACAAGGATCAGATAGTCATAACAAGGATCAGATAGTCATAACAAGGATCAGATAGTCATAGCAAGGATCAGATAGTCATATCAAGGATCAGATAGTCATAGCAAGGATCAGATAGTCATAACAAGGATCAGATAGTGATAGCAAGGATCAGATAGTCATAACAAGGATCAGATAGTCATAGCAAGGATCAGATAGTCATAACGAGGATCAGATAGTCATAACGAGGATCAGATAGTCATAGCAAGGATCAGATAGTCATAGCAAGGATCAGATAGTCATAGCAAGGATCAGATAGTCATATCAAGGATCAGATAGTCATAACAAGGATCAGATAGTCATAACAAGGATCAGATAGTCATAACAAGGATCAGATAGTCATAACAAGGATCAGATAGTCATAACAAGGATCAGATAGTCATAGCAAGGATCAGATAGTCATAGCAAGGATCAGATAGTCATATCAAGGATCAGATAGTCATAGCAAGGATCAGATAGTCATAGCAAGGATCAGATAGTGATAGCAAAGATCAGATAGTAATAACAAGGATCAGATCGTCATAGCAAGGATCAGATAGTCATAACAAGGATCAGATAGTCATAACAAGGATCAGATAGTCATAGCAAGGATGAGATAGTCATAACAAGGATCAGATAGTCATAACAAGGATCAGATAGTCATAACAAGGATCAGATAGTCATAACAAGGATCAGATAGTCATAGCAAGGATCAGATAGTCATAACAAGGATCAGATAGTGATAGCAAGGATCAGATAGTCATAACAAGGATCAGATAGTCATAACAAGGATCAGATAGTCATATCAAGGATCAGATATATAGCAAGGATCAGATATAGTCATAGCAAGGATGAGATAGTCATAACAACGATCAGATATAGTCATATCAAGGATCAGATAGTCACAGCAAGGATCAGATAGTCATATCAAGGATCAGATAGTCATGTCAAGGATCAGATAGTCATATCAAGGATCAGATAGTCATAACAAGGATCAGATAGTCACAGCAAGGATCAGATAGTCACAGCAAGGATTAGATAGTCATAGCAAGGATCAGATAGTCATATCAATGATCAGATAGTCATAACAAGGATCAGATAGTCACAGCAAGGATCAGATAGTCATATCAAGGATCAGATAGTCATATCAAGGATCAGATAGTCATATCAATGATCAGATAGTCATAACAAGGATCAGATAGTCACAGCAAGGATCAGATAGTCATAACAAGGATCAGATAGTCATATCAAGGATCAGATAGTCATATCAAGGATCAGATAGTCCTAGCAAGGATCAGATAGTCATAACAAGGATCAGATAGTCATATCAAGGATCAGATATTTCGCAAGGATCAGATATAGTCATATCAAGGATGAGATAGTCATGTCAAGGATCAGATAGTCATATCAAGGATGAGATAGTCATATCAAGGATCAGATAGTCCTAGCAAGGATCAGATAGTCATAACAAGGATCAGATATAGTCATAACAAGGATCAGATAGTCATATCAAGGATCAGATATAGTCATATCAAGGATGAGATAGTCATATCAAGGATCAGATAGTCCTAGCAAGGATCAGATAGTCATAACAAGGATCAGATAGTCATATCAAGGATCAGATATTTCGCAAGGATCAGATATAGTCATATCAAGGATCAGATAGTCATATCAAGGATCAGATAGTCATAACAAGGATCAGATAGTCACAGTAAGAATCAGATAGTCACAGCAAGGATTAGATAGTCATAGCAAGGATCAGATGGTCATATCAATGATCAGATAGTCATAACAAGGATCAGATAGTCACAGCAAGGATCAGATAGTCATATCAAGGATCAGATAGTCATATCAATGATCAGATAGTCATAACAAGGATCAGATAGTCATAACAAGGATCAGATAGTCATAACAAGGATCAGATAGTCATAGCAAGGATCAGATAGTCATAGCAAGGATCAGATAGTCATATCAAGGATCAGATAGTCATCGCAAGGATCAGATAGTGATAGCAAAGATCAGATAGTAATAACAAGGATCAGATCATCATAGCAAGGATCAGATAGTCATAACAAGGATCAGATAGTCATATCAAGGATCAGATATATAGCAAGGATCAGATATAGTCATAGCAAGGATGAGATAGTCATAACAAGGATCAGATAGTCATATCAAGGATCAGATAGTCATAGCAAGGATCAGATATAGTCATAGCAAGGATGAGATAGTCATAACAACGATCAGATATAGTCACAACAAGGATCAGATAGTCATAACAATGTTCAGATAGTCATAACAAGGATCAGATATATAGCAAGGATCAGATATAGTCATAGCAACGATGAGATAGTCAAAGCAAGGATCAGATCGTCATAGCAAGGATCAGATAGTCATAACAAGGATCAGATAGTCATATCAAGGATCAGATAGTCATAGCAAGGATGAGATAGTCACAACAAGGATCAGATAGTCATAGCAAGGATGAGATAGTCACAACAAGGATCAGATAGTCATAGCAAGGATCAGATATATAGCAAGGATCAGATATAGTCACAGCTGTAATCTTGAAATGATGAGAGTCATGATTGAACAAGAAGACGATTACATAGGTAGTTACACAGAGGACACGTAAAGGACACAGTTACATAGAGGGCAGGTATGCGGATGAGTAAAAAGCCTGGACTTTGAAATGTTGTTGAGAAGGGAATTGCTGGATAAATTGATTTTCCTTGAGGGAAAATTCTGCGGGGGGCTGATTGTCGTTGTTGTTGTTGTTGTTTTTGTTGTGTAGACCCAGACGATTCTCTAGAAGAAGCCCGTGGCACAGAAACAGCCGATTGACCTCGCAGGAGCGACCCAGAGATCCCCGCATCCAGGATGGTGTAACCCAGTCTTCATAAAGTCAGGGCCACGACAGAGTTGGAGTTAGAGAGGAGACAGAGACAAGAGGGCAAGGACCAGTCCATGGGGACCTATCGGCACTCTGACCATGAGCTCACTGCCCTTACAATCCGGGCAGCAGTGAAGAACGGGGAAGATTTGGCCCCCGACTTATGTTGGGGGTACAATCACAGTGAAGAGGTGTCCCCGATAGTTGTGGGACTGATAGTTGAAACGATAGGGTAGGAAGACGAGAAAGGAGATCGAAAGACAACAAATGTGTCTACAGTGAGAAAGCAGTAGGCCATGTGTGACAACCTCTTGACAGGTGATGCTCATGGTTTTCAGAGTATTTATCTCCATAGCTTCCAGTGGTGTAAATTTGAATACAGGTGTACCTGTTCAAAGGGAGAACTCCATTGTGCTTTGAAGAAATGCTTTTATCGGCTGACATAACTTCTAAAGAACCAAGGAAGGTCTTTGCCCAATGTAGAATGCTTTGAATATCCTATTACTGAGACTCTTTGAGGTGGGGTCTGCTCAGGAGACGACATGGCTGATGGTGAGGCGCACCCTACTCGACACCACCTGTGATGCCTACAGTCTAGTCCTCTCTGCTGTTTCAGCTCTCTAACCCTCTCCAGCACCTATGATGATGGCATTACCCCTATGATGATGAAGACGACTCCTTTTTACATCGTCATGATGCATAGGTATGCCAAAGCAGATTTTGAGTATACTCCATAAGAAAAGCTCGGAATATGGGCATGAAGGATGGAATGAACTTAAGCATAACAGACAACAAGACTTTGCTAACCAAAGCATTGTAATGCGGGATCAATATCAGATGTGAAAGAGACTACAGACAAGTCATTGAGTGCAACTGCAGATTTAACATCTTGCCTCCTAGTCTGTGTGAATTGGCAGACCCAGTGGCGTTTGGACAGCTCCCTGACTACAGCCAATGCCATTTGAACCTTGAAGCCATTATCAGAGGAGCCATGTGGGACTGAAGATCTGGAGAGATAGCAGGAAAGTTGCTCATTAGTCATAGCCAGATCAAACTAATGAGATGAGCCATTTGTGGAGATCTGTGTTGAAAAAAATAACTGATTGAAACAGGCATAACGCTCATAAAAGGCCTCTGCAACAGCGAAACGAGTTTGTGTAGCATTTCCGACAATGAGTACTGAGAGCCATCAGAGGTGGGGTCGCACAGGATGGTGCAAAGGTGGTACACCGATGTTTGCGCTCTGAGCTGTGTACCCTGGGTTGGATCATAGGCCCAGCTGTAAACTGTCGGACCTGTGCGTCATCGGCAGGGCATCGCATCAAGGAGTGGGCTGTAACTCTGTGGATGCTAAACTGGGTGTATCATCTGCAGGTGTTAGTTGGTGGACGTTAGAGTTTCAACGATGAGCACACAGTCCTTCAGGTGGACGATAAGCTCGGTGCCCCTTTTGCTCGCATTAAACTTGGTGGTCCTTTAAAATCCCAAGGTTTATTTCACAAAATGGAGCTGATCATATGTTGCTGGAACCTTGAACAATTTCCAATTCCTTCCCTAGCCTAGAAGTGGAACTCCATCAGCTATGCTCCCACCCAAGCATTAATAAACATGCAGTTGGTTGTGCCTCTTACTTATCAAGAGGGTTTAATAAGATAAAACACATCTTAAATAGTCTCTAATGAGTTGGAAGTCTCATTGCAGAAAATAAGTCCGAAAGTTTAGTCAATTTTTACCTCCGCCACCCAAGGTGGATGGAGGTTATGTTTTCGCCCCTGTCTGTTTGTCTGTGAACAAAATATCTCAAAAAGTTGTGGACGGATTCGGACGAAATTTGTCAGAGATGTAGCGTATGTGGCAAGGACAAAAATGATTAGGTTTTGGTGAAGATCCGGACTCGGATCCGGCTACTGGATTGTTTTAAGTGATTCTGCACCATTGGGAGATCGGGCCAAAAACGATACATAGCAGGATATCTCAAAAAGCTATGGACATATTTGGACGAAACCTGGTGGAGAGGTTGTGTGTGTGACAAGGACCAATTGATTCGATTTTGGTGAAGATCTGAATATGTATTCGTATACGATAATTATTTAATTTCTAAGTGATTCTTCACCATTGAGAGATCTCGCTAAACCCGAAACATAGCAGGATATCTCAAAAAGCTATGGACATATTTGGACGAAACTTGGTGGACAGGTTGTGTGTGTGACAAGGACCAATTGATTCGATTTTGGTGAAGATCTGAATATGTATTCGTATACGATAATTATTTAATTTCTAAGTGATTCTTCACCATTGAGAGATCTCGCTAAACCCGAAACATAGCAGGATATCTCAAAAAGTTACAGACCAATTATGACTAAACTTAGTGTGGACGAGTTGGTTATGTGACAAGAACAAGCCAATTCGATTTTGGTTCAGGTCCAAATCCAGATCCGGCCTATCAGTGGATACAAAACATAAACTGTTCAGGCTGGTGGAGGTATGCTCTCTACCGAATATCATTATAGTTGAAACATTTTATTCCAGTTAATGGTGTACATCCTTCTCCTTTTCCATTAATAATATTATCTGTAAGTAAGGAAGCACAATTTAAGTTCACGACCTTATAAAACCAGATTATGACCAACATCGGGAAACTTCAACTCGGTATCGTGCCCGTTGTATAAGAGTGAGGATCAACTTGAAAAAGCCCAACGGAGGGAAACCAGACTGCTAACTGACCTTCGACACTTAAAATATTGGGACAGATTTCAAGGTTTGAGTTGCCTACCCTAGGGGTACAGGGGAAAACGAGCTAAACTCATCGTGATCTCGAAAATCGGGCAGGAAATCAAACAAATTGATGTCCAGAAACTCACTACGATCGATGAAACCTCGAGAATCAAATGCCATGACAAGAAGATAAGGGAACAGCACTGCAGATCTTAACGAAGACAAAAAGTCAAAAAATGTCAAAAAGACAGAAGGGACAACAAATTGAATGCACTCCTGGGATACTTTATCAATGTGCTAATTATCACCAAGCAATTCAAGTCTGCACTGGAAAAACTTTGGCCTGTCCATCTACTGGTACAGTCCTCATCACCGAGGTTCCAGTATAGGAAGGAGGGACAAATAAGCAATGGTACACATCTCTTCTTGCTCTATGGAATGCAGCATATGGCTGCAGAGTGGTATCATTGGAGGAGGGAGCGTCTGTCCCTCTGATGTAGGTTAGGGTAGGAATTTATCATTTGTATCATGGTGCCGGTGATAGCTCACCTGCTCTTCACAAATGGCACCGTGGGATCTTTAACATCCACCAACTAATGATAGCAGACGGGACGTCCGGTTTAACGGCCATGCAAGGGACAGCACACACATTGATGAATCACCCTGCCTGTGAAAGTTTATAGCTGGGTTGGGATTCAAACCCAGGCTAGATAGATTAGAGGCTGACAGACGGGATCCCAGTTTGACGTACATGTCCCACAACCTTGCAGAACTTTTTAAAGTCCAACACCGTTGCTGCATTTACCAACCACTGACCATCATTTTAAATTATTACAAACACATTATCCATTGGGTGATTGTGTCACCACCCCCCACCTCCCCACATGCCCGACAATGACGTGCACACACACAATTGCTGGACCCGAGTGGAAGGGGGGGGGGGGGGTTGAGATTTGGCAGGCCCGGGTGGGGGGGGGGCTGAGATTTGGAGGGCCGAGGTAGGAGGAGGGCATGAGATTTGGAGGGCCAAGGTAGGAGGGGGGGGCCTGAGTTTTGGAGGGCCGAGGTAGGAAAGGGGCCTGACATTTGGAGGGCCCAAGTGGGAGTGGGGCCTAAGATATGGCGGGCCCAGGTGGGAGGGGGCCTGGGATTTCATGGGCCGAGGGCCTGGGATTTGGCGGGCCTGAGTGGGGGTGGGGGCTGGGGTTTGGCAGGGCCGAGTGGGCAGGGGGACTGACGTTTAACGGGCCTGAGTGGAGGAAAAGCCTGAGAAAAATAAGGACTGATGTGGGTTCCGTGTATTCACAGTTAATAGACTGTGACATGCTTCTACATTCGCGGCCCTCTGTACCACGTATTCGAGGGTGCAAAAAAATGTACTTCCATGAGCCGTGAGCATGACACAGATCTAAAACATATCTTCCACCAGCCACGCACAAAGCAACTGGACATACACAAAAAACATACATTACATGGCCAAAAGTATGTGGACAACCGAACATCACACCCGTGTATGCTTGTTAAACATCCCATTCCAAAATCCTGGGCATTAATATGGAGTTGGTCCCCCCTTTGCTGCTACTAGGGCATTGCCCGTACTATATCTATATCTAAAATTATATCCCCCCCCTCTATTTACATGAAATGGTTTGGTCCAAAGCGAACGGCTTGCGAGTGGTGACAATCCCCCCCCTCTATTTACATGCAATGGTTTGGTCCAAAGCGAACGGCTTCCGGAGTTTGGTAAAGAAATCGCCATCGCGTGCACAAACGCGCAGGAAAGCGAATGAATCGCAAATTCGTTTTTATTAGTTGTAAAACATAGTTTAACGCCAACATAGTTTGCAAACGTGAAATAAATGAATACGCTCTCAAATGTGCCATCCGAGGCAGAGTGTGCCCGCCACGTTCGGCACACGCGATCGTTCGCTGCTCTCTGATTGGTTGAATCGTTTTTTGGACATAGCTCGGTAAGTAATTGTCCGATTAATATGAAACCTTGAAAAGGCACATCCTCGGGTCCCCAGCAATATACCTGGCAAGTTAAAAGTATATCGGACCCGTGGTTGTCGAGAAACAGCGGTCACAGACAAACAAACGTACAGACAGAGATTACTGGAATTATAGATAGATAACAGCCTCCACTCTTCTGGGAAGACTTGCCACTAGATGTTGGAACATTGCTGCAGAATTTTGCTTCCATTCAGCCACAAGAGCATTAGTGAGGTCAGGCACTGATGTTGGGTCATTCGGCCTGGCTCTCAGACGGCGTTCCAATTCATCCCAAAGGTGTTCAATGGGGTTGAGGTCAGGGCTCTGTGCAGGCCAGTCAAGTTCTTCCACACCGATCTCGACAAACCATTTTTGTAGGGATTTCGCTTTGTGCACGGGGGCATTGTCATGCTGAAACAGGAAAGGGCCTTCCCCAAACTGTTGCCACAAAGTTGGAAACACACAATCATCTAGAATGTCATTGTATGCTGTAGTGTTAAGATTTCCCTTCACTGGAACTTTTTCCATTCACTGGAACTGGCCTAGCCCGAACCATGAAAAACAGCCCCAGACCATTATTCCTCTTACACCAAACTTTACAGTTGGCACAATGCATTCGGGCAGTTAGCATTCTCCTGGCATCTGCCAAACCCAGATTCATCCGTCGGACTGCCAGATGATGAAGCGTGATTCATCACTCCAGAGAACGTGTTTCCACTGCTCCAGACTCCAATGGTGGCGAGCTTTACACCACTCCAGCCGACGCTTGGCATTGCACATGGTGATCTTAGGCTTGTGTGCGGCTGCTCGGCCATGGAAACCCATTTCATGAAGCTCCCGACGAACAGTTGTTGTACTGACGTTGCTTCCAGAGGCAGTTTGGAACTCGGTAGTAATGTTGCAACTGAGAACAGACGATTTTTACGCGATACAGCACTCAGTGGTCCCGTTCTGTGAGATTGTGTGGACTACCACTTTGTGGCTGAGCTGTTGTTGCTCCTAGACGTTTCCACTTCACAATAACAGCACTTACAGTTGACTGGGGCAGCTCTAGCAGGGCAATTTGAGAAACTGACTTGTTGGAAAGGTGGTATCCTATGACGTTGACACGTTGAAAGTCATTGAGCTCTTCAGTACGGCCCATTCTCCTGCCAATGTTTTTCTATGGAGATTGCATGGCTGTGTGCTTTATTATATATACCTGTCAGTAATGGGTGTGGCTGAAAGAGCCTAATCCACTAATTAGAAGGGGTGTCCGCATACGTACTTTTGGCCATGCAGTGTATCTTCCACGAGCATGACCTGCTTCTAGGTTCACAGCCCTGTGCTTTGCGTTTTCACGGCTTTTCACGGCCACATAACAATATTTTATTTTTTCGAAAGGCTAATTATAAAGGTGTTACATATTTAGGGGAATGTATGTGAATTACTATTCAGGTCTGTGCTTATCAATGTGTAGTCGATTAAGGGTTGTTGTGGTTGGAGGGTCAGGAGCCCTTCTGGAAAAAGAGACCGGAAACGGAAGAAGAAAGACACGAGGGAGAGAAGCGACGAGGATTCTTCTTCCTCGCCCCGCTCCGACGAGAGGTGGGACCGATATTGAGCAGTGTGGAAAAGCGGCGTTCCCGAGCCCGTCTGGCGAGAGGAGTTACCAGGACGGATACCTGCCCGGTGGACACGTCAAGCTACCGTGTGGCCGTGCACCGACCCAGCGTCTGGCACCGTTCGCGGCACCGTCTACAAAGACGCGTACGGGTCGCACGTTGGGGCCTAACCCGCGTTGCAAATGGCGTGTGGCTTTTGCCTGCTGTACAGTACCCGCTTCGCGTGGCCAAGAGGGGGCTGCAACCTTGGTTCCCGGTATGATACATGCCCGGTGGGAAAACGTCCACCCGGGGTTCGTTCAACCGCCCGAGAGCGGCGAAGCCGACCATCATCTTGGTCAGGAGGGGCCCAGAGACATTGTGAGGGACAGAGACCAAAGGGGGTCGTGAGTACAAAAGGGGACACACGTATGTAAGATGGCCATCTTAATCATCAAGGGGATTGATTGATTGTTGAGTGTGAATTGTGGATGGTGGATTGCTCGGGGAATATACCCTTGATTGTATCATTGAAATTGTATGGTATCATTACCCTTGAAATATATCATTGAACATCAGTTTTCTCTTGGGTGGAATTCATAGGGATTGCGTTGCGAAAGCGCATATATAATACTACTTTCTGGCGAAGTTCCTCTCACGGTCCGGGGGTCACCGAGACCAGCAGTCACCGAGGGGACCAGGTAACAGAATTGGGGGCTCGTCCAAATTACGATTTGCGGATTCGCAATTGGGTCTACGTCCGGGATCTAAAATTGTATAAAATAATAAAATAATATTTTTATTAATTAAAATTTATTAATTAAGTATTAATTGGTAAATTTTGGGGAAATTGGGGGTAAAGTATTGGGTGAAGGTTAACAGGTGTTAACGATAGGCACCATGGCGTTTGTGGCACAGAACTTTGCGGTAACCCCGAGTGAGGCACAGTTCCGAGCGTTACTAAAGTCGGACCTCTTGAAATTGGCCAAACATTTTAACTTGGAGGTCCGAACTAATTTGAGGAAGGCAGAGTTGCAGGCCACGGTGATACAATCTATGGTGGGATTAGGAACATGCGACGAGTTAGCCTGGGAGTGGCTACCCGAAGAACCAGAAGACGTTGAGCTCCGGAAACTGGAGTTGCAATTACGGAGCCAGGAACGGATCAAAGAAGAAGAAAGGAAAGCAGAAAAGGAAAGAGCAGAAGAAGAAAGGAAAGCAGAAAAGGAAAGAGCAGAAGAAGAAAGGAAAGCAGAAAAGGAAAGATCAGAAGAGGAAAGGAAAGCAGAAGAGAGGAGAGAAGAGAAACAAGCAGAGGAAAGGAGAGTGGAACGAGAACTCCAGGAAAGGTTAGAAGGGAGAAAAGCAGAGGAGAGGAGAGCTGCAAGGGACCTCGAAGCAGAGGAGAGAAAAGCGGAAAGGGAATTAAAGGAACGTGACATGGAGCTTCAGCAAGAAATTAAATTCAAGGAGCTGGAGTTAATGAGAGAACGGGGAGAGGCACCACCCTTGCTGACGGGGTCGACACCTAACCAGAAAACCTGGGATGTGGGCAGACAGGTGAGGCTGGTTCCACCGTTCAGTGAAAAGGAAGTCGCGAAATTTTTTTCACACTTTGAGAAAGTGGCTCGACAATTAAACTGGCCGGAGGAGGCCTGGACCATACTCGTGCAAAGTGTGCTGGTGGGAAAAGCTCAAGAGATTTATTCAGCGCTACCAATGGACCAATGTGCAGATTATGAGGTACTGAAGAAGCACATCCTCAAAGCCTATGAGTTGGTTCCGGAAGCTTACAGGCAAAAATTCAGGAATGCCAGGAAGAGGGAGAGTGAGACCCATGTGGAGTTTGCCAGAGTGAAAGAAAACATGTTTGATCGGTGCTGTGAGTCAAAAGGAGTCGGGAAAGACTTCGAAACATTGCGTGACTTGATCCTGGTGGAGGAATTTCAGCAGTGTGTCCACGAGGACATCAAAGTGTACCTGCAGGAAAAGAAAGTACCAAAGTTGTGGGACGCAGCCACCATGGCAGATGATTATGCCTTAACCCACCGAATAGGGGTCCACGAACCTAACTCCTCGCCTAGATCTCCGCAGGGGAGGTGGGGAACAGCAGGTGCGGAGAACGACAATACATGGCGGCGGCCTCGAGAGGATTATGGGGACAACGCGGATACCCCACCTGTTCGAAATCAGAGGGATGCGGGCCCAAGACAAACTTATATTTCGGGGGGCCCGAGGCAGACCACGAGTTTTTCCTCCGGGCCTACTTGCGCTTTTTGCAAGAAACCTGGACACTTGATGTCCAGTTGTTACCGCATGAAAAGGGAAGACCCAGAGCGGAGTCCGACTATTACGACTCCGAATGCAATGGCCATTGTGAGAAATCGCCATCAAAAGGGTTACCAACCATTTATTTCAGAGGGGTTTGTGTCACTGGATGGAGCCTCGACTAACCGGAGACCGGTTAGGATATTGAGGGACACAGGAGCACATCAATCTTTAATGCTTGAAGGCATTTTGCCATGGTCCGAGGAGACGGCAACGGGGGATAGTGTTCGTTTACAGGGGATCGGGGGCGGTGTTAGTGCTCCACTTCATGTCATCCATTTGGAGTCCGATTTGGTGTCAGGACCGGTCACCGTCGGTTTACAAGCCACACTTCCTGTAGAGGGTGTATCTGTGGTTATCGGGAATGATTTGGCCGGGGGTCAAGTTTATGGTAACCTGAGGGTTGGTAAAGAGCCCAGCAGGGAAAATAACACCACACCAGCTCGGGATGGCGACAAAAGTACCAAGTTATTTGTAGGGGGACTGAACTTCAAAACAGAGGAAGAAGTTCTGACCTCTGTCTTCAACAGATATGGGCCGCTGGTGGAAGTGCGGTTGGTAAGAGACAGGGAAACGCAACAGTCAAGAGGGTTCGGCTTTGTCACGTTTGCAAGCACAAAAGACGCCAGAGAGGCAGAGAAGAATTGGAATGGCAAGGATTTGGAGGGTCGGACCATAACAGTAGGGAAGGCCTTTCGTAGGCGTCGAGAGGTCTACAGGAGAGTACAACTGGGCGGTAGTTTTGGTGGTGGCCGCAATCAATATTATTATGGAGGCTCCCTGAGTTACGGCAGCTCCCGAAGGAAGGATTGTCAAAGTAGTGGCCGAGAAGGAGACCGCTATTCATGGGACTACAGTGACAAGCGGTCCCACCATAATTATTAGGGAAGTTCTGAAAAGCTGAAGCACTGAATGCGGCGGAGCCGCCGAGCCAAGATTCCTACACGGATTAACCGTGAACGCCACGTTCCTAAAGGCGTCCATGTAGTGAACTTTCATGCACGGACTAACCGTGAACTCCACGTTCCTAAAGGCATCCATGTAGTGAATACTCGGCTTGGCCTCCCGGAAAAAGTGCTATCGAGTTGCTTAACTTTGGATCTTTGATCAACCCCTTAACCTTCATTCACAAGAAACTGACAGTCAAAGTCAGAGGGTCATGAGATGGAGTTTGGCTTGGCAGGAGTCCAACGGGAAATTGAACATGTAAAGGGCAGGGACAATGTCGTTGCTGGTGCTTTGTCCAGAGTGAATTACCTTTGAAAATCTCTGGGGGTTGAGTTATCTGGTTTGTTTATCCAAGTTGGCCGGCAAAGAAAGTTTTCGCTGGGTTCAAACTTTCTTTCTTGAAGGGGGGGAGTGTTACATATTTAGGGGAATGTATGTGAATTACTATTCAGGTCTGTGCTTATCAATGTGTAGTCGATTAAGGGTTGTTGTGGTTGGAGGGTCAGGAGCCCTTCTGGAAAAAGAGACCGGAAACGGAAGAAGAAAGACACGAGGGAGAGAAGCGACGAGGATTCTTCTTCCTCGCCCCGCTCCGACGAGAGGTGGGACCGATATTGAGCCATGTGGAAAAGCGGCGTTCCCGAGCCCGTCTGGCGAGAGGAGTTACCGGGACGGATACCTGCCCGGTGGACACGTCAAGCTACCGTGTGGCCGTGCACCGACCCAGCGTCTGGCACCGTTCGCGGCACCGTCTACAAAGACGCGTACGGTCGCACGTTGGGGCCTAACCCGCGTTGCAAACGGCGTGTGGCTTTTGCCTGCTGTACAGTACCCGCTTCGCGTGGCCAAGAGGGGGCTGCAACCTTGGTTCCCGGTACGATACATGCCCGGTGGGAAAACGTCCACCCGGGGTTCGTTCAACCGCCCGAGAGCGGCGAAGCCGACCATCATCTTGGTCAGGAGGGGCCCAGAGACATTGTGAGGGACAGAGACCAAAGGGGGTCGTGAGTACAAAAGGGGACACACGTATGTAAGATGGCCATCTTAATCATCTAGGGGATTGATTGATTGTTGAGTGTGAATTGTGGATGGTGGATTGCTCGGGGAATATACCCTTGATTGTATCATTGAAATTGTATGGTATCATTACCCTTGAAATATATCATTGAACATCAGTTTTCTCTTGGGTGGAATTCATAGGGATTGCGTTGCGAAAGCGCATATATAATACTACTTTCTGGCGAAGTTCCTCTCACGGTCCGGGGGTCACCGAGACCAGGTAGTCACCGAGGGGACCACGTAACAAAGGGTAATTATAATTTGAAAGGTTAACTATGAATGGTTCCAAAAGGTAATTCTAAAGGGTAATTCAAAAGGGTTCTAAAGCGTAATTATAAAGGGTAATTATCAAGGATAATTCTAAAGGGTAATTATAAAGCTGAATTATAAAGAGTAAATCTAAAGGGTAATTCTAAAGGATAATTCTAAAGAGTAATTCTAAAGGGTAATTCTAAGGGGTAATTATAAAGGGTGATTCTAAAGGGTAATTCCAAAGGGTAATTATAACAGGTAATTATGAAGGGTAATTATAAAGGGTTCTGAAGGGTAATTTCAAAGGGTAATTATAAAGGATAATTCTAAAATGTAATTATAAACGATAATTATAAAGGGTAATTATATAGGGTAATTATAAAGGGTAATTATAAAGGGTAATTCTAAAAGGTAATTCTAAAGAGTAATTCTAAAGGGTAATGATGAAGGGTAATTATAAAGGGTAATTATAAAGGGTAATCCTAAAGGGTAATGATGAAGGGTAATTATAAAGCGTAATTCTAAGAGGTAATTATGAAGGGTAATTCTAAAGCGTAATTCTAAAGGGTAATTCTAATGGGTTCGAAAGGATAATTCTGAAGGGTAATTCTGAAGGGTAATTCTAAAAGGTAATTGTAATGGGTTCTAAAGGGTAATTCTGAAGGGTAATTCTGAAGGGTAATTCTAAAAGGTAATTGTAATGGGTTCTGAAGGGTAATTCTGAAGGGTAATTCTGAAGGGTAATTATAAAGGATAATTATAAAGGATAATTCTGAAGGGTAATTCTGAAGGGTAATTCTGAAGGGTAATTCTGAAGGGTAATTCTGAAGGGTAATTCTGAAGGGCAATTCTGAAGGAAAAACAAAGCTTTCAAACAAAAAAATGCTTTGCAAAGCTTTAATCCACAGCTCAATGGAATACTGTTCTCCCCTCTGGGCCGGTGCTCCTGCCTCACACTGAGCTCGGCTTCACATGGTTGAAACCAAAACATTCAGAATCATTGTAATCTCCCGCGTTGAAGCTGATTCTGAGGGCCTTTCTCTCTCTCATCACTGGCAGGTAGATGGTCTCTCTGTCTTCTCCAGACTCCTAGCCTTGCTCCCCCTGCTCTGTATGTGCGGTGTCCCCCAAATATTCCTGCAGGAAGTACAACATCTGCCAGCAGCCCTCTTCTGGTGAAACTACCAAAATCAAAACTCTCAGCTCACCTTCATTCTTTCATGCCTCTTTTCTCCCGCCTCTGGAACAAACTCACACATTCTCTTCCATCGCTGTCCTCCCTCCAGGTCTTCAAAAAAGCTGTTCACCACCATAACCTATATTCATTCCCCCATCCAAAATCTTAATCTTTTCTACCCCCTTTAATCCGCATCAAATCCACCTCCTTCAAATTCCTTTTTCTTTCCTGAAATCCCCTGTAGTGTCTATCTTGTTTATCCCGTGTACCCCGCCCCAGCCCCCTCTCTCTCTCCACAGATCTCCCGATGTCCCTGTTTTCTTCTGTTGCTGCTTGCTGTGCTTCCCTCTCTCTCCCCCTCTTGTCTTCCGCTGCCTTTATTATGTTATATGTGCTAGCTCTTACATGAGCCTCGACTAAGTATACCAAAAAAATCCCTGCAAATGCACGAACTTCCTTGTGACTGACAGGCAAGTTTGTAAGGACCGTCGCTCTCAGCGTTTTCACGTGTTTCTGCCATCTCCCCATGAGGCTGTGGTAAGGGAAGAGAGGGCAAAGCGAAGAGCCCATTTGTCTCTGTCACTCCTTGCAAAGAAAATGTAACAACATGCCATGATGAATAAGAGCACTCAAAATGCAGGCTTACTCATAACTATTACATCTTTTTTTTCACTTTTTTTTTTTAAACGGACAGTGATTCAAAAAAAAAATTAAAATAAAAAATTCGTTTTGCAACAAAAACAAGTTGGTGATAAAAACAATGAACGTTGTATGTTTCAAATAAATTTTGATTCAAAAGTAAGCAAAACTTGAAATTGATGTCATGCCAACAAAAAGTGCAGGAAACTGCATGTATTAAATTTATTAAAAGCCTGAAGAGTTCCAGAATGTAAATTTAAGGCATATATTTAAGGCCTAATGGTGCATAATATACCAGAAATCTTTCAAAGAAGTTGAGACATTTCTACAAGATGAAGAAAAACAAGAAGGGACAGCGAGAATTGCTTTGCAATACATGTCCCCTCCTGGTCGCAATGAATGTTCTTGTTCCAAGCACTCAGCAATTGTGGGCCATATACACGAGAACAAATTGTTTTAAGTATGCAAAGCTACAGAACAAGTTGCAGTTTCTGTAACTTATCATAATGAAGCCATGTACCAAGTTTCAGTTGAATATGTTAAAGGGGAATGGGGAAATGTCTGGAAAACGGAGCCATGTGTGACAATTTCTAAGTCCAAAAATTGCACAACTCTGTTAAAAATTGATGAAGTGCCTCGGATCTCAAACTTGTTCTGTAACTTATCATAATAAAGCCGTGTACCAAGTTTCAGTGGAATATGTTAAAGGATATGGGGGAAAAGTGCAGAAAACCACAGGTGGGATGGACAGACGGACAGACCGACAGCTTTTTCAACCTCTTTGCAGTTTTTTCTTGACTCTTTTTCACTCTGAACTTTCCCCCCATACCCTTTAACATATTCAACTGAAACTTGGTACATGGCTTTATTATGATAAGTTATAGAACAAGTTTGAGTTTTACGACGTTTCGCCAATTTTTCATGGAGTTATGGCCTTTTAACGCTATTGAAAATTGGGTCGCCACGTCAAAATACAAGATGGCCGCCACCATATATATGTCTGAACCTTGTGAGCGAAATATCGCGAAAAATAAGCGAAGTACCAACTTCTAATTTGGTGTGTCGGTGTATATAGGCACAAGCAAGAACGCTGTTTAAAATTGGGTCGCCACTTCAAAATACAAGATGGCCGCCACCATATATATGTCTGAACCTTGTGAGCGAAATATCTCGAAAAATAAGCGAAGTACCAACTTCTAATCTGGTGTGTGGGTGTATATAGGCACAAGCAAGAAGGGTGTTTAAAGTTGGGTCGCCACGTCAAAATCCAAGATGGCCGCCGCCATGTATGTCTGAACCTTGTGAGCGAAATATCTCGAAAAATAAGCGAAGTACCAACTTCTAATCTGGTGTGTGGGTGTATATAGGCACAAGCAAGAAGGGTGTTTAAAGTTGGGTCGCCACGTCAAAATCCAAGATGGCCGCCGCCATGTATGTCTGAACCTTGTGAGATGAATATCTTGAAAAATAAGCGAAGTACCAACTTCTAATTTGGTGTGTGGGTGTATCTCGGCATAAGGAAGAACGCTATTGAAAATTGGGTCGCCACGTCAAAATCCAAGATGGCCGCCTCCATGTATGTCTGAACTTTGTGAGTGAAATATCTTGAAAAATAAGCAAAGTACCAACTTCTAATCTGGTGTTTGGGTGTATCTAGGCATAAGGAAGAACGCTATTGTAAATTGGGTCGCCACGTCAAAATCCAAGATGGCCGCCTCCATGTATGTCTGAACCTTGTGAGCGAAATATCATATCATAGCATGTTTTCTGCGTCTTCCACTTTGTCAACTCACATCACTTCACCGACGGGGGACCTAGGCGTAACGCTTGTTTTATTTGTGCTACCGTAGCATTCAATTTTTTGCAAATCAGTATAAATTACTAAATGATAAAAACAACCAACTTTCAGGGAATAATTTATTTCGTATGGTTATTGTGCACGGGTGAACAATGACTAGAATAGAGTCGTGAATGAACTTGTTGGACAGATGATATTTAAACAAGATGGCGTATCGTTGCTTATGTGTTGTCAAGGTAGAAAATGAAAGTGTGAGGTTATATCTTGTTCGCTTGGTAAGGCAATGCAATGTTCTGCTCATTTGATAATCTTTATTGGACCTTTTTCCACAAGCAGAACATCCCAGGCAAGGGCTACACAGCAATAAAATCGTAATAACTCCACATTAACTATAATTAACTGTAGAAATGCTTAATTAACTATAGTTCTACTGTGGTGTAAATTTTTTATAATTACTGTAGTAGACAGTTGACTACAGTAAGAATACATTAACGGTTTGATGGGCTGAATCTGAATCTGGTCTCTTTCTGTGTTTAAGTTCCTTGGAGGGGAAAATCATCTATGATATATTGCAAACCATGGTGTCTGTCCGTGCGTTCGTCTGTCTCCCGTTTACAGCGGCCACTTCCCGCACTGCATTTGAAAAGCTCAACATTCACTTTAGCAACTTTTAAATGACAGGAGAACAATCATAAATAATGTTGATGCCAAATGTGATTACACAAACAGGATATTTTGCCCTCTTTTTAGACAAATTGAAACTCTGCTGCCCAATTGTGCACCACCATTTCATGGTCGGCGGTAAAAGTAGCTCAGAGCATTGGCCCTGAGCGAAAACAAGAGTGCGACACAATTCACCTTTTTAAAGTCCATGAAATAATTAAAATTGATAGATTAACTTCAACTTTTTCCATCACTGGGGACAGGTACTTTTGCGCGTAGTAACTATAGTACAACTACATAATGTATGCAGCAATACTTTTTTGGCTATAGCAGTTTGTCGTACTTTATAGTTACTACATGATTACTATCGGAATACTGGTACTGAGATGGCAGAATATGTAGCCTTTTTTCCCGATACCACGCCATCAAGTCGAGTACGTATTTGCATTGGAATCAGACTTTGGTAAAGACCCCAGCCCTGTCTGTGCTCTGTCCCCCAAATACTCCTACAGGTCACACAAGATCTGTCTGCAACCCTCTTCTGGTGAAACTGCCAAAACCAAGACTCTCTGCTCACATTCACTCTTTCATTCCTCTTTTCTCCCACCTCTGGAACAAACTCTCTCACTCTCTTCAATCCCACTCATCCCTCCAGGTCTTTAAAACAGCTGTTCACCACCATCTCTTATCTTCCCCCATCAAAAACCTTGATCTTTTCTACCCCTGTTAATTCACCCCAGATTAACTTCTCTGAAATACCGACTTCTTTCGCGGAAGTCTTAACAGTGTCCATGTGTTTTTACCTCTCCCACCCCCTAACCCCCTTCCCATGCCTCCTCCCCCACCCAAGTCCTCTACCTCCCACAGATCTCCCGATGTCCCTGCTCTCAAATGTTGTACTTGTGTGCTTCCCCCTCTCTCCCCATCTTGTCTGCTGCTCCCTTTATTTCGTCTTATGTGTCCGTTTGTTTTTTGTCATTAATGTTAGCTCTTACACGAGCCGCGATCTTGTATAAAAAAAAAACATGCACAGACTTGTGTCACTTCAGAAAGTTCAAATAGCGGACGAAAACTGACAAACTGAAAACGAAAATTGACAAAACTGCGGAAAAAAACTGAAAACGGACTTGCTGTCAGTAACTCCTATTGCCACATTCTATTTCGTGTTATAAATGCAACAATGGAAATTATTTTAAGCTTGATGTGAGTTGACATGATGATAAGGGATATTGTTGCACATTACAATGTTAATTCCACAGTTTATTGAGTTTCATCGACTATGCGTGCTTCAGATCGGTGCATTGACAGTGTGGTTTTATGATCTTGTTTGCTAGCTTAATGCAGTTTTTTGCAATAAATGTGAGTGTGTTTATTTTCATCCAACAAACTGACTTCAAAATTAAAATGCAATTGCAAAGTGCCTCGCTGAATTGGGAAACCAACTATTTTTGAAGGCAAAAGGTCAAAGGTCAACTCAAGGTCAAACTTCGTAAATCATCAATTTTCGCCTGAAAAATTGTCCGTTTTCAGCCTATTAACATGGATATTAAACAGAAATTACATAGTGCATCATTGAGTTGGGAAACCAACTATTTTTTGTTTCAAAGGTCAAAGGTCAACGATAGAGCAAACTTCTAATATCAATTTTCATCTGAAAAATCATCAATTTTAATCATATTGACCCGAGCTTTGATTAAGATCACCAATTTTAATCTTAATGAAATGGGCAATTTGATGTATCCATGACAACTTTTTATTTTTGGGAGGGGTGGATTTTGCAAGTATGCTCTGCATGACATCTTCTTGTTTATTCTGTTTGAGTTTTTTGAAAGTTTTCAAAACTGTACTTACAAACAGTTGGGTTAAAAAAGTTATACTCATTAGGTACTCACAACAATCCTGAGAAACAGCAAAGTTAAAAACAAATTCAACACAAGTGTATATATAACTCGTGAGGTACCCGTGCTAAGCATGGGTGAGGAGCCGAAAGCAAGCAAACAATGCGGAAATGGTGAATGCTAAACCATGGAACCAATGAATTCCACATTCCTGTGCCACCTGTAGTCGAACTTCAATCATGGACAGCATGTTCGTGAAGGATTTACACGAAAAACGTACCCGTTTGAATGGTTCTATCCCCAGTTAATGGCGAATCTGCATTTGGCGAATCCGCAAATGTCACGCTTAGAAAGTGGAAACCCTCATGTCATTTCGTCATTCACTTGAACTCAATGTCTCTATTTTCATTCCAAGCAACATAACTCCAATCACAAATTAAATAGCACTAATATTTAAAAAAATTAACTTTTACCAACACTCGTGACATATACAAATATTTAAATCCATGCTGACATTACATGCGGATATGGAGCAGTTCCGTACGGTTGAAATTTTAAAATCGTAATTGTATTCACTCAATTCCAAACAGCAACATTCCAATCACAAATTGATACTTCAACACTGCCCGCAACCTTTTTAGCCCAGGACCCAATAAAAAACCCAGGCATCCAGTCGCGACCCATCGAACTCCCCCCCAACCCCCTCCACAAACCGTCATGGAAATATCGATTGCTTATGACGTTAATATCTTGGTAAGGGTTCGGTTCATCATCTTTGTACAGTAGTACAATTCGTAATTGAACAATAAAGCAAAGTGACGACAATCAAACCAAAGACTGTCCTTATTTTGTTGTTATTTTGTACGGATCTCCACGACCATGAGGAGAGAGAGAGAGCGAGAGACCACGCCCCCCTTGAGAATGAGCAGCGACTTCGATCACAGACACCGCCCACTTGATATTGTTATGTCGGTGGGGTAGAGCAATATCTAGAGTCAGGTAGATCTGAATAGGTAACATGCTTCGTCTGTCGCGATAAGGAATCTGCCCTGTAATAAGTTCTGTGTGTTTAGTCCGGTTTGTCGGTTAAGGAGTATATCTGTGAACATACCAGGATGTTCGTGTGCTAGGTAGTTGTAGGGATTAAAGATAACAGCCCTTGTGTGTCACACCTGGTAATCAAACCATTGTCCCTCATGGCAATGCACACCTGTAAACACTTAGATAGGCCCTTTAGCGCACACAGTAATTCAATTCCCTTCCCTTACAATGACTTTGGAAGAAGCCAGATCAGGGCACCGCCGGTTGGCGGCCGTCAGCTACACCACAAGCTATGACCACGCCACAGGGAACGTGTGATTGGAGGGAAGGAGCTGGAAGGTTCGTTGGAAGGCACTGGTTGGTGGCGCGCCAAGGCTGACGTCACCGCCCAGGTTATAAAAGTGCGCTGCACAACATTTCAGCAGCTCTAGCTCTAGCTCTAGCCCTTGCACTTGCACTTGCACTTGCACTTGCACTTGCACTTGCACTTGCACTCTCTGCCTCTAGCGCTGCATGTCTCTGGCTGTCTTGCGCTGCACGACATCTTTCTGTGCTTGAAGCTCTTGCGCTTCTTCTTGGTCTTGAGAGGTCCTGGTGGTCGTTGGTTCACCATCTGTGTGGTGCAGGAGCGAGGCTCAGTGCTGTGAACGGGCGGGACCTCGTGTGCGAACGGCGAGGGCGTTGGCTCGGGCCTAGCAGAGTGTGGGTGAATTGGAGCTTGGAGCCGGACGGGGCCGCGTTGAACGGACACTGCACTACAGACAAGATAAGACTCCACTCACGCCCCACATTTACACTTACATGACGATTTCTTTTGTTAATTCATTCCTGTGTCTCGTTTCTGAAGTGAGGTGTGTGGGATCCCAATATAGGATTTAGTTAATTAGATTTATCATCGTGTTTCCCTGTCCCGATCCTGATTGCAAATAAACCCTTGTATTATTTTCCATTCCCTGCAAATCTTGTGTCCGTTTGAGTTCGTTCCCCTTCCACAGTTTCGTGCTCCAGCTTTTTCCTCTTCACTTCTTCTCTTCCCGCGTTTTATGGCCGAATCCGTGTTTGGTCGTCGCCTCAAGTAAATCTGTTTGGTCCATCCACGGTCCCTGGTGTTAACCGGAAGGGTCCACACGACAATATTATTGTCAGCCAATCAGGCATAAACTCCCTGCCTTGTTAGCATCTTCGGAAAAGATTAATCCGCCCCTAAGATGAATCCGGATGAAGATTTAATGAAGAAGATGAAGATGATGATGAAGATGAAGAAGATGATGAAGATGAAGATGAATCTCACAACATTCATTGGTGGTGTGCCTTTTGTGAAATATAATAAAACTTTAATTATTAAAGTGACACGCCAAGATAAGGTGTTTGAACTTTATTTTAATCTTCATCGTGAATAGATGAATGATGATGAACTTAAAATGTAACATGAACTGATAAACAAAACAAGAATAACTTTTACTGAAAAAACCCGATATGCATCTGAACTTATATCCAGGTTCAATGTTCCGTTATCATGAACAATATTAAATAAACAACTTTCACTGATTAAACCCGAAAGTGAAACTTACAAGGCTAATTCAAATGTTCCGTTAGCAACATTGTAGATGTTGATTATCCGGTTTCTTTTCTTTGGCTATCTTCTCCACCACCAGGTAGCTGGCTTTGGTCAATCCCTTCGACGGAAAAAACAGCGGAACTCATTACTGACTTGCTGTTGTTCATCTCGCGTTCTTTCCGGAGAAAAAACTCCCGCGACTTGTTGATATGATCTCCATGTTTCTTCTCGAGGTGCCATTTCAGCTTTTGGGGCCTGAGGGACTCGTTGGCCAACACGTCAAGGCATATCACACACTGTGTTCGATGAACATTGTGCTTATCGATATTCAAGGTGAACCCATAGTTCAGGAACACAAGCTGATGCTTTTTAGCCATGGCGAGTACCTTACGCTCACAGCTCAATTTTTCGAATGAAAAGCAATGGACATTCACGTGTCGGAAACTAAACGTATGATCTGACTGACCGGATGCATGCGCAGTACATCGCGGTACATCGGTACAGAGTGGTACAGCGCGGTAGAAGAGTCCACACTAAAAAGATTGTGTCGGCGTTCGTTTGATCTCTGTTCTGTTCAGTCGGGGGAAGTAAATTGTCGATAAAGTTTTTTCCCCGCGATTTCTGAAACGATCGTGCGACCCATTGAAAATCCTTCATTGGGTCGATACATATCCAAACGATACATTGGTTCGACCCATAACTTGCGGAACGTCACTTTAACAAAATACGGTGTTAAATACCGATTATATTGAGATATTATAAAACCAGCTCATTATCGTCACGTGTTCACTTCCGGAGATGAGGCAGCTCGGTATTGAGTTAAATCATAATTTTATTGAGGAATTTTTGAAACCTCCTACCTACCTTACAACATCCGCTGGGACCCCAAAACGTTCCACAGGAGGTTTGGTGGGGCTAGCCCCAAAACGGAGGAAATAGTTTGGGGACAGACGGACAGACAAAATGAATGAATTGAATGAATATGTGAATGATCGTTTTAAGGCCATTTTCCCCGCCAGAGCGGGGGTTAGCCATGCGGGCCCCATGACAATCATGGTTCCCTGTTTGAGGCAATGTTTTTATGGCCGGATGCCCTTCCTGACGCCAAACCTTAGGCGCCTCTTACGATGCACAGGAATACAGTGCACCTATTCTAAATCGGGGTACACACCGGGATCATTCATCCCAGCAAGCTGGTACTCAAATTTGCCGACCTCGGAAGGATGACGGGCTGAGTCAACCCCCCTGGTGTTAATTCAGCGATCGACCGGGATTCGAACCAAGGATCCTAAGATCCCAAGCCAGCACCCTAACCGCGAAGCCAAAACCAGGATCCGAAACACGGACGGACAGACACTCCTGTTTTATAATATAGATTAGGAGGGAAAACATATAAAATCTATGTTATTTATTTATATTGTTATATTTGAACGATGCGATTATATTGCTCATATAACATGTTGAACACCCCATGTAAAGTTGGGAAAGTATGTGAGGCACCATGTACTTTCATGCCTTAAAGGTTTATTGAACATTGGGAGGGAATAGCACAAACATAAGAGGTAAAAAGTGGAGTAAAAGGTGTTTGCTTTAAAAACGTGCATTAAAGCTCACAGGAGAGTTTTCTTGGTTGGACTTAAAATGAGTCAATTTCACCCACTGCTCTTTGCAGCGATATAGCCTGCACTTTGTTCTCTATGCTCAGTCCTCAGGGAAAAGTGAATGATTGATTTAGGTGCTACTTAGTCACGCCTATGATGAAGCTGGAAATTCAGTTGCTTTTCCTCATTAAGAAGTGGTCGTGGGAAAGATAAATGGCATTGGTGCAGTGCCACCGTTCCAGGGAGAGCTCACCATGGCCGTGGCCGCTACAATAAGCCAGAAAAAACTGCAAAGAGGTTGGATAGTGGACTCAGATGAAATTTGACTTTCAGCAAAGTTTCTTATTTTTTTTCTCGGGTTTCATCTTTTGTCTCAGCTTCCTTTGCAATGTCACTGATTACTCGTGAGCTGAATGTAGCTCTGATTCTTTGTCGCTTCTTTTCCCTCCGTCCGTTACGTGTGAGTTGTGTACCATATAGATTTAATATTTTTACGGCGTAGCCCATAGGGAAGAGCCGTCTAGAACAGTGTTTGTCCGTCAGTATGTACAGTGCATTCAGAAAGTATTCAGACCCCTTCACTTTTTCACATTTTGTTATGTTGCAGCCTTATGCTGAAATCGTTGAAATTCATTTTTTCCCTCATCAATCTACACTCAATACCCCATAATAACAAATAGAAAACAGGATTTTAGAAAGTTTTGCAAATTTATTTAAAAGAAAAAACTGAAATATCACATTATCACATTGACATACGTATTCATATCCTTTGCTATGACACTTGAAATTTAGCTCAGGCGCCTCCCATTTCTCTTGATCATCTTTTAGATGTTTCTACACCTTGATTGGAGTCCACCTGTGGTAAATTCAATTGATTGGACATGATTTGGAAAGGCACACACCTATGTATATAAGGTCTCACAGCTGACAATGCATATCAGAGCAAAAACCAAGCCATGAGGTTGAAGGAACTGCCTGCAGAGCTCAGAGACAGGATTGTGTCGAGGCACAGATCTGGGGAAGCCTACAAAAAAATCTCTGCTGCATTGAAGGTTCCCAAGAGCACAGTGGCCTCCATAATTCTTAAATGGAAGAAGTTTGGAACAACCAGGACTCTTCCTGGAACTGGCCGCCTGGCCAAACTGAGCAACCGAGGGAGAAGGGCCTTGGTAAGAGAGGTGACCAAGAACCCGATGGTCACTCTGGCTGAGCTCCAGAGATCCTGTGTGGAGATGGGAGAAACTTCCAGAAGGACAACCATCACTGCAACACTCCACCGATCTGGGCTTAATGGCAGAGTGGCCAGACGGAAGCCAAACAGTTCAATCTTAGTTTCATCAGACCACAGAGTCTTGTTTCTCACAGTGTGAGAGTCCTTTAGGTGCTTTTTTGCAAACTCCTAGCGGGCTTTCATGTGTCTTTCACTGAGGAGAGGCTTCCGTCTGGCCACTCTGCTGCACGGTGGTATTGCCGGGCACTAAAGGCGCCCCGGCAATGCGGCGCTGGAGGATATTTAATTATTTGGCATGGGGGCGGTGTACTTTGAATGTATCTGTACTTGTAAATAATTTATTTATATTATTTTACTGCTCAGTGTGCTGATATATATATATAATTATATATATATATATGTATATATATATATATATATATATATATATATATATATATATATATATATATATATATATATATATATATATATATATATATATCAAGTAATGAACGGCGGTTGGGAATTATATCCACGATATCCATTTTTCCGTTCTCCAACCTATAGCTTTGTCTTTAAAAACTCAACGTTTCGGCCAGCAACCCAGCGTGCGCCGAGCCTCCACTAGCCTTCATCAAGAGAAGTTCCCTTGTTCACCACTTCACCTCCTCCCAGATATATCTGGGGGGAGGGGTGGGCCTATTCTATCAACCAATCACAAAGCTGCGTTGCGAGACCTCGTGACCATGGACCCATGCTCGGCTTATGTTGCAAGTGTTTTGTGCGTGTTTGAGCGGTGTATAGTGTTTTGTTGTCCGTGTTGCCTGTGTCGGCTATGTCCCACTTTGTCTTTGTCCTCCTCCACGCATCGGTGTGTCTCTGGTGTATTTATGCATGAGAGGTCCATATGCCTGTGGTAACGCCACAGTCTCCTCTGTCAATGGTGCCGGCGTTTGGCCAGTGTGCCAGGCCTCCAGTATTCGCCTCCTGGCCTGGTTCGGGGATGCCGCCAGCACGTTCACATTGTCCCATAGAGGAACATGGCCCGCCCTTATTCCATGCTTGGTGATAGCAGATCTTTCTGGGTGATTACACTCAAAGGCCTTGTGGTGTTCATTAATGCGCTGGCCTAAGGTTCTTCCAGTCTCGCCTATGTATTCTCCACCACAGTCACATGGAATGGTGTATACCACACCTGTGCAATCATTCTTCAGTCTTTTGTCTTTGACCTTGGTCAGTGCACGTCTCAAGGTGTATATAGGTTGGTAGTTGACCCTCACCCCGACCGGTCTCAAAATCCTGCCAATCCTTTGAGATACCCGTGGCACAAATGGTAGCACGCAGAAGCCCTTAGGTGGTTCCTGTGGCACGTCCTGGATTCTTGGAGCTGCCAGTACCATTTCATTTTTTGGGCAGAGGTGGTCTGGGTAGCCATTGGCTTTCAATACCCATTTGAGATGCTTGATCTCTCTCCTTTTGCCCTTCAAGGTGGACGGTATATTCCTTGCCCTTTTTACGAGTGTATTCACCACAGCTCTTTTGTGGTGCAGTGGATGGCAAGACGTGAAATCGAGGTAACGCTCGGTCTGGGTGGGTTTCCTATATAATGCGGTACTTAAGCTTCCATTGAGGTTCCTCCTCACCAAGACGTCCAAAAATGGAAGCGACCCATCCTGTTCTTCCTCACAGGTGAATTTGATGGAAGGAAACATTCCACTGATGCCCTCCTGGATTGCATTAACAGCCGTGCTGGGGCAGATGACAAAAGTGTCATCGACATAGCGGTACCAGACACGTGACTGTGTTGGGAGGGATGGGATGGTGCGTGTTTCCAGCTCTTCCATCACCATATTGGCAACCACCGCAGACACCGGGGAGCCCATCGCAGTGCCGAACACCTGTTTGTAAAATGTGCTGTCAAAGACAAAATAGGTGGAAGACAGACAAGTGCTGAGGAGGTGACAAACGTCATCAACATTCAACTTGTCGGCAGCCTGTTTCCAGCAATCATCCTCCATTAGCCTCTGTCTCGCCACATCAACCGCCAGGGTTGTGGGCACGTTAGTGAAGAGCGAAATGACGTCAAAGGACACCATGGATTCGTGTGGATGGATCGTGGTGTGTGTTATTTTGTCCACAAACTCGGAGCTGTTGCGCAATCCTCGGTCGGTTTTTCCCACGAGGTACTTTAGTATATTGGCCACGAACTTGGACAATGCATAAGATGGTCCATTGATACACGACACTATGACCCGTAACGGAACGTCTTCTTTGTGGATTTTTGGTAACCCATACACTCTGGGAGCGATGCCGTGCTGCTGTGCAATCGCTGGTAGTTTGTGCTCGATAGTCTCCCTGTTCTTTTTAACCTTGCAAGCAGCGAGTTTAACGTGCGTTCTTCCTTCTTCGTTGGATCCTTCGTTATACGTTCATAGGTGTTCGTATCATTCAATAACTCATGCATTTTGTCCTTGTATGTCGAGCGGTCCAATAAAACTGTCGCACGACCTTTGTCCGCCGGTACAACCACAATGTCGTCCATCCTGCGCAGCTCTTGCAACGCTCGTCGTTCCACTGAATCCAGGTTGAAATCATTTCTGCTGCGGCGGGGTGGGCGGAGTAAAACTGCTGCCACACGTGACCGAACCTCGTTCTTGACGTCATCCGACAGTGCCGTGATGGCGGTTTCAACTCGTGACATGATCACATCTGTCGGTATTCCTATATACACTATAGGGTCAACTACCAACCTATATACACCTTGAGACGTGCACTGACCAAGGTGAAAGACAAAAGACTGAAGAATGATTGCACAGGTGTGGTATACACCATTCCATGTGACTGTGGTGGAGAATACATAGGCGAGACTGGAAGAACCTTAGGCCAGCGCATTAATGAACACCACAAGGCCTTTGAGTGTAATCACCCAGAAAGATCTGCTATCACCAAGCATGGAATAAGGGCGGGCCATGTTCCTCTATGGGACAATGTGAACGTGCTGGCGGCATCCCCGAACCGGGCCAGGAGGCGAATACTGGAGGCCTGGCACACTGGCCAAACGCGGGCACCATTGACGGAGGAGACTGTGGCGTTACCACAGGCATACGGACCTCTCATGCACAAATACACCAGAGAGACACCGATGCGTGGAGGAGGACAAAGACAAAGTGGGACATCGCCGACACAGGCAACACGGACAACAAAACACAATACACCGCTCAAACACGCACAAAACACTTGCAACATAAGCCGAGCATGGGTCCATGGTCACGAGGTCTCGCAACGCAGCTTTGTGATTGGTTGATAGAATAGGCCCACCCCTCCCCCCAGATATATCTGGGAGGAGGTGAACAAGGGAACTTCTCTTGATGAAGGCTAGTGGAGGCTCGGCGCACGCTGGGTTGCTGGCCGAAACGTTGAGTTTTTAAAGACAAAGCTATAGGTTGGAGAACGGAAAAATGGATATCGTGGATATATATATATATATATATATCTTACAAGACTATCAGAGTAGATGTCGTTACTCTTATCAGGGTAGATGTAGCTACTTGTGTTACTCATTTAGGACTTCATGTCTTCATGTGAGTAACATTGGACATTTGACTAAACAATATACTACGGAATATCTAGCTCTTACTATGCGAGCACATAAGGCTCCCCAGAACTGCAACAATATACTGTATAGATGAACAACAGCAAAGTGCGATGATGCTCACAGAGAGTGTCATTGAAATTCTTTTGTATGAGGAAAATCGAGGCTCATGGAAAAATGAGTTTAAGAGAGGGTTAATATTGTTATGAATTTTGGGTATGGGAATCCTCACCTGTAATAAGTTCTGTCTAGCCCGTATGTCGGATAAGTTGAATATGTGGCCCGCCACGAGGGGGTGGGGCTTGTTAACTAGAATTAGGGCATAAAGATAAGATCCCATTGTACGTTGTCCCCTCTGTGATCATACCTGTGTCCCATATGGTAACGCACCCATAGACATTAGCTAGGACCATTAGCGCACACACATTAATAAATACTCCCCCCTCACAATGACTGTCTGGAAGAACAACCAGGAAGCGGCCGTGCACAATGCCGGCATGAAGACAGACATCGCTCAGGCAGGCCGGGAACCACGCCCAGGAAGGCTCGTGACCGGGGGGAGGGAGGGGCAAGCAACAACCAGAGTACCAATTGGAGAGGAAGGAAGATGAAGGACATGTGACACTGATTGGCCACCACCGATGAAGTAACACCAAAGGCACGAAGCGCTCGGCCAATCAGGGAGGAGGGCATGAAAGACACGTAAGAAGATACGCGCGGATTGGAGGAGAAGCACTGGTGACATGAGGAGGGCGCGAAAGACCAGCTAGAAGCGAGGGGCTGATTGGAAGGAAAGCGCCAGTGACGTCAGACCACATCTGATAAAAGTGAGCGGAGACGGACATTTTCTCTCTTCTCTCTTCCCTCTTCGCCCTTCGCCTCTTCACCTCTGCCTGTCTCTTCCTGTCTTCCCACGTTGGAGGCCCTTTCCTTTCTCCTTCTGTTGCCCTTTGCGCATTCTTGTGCTGTCGGACCTCTCATCTCGGTTCCGGACAAGGGAGCGACTCCGCTTGGACGAGTTGGACGAGTCCGGACACGGCCGGAGGAGTGAGCTGCACGCGACCTGTTCGAGTCGTGCGGAGGGCCGGTGGTATGCCAGCAGACAGGACCGAGTGGTTTGTGCCGACTAGAGCCGCGTCGGTCGGAGCCTGACCATCCTTGGCGAGGACACACACTGCAGACAGATAAGACGCACCATGCAGAACCACAACGTTTATTTTATTTATCCCCCCATTCGTCTTGTATTTGAAATGAGGTGTGGGGAAGTCCCGATATAGGGGTTTAGTTTTTACCAGTGCGTTTCTTTGTTCTCGGAGTCCGGCAATAAAGCCGCGTTTATTTTTGCACATAAATTCCGTTTCTGTGAGTTCTTTTCAAAGGGTGAAGACATCGTTGAGGCCACTCAGGTAAGTCGCCATTACCACTCAGGTAACCCCCCCCCCCCCCCTCGCGTATCGTCCGCCATTGATTGAAGTGAACGCCTCATTAAAGAGCTCGATTAGCCATCCGTGGACGCTTTGTCTTAATAGAGCCATCCACAGGACAATATATACTGTGTATACATATATATATTATATCTTCTATTTTCTATATATCTATCATCTATCTATATAATTATATAAAAAAAGTTTTTGTTTGTTTGTTTGTTTGTTTGTCTGCACGCGCTAATCTCCTGAACGATGAAAGATAGGAGGAAACCTCTGAAACAAAAAATGTCGGGCCGGGCCCCGGGAAGGCTATAGGCTAGGTGTTGAGGCCGGTCGAGGCCGCCTCGGCTGGGCTGGGCCCATTTCGCAATAACTCTTCTTCTTTCAAAATTATCTTGAAGTACAACTTATGCACTTCATAGAAATATCTGACTGATTGCAACACATGCTTTCAAAACTCTCTCTCGTGGGGCCTGACAGAAGAAAGAACAAGGAATCGTTGAGCACTAATTGATACTGGGCTCGCATCAGACCGATGTACAGAAGATTAAATTCATTCAAAAAGAACCCGGGCAATGCCGGGTGCATTCAGCTAGTATACTATAAGAGAGGCATTTGTCTGTGTCTGTCACCATTTTTTCTCAGAGATGGCTGAATGGATCTTCGTCAAACCTTTGGAGGTTCATCAGTAAGTGCCGTGGAGTGTTTTAGGCCAAAACAATTTTGTTTTGCAAAAAACGTGTTTTTTTTTTTTTAAATCACCATAAATGGTGCCTTAAGCCTTTGTAGCTATATACAGTCACATGAAAAAGTAAGTACACCCCATGTAAAGTTTTGACTTTTTCAACATATTTCAACATACAGCTATTTGATCTTCATTTCAACAATATTGATAGATAAAGGTGATATAAGAAACAAATATCATGAAACATTTACATTTTGTAGTCCATTGTATAATTTAAATAAACATAAATGCAAATTTCGCATGTGGAAAAAGTAAGTACACCCCGACATTTATCACTACTTCAAATACCTAAAATTAGAATCAGGTGCACCAGCTCAGGTGCAAATGATTAGAACATCGTTAGAGAGGACCTTGGAGGAACCTGTCTTATTTAAACATCAGACATTTAGTTTGGTTTGCTCTTTGTTGTTGAAGTGTGCGGCGTCACCATGCCTAGATCAAAAGAGCTCTCTGAGGCCTTCAGAAAGAAGGTTATAGATGCCTTCGAGTCTGGGAAGGGATTTAAAAAGATCTCCAAACAATTTGAAATCAATCATTCGACTGTCCGGAAGATCATCTACAAGTGGAGAACATTCCAAACAACTGCCAACTTGTTCAGGCCAGGCCGCCCCAGCAAGTTCAGCCTGAGAGCAGACCGCAAGATGCTGAAAGAAATCTCTAAGAACCCCAGAATGTCATCACGGGACCTTCAGGTAGCTCTGGCCACTGCTGATGTCAAAGTGCACGAGTCTACCATTAGAAAGCGGCTGCACAAATTTGATCTACATGGGAGGTGTGCCAGGAGGAAACCTTTGCTGTCGAGAAAGAACATCAGGGCAAGACTAAAGTTTGCCAATGAACACCGAGGCAAAAACCAGCACTTCTGGAACAATGTGCTCTGGACAGATGAGGCAAAGGTAGAGCTATTTGGCCACAGTACCAGAAGACATGTTTGGCGAAAACCAAAGACAGCATTTGACCACAAGAACCTGATACCAACTGTAAAGCATGGTGGTGGAAATATTATGGTTTGGGGCAGCTTTGCTGCATCAGGGCCTGGGCAGCTCACCATCATAGAATCCACTATGAATTCTTCATTGTACCATAGGGTGCTTGAGGATAATGTGAGGCCATCTGTTGGAAAGTTGAAGCTCAACCGCAGCTGAACCTTGCAACATGACAATGACCCTAAACATACCAGTAAATCCACCAAGGAATAGCTGAAAAGAAAGAAATGGAGGGTTCTGGAATGGCCAAGTCAAATCCTGGATCTAAATCCCATCGAGATGTTGTGGGGGGGGTTGTAGTCCAAGCCATTTAGCATTTGACGGGGAAAAAACTGCAGCACTACCGATCTCATTAGTATTGATTACCCTCAAGGTACCTTTATAACATACTAAAAGTATAAAGGTCTAAAAATATGGGGTGACTCTCAAATAATGCAATCAAGTTTTCTCCATTTAGCCCCATGTTAAAAGACGTACATATGCCGCATGCTATGATTATTGTCGCTCTCTGAACTTCTATTGCTTATTTTATACACTGGACCTAATCACTAGCACGATATAATAAATAAAGGATATCATACTGTACAATATTGTATATATAAGTGAAGTTTTTACTGTTTTAGTGTCTTATTTAACCACACCCCGTTTTACAAAGACTGCTCACTCCACAGCAAGCGACGGTACATCATTATTTGTTTGTGAACCATATATATCTTAGTTTTTAATCCCATCAATGACATGTATTTAGTATGTTTAGGTCTATTGGCAATAACATACAGTAATAGTATATTCAACTTTTCTATATTTGCAGGTAATCCAACCCTGAAGAATGGCGGCCAATTCGTGTGTGTTCTGCAATGAATCCACCAACAACGATAATCCAGTAGTGACACTTCGTGAAAAGGGAAGTCGGACTATTAATGTTGTTAGTGACCAGCGCAGTGACCCAATACAGACTGTTCCAGGTCAAGTTGTTCATCAAGAATGCCGACGTGTATACTGCAATCCAATAAAGGTAGCACAGAGTATCAGAGATACACACAGACCAGGCCCAAGTGTATCGCTCCGATCAGCAGAGGAAGCCTTCAACTTCAAAGCAGATTGCCTCTTCTGTGGTACAAAGGTGAACTTTGATAACAGGAAACAGCAAGGAGATGTCCACTCTATCACATTTACAGAATGTAAAGATAGTCTTCTGCAAAAGTGCTCAACAAGGAACGATGCATGGCCGATACTGTTCGGGCTCGACTGCTCATTGTGTGTGACCTTCCAGCGGCAGACTGCCGTGTATCACCAGGTATGCAGTTCAAATTTCCGGACAGGGAAACTGATCCCTCTGAATTTTGTACATATGAAACAGTACAGAAGAAACAGAAATTGGGTAGACGATACAAATCACCACACGAAGGCGGTCGTCCTGCTCTGGATGACAGATGTCAGGCATTTATAAAGGTGACTGAATTCCTTGAGGAAAATGACGACGAACGAAAACACAATCTCTGATCTGGTGGACAAAATGGCCGAGTATCTTGCTGACTCAAATGCCGAGTCCTATTCTCAAAGATATATGAAAGACAGACTGATTGAACACTTTGGCGACAGAGTCATTGTCACAACAGTTAATGGCAAATCGAATGTTGCAACGATGAGGCAAACAGCTGACAGTGTACTTTTGGAGTTTCATGCAAACCAGTCTAAGGATCCTATGATTCAGAAGAAAATAATCCTGGAAGCTGCCGCTAAATTCATACTGGATGACATAAAGCAAGTGGAAACAGGGAATGAAACATACCCAACATCGGAAGACTTTGAGTTCAAAGACGCCAGCCTCAACTTTCTTCCTGATACTCTGAAGATTTTTCTTGGAAAGATCTTGAAGGCAAAAGATGTAGAGCTAAAGATAGCTTCAATTGGTCAGGCTATAATGCAAGCTGCACGACCACGTGTCCTGATTGCTCCACTGCAAATTGCACTAGGGGTGCAGCTGCAGCACCATTTCGCCTCTCGTTTCCTTATTGATTCACTGCATGCACATGGGTACTGCAGCTCATACAAGGAAGTCACACGTTTCAACCAAAATGCAGCTGTATACCAGGGTACGGACATACCCAACCACAAGGGAGAATTTGTTCAATATGCAGCTGACAACGTCGACCACAACATTAGAACCTTAGACGGACACAACACCTTCCATGGCATGGGGATAATAGCCATGATTACCCCTGGAACAACACAAGGACATCCGATTCCTAGAGCTCAGGTCACTGCCAGCGACATAGAAACAACTGGAAGAATCCAGATACAGTACCATAGAGCTGACGACCAGGCACTTGCAACCTTGACTTATGGGAGCGTGCCTATCATGAGAGCCCATGATCCCACAGCCAACCTTGATGTACTGTGGAAGACGTCACTGCTGTTCAAGATACCAAGACCTGCATGGTCCGGGATGATGCAACTCTTACATCGTGGTGTCCAGCATTCAAAATCGTCTGTCCTGTTTCTCCCAATGATTGATTTGAGCTCGAGCGACTCTACATGCATCTACTCCACTCTCAACTACATTGCGCAACATGCTAAACAACATGATGTACCTACCATCATCACCTTTGATCAGCCACTATGGTGGAAGGCATTGTCGATCATTCTTTCGGAGCCAGATGGAAGCCCCATGCGACGTATTGTGGTAAGGCTAGGTGCCTTTCATATGGAAATGAGCTTCCTTGGCAGCATAAGGCACCTCATGGGTGGTTCTGGGTTGAAGGAGCTGCTAGAACTCATATACGCACCAAATGCAGTGGATCACATCCTAACAGGAAAAGCAATTTCCAGGGCTGTACGGGCACACATCCTCCTGGATGCTGTCCTGAATGCACTCCTCCTGTCTGATCCTCTTGGTAGTAAATGATGATTAGGTAGTGGACTGTTGTTATAGACTGTTACATGCAGCTGAATTAGTTAATTGTGGACATTTTTTTTACTTTTAAGCGAATCCTTGACTTCCGACAGTATTTTATGAGTCAGTATTATTAGTTTCTCTATATGTGATTTTATTATGAGTTTGTGATTTTAATCAACAAAATGTGCCATAATTCTGAAACAGTCATGACAAGTGATTCATGTATTTGCATATCAGTGATCAGTATTTAGCTATTGGGAATTTTGTTTACGTGCTTATTTTTTTGTTCCGTACAGGCCGTACTGGGGCTGTAACATGCTGTAATTCCTGATATTAAAAGTATAATTATATACCATGTGCTCGGAATGTATCGCAAAATGTGAACAAATCGTACCGCAAAAGGATGAAAAGGGGGGCCATGTACCAGTGATTTTGACAGACACCCCATATTTTTAGAGCTTTAGACTTTTGATATGTTATCTGGTATATATTACTGCATACAATTTCGCACTGATATGTAGTGTTGCAGTTTTTTCCTATCTGGCCCCATATTTGGGCTAAATGGCTTGGACTATTGAAACGAGCTGTGCATGCAAGAAACCCCTCAAACATCACACAGCTCAAAGAATTCTGCATGGAGGAGTGGGAAAAAATTTCACCCAGTCGATGTCAGTGACTGGTAGACAGTTATAAGAAACGCTTACTTGAGGTTGTTTCTGCCAAAGGGGGCAATACCACCTATTAGAGCCAAGGGTGTAGTTACCTTTTCCACATGCGAAATTTGCATTTATGTTTATTTAAATGTTTTTTTGTTTTTTTTGTATACTGAATCGAGGCTCGTGAAAGAGCTAACATTTACTTCACAAACAAATCAACCAGACAAACAAAATATATAAAAAGAGGGAGCGGAAGACAAGATGGGGAGAGAAGGGGAAGCACACAAACACAACATTTGAGAGCAGAGAGATGTGTGGAAGGGAGAGGGCTTGGGGGGAGGAGGCGTGGGAAGGGGGGGGGGGGCGGGGAGGGAGAAGTATAAAACACAAGGACACCAAGGACTTCAACGACAGAAGTTGGTATTTCAAAAAAGTGGAATTGGGGTGAAATTAGCGGGGGTAGAAAAGATCAAGGTTTTGGATGGGGGAACATAAGAGATGGTGGTGAACAGCTGTTTTAAAGACCTGGAGGGTGGAGTGGGATTGAAGAGAGTGAGGGAGTTTGTTCCAGAGGCGGGAGAAAAGAGGAATGAAGGAGTGAAGGTGAGCAGAGAGTCTTGATTTTGGCAGTTTAACCATAAGAGGGTTGCAGTCAGATCTTGTGCGACCTGCAGGAATATTTACGGGACAGAGCCCAGAGAGAGATGGGGGGGCAAGGCCAGAGAGGAGTCGGTAGAAGACGGAAAGACTACTAACCTGTGTGCGGTGAGTGAGTGAGAGGCCCTTGGAGTTAGCTTCATCGCGGGAGATTCCAATGATTCTGAATGCTTTGGTTTCAACAGCGTGAAGACGAGCTAGGTGTGAGGCAGGAGCACCAGCCCAGAGGGGAGAGCAGTATTCCATTGAGCTGCGGATGAAAGCCTTGATGTGGAGAGGAGCTCAGGTGTGCCAAGGAAGGACTTCGCAAGACAGAGGATGCCCAGTCGGCGACTGGCTTTGGAGGCCAGATTTGAAATGTGGTTTTCCCAGGAGAGATCATGGCAGATAGTGAGACCCAAAAGCTTGAGTGACAGAACTTCTGGGAGAGGATTATTCAGAAAGTGGATGGGAGGGTTGTCCAGTCGGTCTTTTCGGAGAGACATCGAAAGAGTGTGAGATTTGTCAGGTTGAAAGACATGTTCCACTTGTTTGCCCATTCTGTGATTTTGTCCAGGTCTGCAGAGAGTGAGGAGGCTGCAGACTGCCGATCTGAGGGATGAAGAATGTAGAGTCAGAGAGTAGAGTCATCAGCAAAGAAATAGAGAGGATTTTCAAGAGTCAGAGAGATCATTGATGAAGACTAGAAAAAGAACAGGGCCCAGAACACTGCCTTGGGGAACTCCAGCCTGAACAGGAAGAGGAGATGAGAGAAACCCATTCAGGGCCACACATTGACTACGACGAGAGAGGAAGTCCGCCAGCCATGCGTGGAGATTTCCATGGATACCAAAAGAGGAGAGTTTGGTGAGCAGAGCGGGGTGCCAGACCGTATCGAAGGCACGTGCTATGTCAAGGGAGACTGCTCTAATTTCCTGTTTGGCATTGAGGACCTCCATCCATTGTTGAGAAAGCAGAAGCAGCATGTCCAGAGTAGAGTGTCCAGGTCTGAAAACAAATTGATGATCAGAGATCAAGCCATTGGAGAAGAGGAAAGATTTCATATCTGAAGCAATGATGGATTCCATGACTTTGCTGATAATTGGGAGAAGGCTGATTGGTCTGTAGTTGCTGGGATCTGTTTTTGCACCTTTTTTGTGCAAAGCGGTGATGTTGGCAGATTTCCAGGCAGATGGAAGATGACCTTGAGCAAAAGAGAGGGTGAAGAGAACAGAGAGAGGGAGTGAAAGAGCGGAAGAACAGGATTTTAGGACCCGTGGGCTGATGCCGTCAGGTCCAGTTGCAGAATCAGAGTCGAGGGTTGACAGAAACTTTTCCACCTTATCAGGAGGAAAGGACACAGAGTCCAGGAGCAGCTGTGTATGACTGGGTATGGTGGGTACAGAGAGGGATGGGTTTGGGACAAAAGATTTAGAGGCAAACACAGAGTTGAGGCATTCAGCTTTTTCACGTGCGGAGTCAGCCGTGTGGCCATTTGAGGTGAGGGAGGAGATGGAGGGGGAACAAACACCAGAAACAGATTTGACCAGACGCCACCAGGATTTGGAAGAGGGAGACAGATAAGAGAGTTCGGTCCTGAGAACGGAGAGATATTGTTTCCTGGCTCTCCTGAGGGTGGACACACACTTGTTTCGGGCTTTGTGAAGGAAATGAGATTTCCTTCCGTTGGATTTGCTTTCCAGGAGACGAAAGCAAGTTGTTTCTGGGCAATAGCCTCACCACAAGATTCCGTGTACCATGGACGGGAGGAAGGGTATGACAACTGAAGACGAGATGGGATAAATCTGTGCATGAGAGAGAGCAATTTACTTTGGAAGAATTCCCAGGATGAGTTGATGTCAGAGGCGGTGGAGATGGGAGACCAGTCCAGATGATTGATGGCTGCTTGAAGACCGTGCCAGTTGGCCTGAGTGAAATGCCAGACTCGTCGACGCTGAGGAGGCTCTCTGAGAATGGTCAGAGAGATGTCCACTTTAACAAGCACATGATCAGAAGAGCCGATTGGAGCAGAAGAAGAGCAGCAGACATTTTCAGGGAAGTTAGTCATAACCAAGTCCAGAAGAGAAGATGCTCCATTGACTGAGATCCGGGTCGGGAAATTGACAGATTGTGTCAGTCCCAGTGAGTCACAGAAGTCCTTTGCTGAATTGCCATGGCTGGTGAGAGAGGTACCCACACCCAGCCAACTGGCATGGTGACAGTTGAAATCACCACATATGAGGAAGAGAGAGTTGGGATGGGTAGATAGAAGTTTGTCCATATTATCAGACAGCGAGATGTAGATGGAGTCATCACTGTTTGGTGGACGGTACAACACACATATGAACAAAAGGTGGGAGCGAAGGGGAAGCCGTAGCCAAAGGTATTCCTGGGGGTGAGGTGGAGAGAGGGCAGTGCAAGGCGAGTGAGGAAGAGTTTTTTTTATAAAGATAGCAACCCCACCTCCAGGACGAGGTTCAGGTTTATCATACCAGAGGAGGGAGTAACCTGGGAGAGATACCAAGGAAACAGAGACATCATGAAGGAGGAAAGTTTCTGTTAAGCAGATCACGTCTGGTTTGTCAGAAGCAACCTGTATGGAGAGATGAGACAAGTTTGAGCGAAGGCCCCGGATGTGTGAGGTCCATACTGTTAAGGAAGAGGAAGGGGGAGCATCGGATACATAACAGGGGTGGGGGGAGCGGTAGGGTAAGATGTGGAAGAGGAGGAAGAGGTAGGGAGAGCTGTTGAAGGTGTGTCAGAGATTACAGAATAGCTTGGAGAAAGGGAAGAATGGGGCAGACAAAAGGTTTGATGGTGATTGGGTGAGGCGCAGTGAGGTGTTATTTGAGGAGGGGGAAGAGTGAGGCAGAAGGTTGAGGGAGATGAAGGTGAAAGTTGGAAGGGGGAAGAAGCGGGGAGGACGCTTTGAGGAGGAGGGGTGAGAGGGGAGTCTAGGAGGGGAGGAGCGAGGGAGAGTCTCGGAGGGGAGGGGTGTGGGGGGAGTTTAGGAGGGAAGCGGCAAGGGGGGAGATTTGAAAGGGATGGGTGATGGGGAAGAATCAATCAAAATTATACAGTGGACTACAAAATGTAAATGTTTCATGATATTTGTTATATTATATCACCTTTATCTATCAATATTGTTGAAATGAAGATCAAATAGCTGTATGTTGAAATATGTTGATAAAGTCAAACCTTTACATGGGGTGTACTTACTTTTTCACGTGACTGCAGTGCCTGAACCCTGATGAGCCCCAACAAGGGTGAAACTGGTCAGTAGCTTCGCTTTTCATCTGCTTGGTGATATAACTTTTTACTTTGCATTTTTGAACTGCGAGAGGCCTTTCTGAATTTGTAGTCATGACGTCATAGTATGTGAACGTTTAGTTGCAGTCGTACTTTTGTTGAAGTCTGTGAAAGACACAGAAGTACCCACTGCTAAAAGTAGTGTCAGCTGCTGCACTGCTACCTATAGTATTAGTCAGCATACATTGGATTGATCAGCCTTTTTTGACAATGACAGCCTTTGGAAGGGAATCGATCGACACATAAATTTTGAATCAAATCAATCTGCGAATTGATCTGTCTCACTTGCCATCATCAGAATTAAGTAGACTCTCCCAAAAGGTTGAGATGGCAAACCATCCCGTGATGGATTGCCAGTTCAACCAATTCCTCAAGAAGGCCCCCTTTGTAAAACAACTCTGTCACAAAACTTTAGATATATCCTCATTGCCAATATCCCCAAGGCTTAGATGACAAAGTAGGATATAAAAGCCACAGGTAGACTGTAATTCAAGATGAACATGAAGTTCGAGACTTAAAAACTCAATTATTGACACCGTAGTACCCAAAGAAACATTGTTGTGCAAAATCAATGACTATTTGATGACTACGTTTTAGGAAAATTACCTCCAAGCTTCAATGTCAGTTTGAAACTCTGCATATTCAATGAGATTGTGATCCAAAAACGTTTTTGACAAAGTTTGTATGCACTGAGTGCATAATCCACTCCACCATCAAGAGCTATTTTTATTTTGTCTGCTTTGTACACTAATTTTCTCACCATCGTTCTCCGGAATTTAATTTTTCCAAATCATTTTGCTACCCTCATTTCTTTTTAATTGGTTTCATTTTTTGTCCTTTGCGTGACGTTTTTGAAATTAATTTTCTGTCCCTAAGAGGTACATTACTTCAGGAACATCGTTTTCTTATTTAATTTCCTTTTTCTTTCACCTTGAATTTAAGTCCTCAGTTCACCAAATCGGTTTCTAAACTCGGTTCTTATTTCATTTGTTTTTTAATCCAGGTTCAGTTTCGAATAATCAATGTCTCGCTCACGTTTTCCTTGGTCAAATGATGTTCGCTATTTCCCACCCGGTTTCTCCAATCTTGGTTTCTCACCATCATAATCCTGTGTGGTGACATATGGGTCCTTCTTGGACAGTGAGACAGTGGTACTGCCCGAGGCCTTGCCACTTTGTCATGAGCTGCCGGGAGTGATAATGGGTCAAAGCTCTATTTGACAAAGTGACGCCCAAGGCCTGCTTTGTCCTAGCTGCACCCATCTATGCCAAGGTGACTTCTTGCCATCTTTCATGTTTGCCATTTGATGCATTACATTATTTTTGTCTTCCCTTTTATCCGTTCCATGAGTTCTTTGAAACATATTCCAATAACTACGTGCAAAACTACAGCTTGAAAGTTGAAGTTTCCTTTTTTCTGTATGGATTCTTTCTCGGCGACTGGCAGCTTCAAATTTTCTCCTTTTTCCTGTGAATAAGTCTACAGAGGAAATGATTTATTATAATAAGCCGATGCAAAAAAGTACTAATGCTATACAAAGTGTGCTTACACTATTATTTCAATGTCATATTGATATTTATTGAACCCGTCCCTGAGGATGGATTGCTACTTCACCCACATAATGTGTCTCGCCGATGTTCAGATCTATGTGATGTTTCATCCAGAAAACGGTTCTTCAAAAGGCTTTACTTCGATGTGCCTTCCTTATGAATGCAATATATCACTGAATTATCAAATCCTACAGGACGGAATGTTTTTTTTTCAACTGGGATGACCAACCACAAATATTATTAGAATAATGCAGAGCTTGGCTGGGGACCCCTTTCATGCAACAATCCACGGAGTGCGAAGCCACGAAGAGCAACCTCTTGATCGATTAAGAGCACCTTTTAAAATTACAATTCAGCAGAAGTAGTTTGAATGCAAAACTGATAACCTGATTTTAATAATAATAATAATCATCATCATCATCATACTAAAATACGCCATTTCTGTCTGTCTGTCTGATTAATTTTTGATGCCAATACATTCTGTCGTTACTTATCCAATCTCAACCAAACTTGACATGATGACCAGCGGTTACATAATGAAGGTTGTAGCGCATTCACTTGCCTCCCTCCCCAAGGGAGTTTTCTCCCCGAGCGGGTTTCCCCGCCATTGACGTCAATGGGTTGCACGTTGAGGTGTATATAAATGTTAAGTGAGCTTCATTGTGGCGTTTTTCCAAGGCCGCTTCGATAACAAAACTAACGATAATAGCGAAATATTAATGTTATTACAAAACAATATTAATACCAATAATATCCCACCTCCCCAAGGGGTTTTTCCGGCGAGTCAACGTATATAAATAGCTTATCATGGCGTTTTTGTGGAAGCAGCCGTCTTTACCTGAGGCGCGTGCGATTTGCACTTCTGGAAGAAGAAGAGCTCTCTTCCGGTCGTTCGATTGGACTCTTCTCTTCTCGGAAGCTCTTCTGCCTCTTCCCGTTATCCAGCAGAAGAGGCGCGGGCTCTTCGAAAACAAAATGGCCTCGCCGATTACTTTGAAAGAACTTTGTCATGTATGACACGTTGATATTACAGCTGTATGGCAAGTTTGCTTAACAGGCTTAACTCACTTAATCACGAGTTCTATTGTACTTATTTGTTGTTTTCTTGGTAATTAGTGAGTGATATGGGAGTGACATATACGCCGTTTTCACCCATAATTTCAGTCATGGAGAAACGCTGCTGGTTGTACTTAAGCAGCAAAACTTGCAAGTGAAAACACAATTGGATATTTGCATCAACTTGTGATGTAGTGTCATCTTTGTCTAATTCTTCCATCATGAGCGCGAGTAATACATGTTTGGCCGCCATCTTGCTTCTCTTCTGCCTGTTTGGCGCAAAGCAATCTTCCGGAAGAGGCTTCTGTCTTCGGAAGAGACCAAATCGCACGCGCCTCAGAGGTGATGAACATTAATGAACAGTAATTAATCTTATGAACCACAAACACGTATGATTAGCTTTTTAAACAGTCTCTAATGCTGTTTATAACACTAAACGAAGACATTTAGAGGAATCCCGACATACGTGAGGTAAGTTTTGCTTACAGAACTGTGCGAAGATCTACTGTACTCTAGGTACCCCATTTGTGTTGGGTTAATAACATGACCCTTCCTGGCGCTATTGTGGCGTTTTTCGTCGAGAACTTTTGAAACTCCCTCCTGCTATTTAACATGAAACTGAAAGGGAGGAAGCCCGGGTTATGCTCATTTACCAAGCAGCTAGCTAGCGCAGGCCAAGCTAACCGTTCATTAAGGGTTTTGAATTGAGTGCTTGCTCGAATGCTTAAACCACTTGACGATCTCTCCACAAGAAACTTGGTAAATGAACACATACCGTACGCAATGTTCTTGAGAACCGACCATAGATCGACTATAATCTATATACCCCAAAGAGGAATTACCCTTCCTGCTGCTCCCGTAGTTAGTGGGTGTATTTGTTATTTAAATGCAAAGTTGCAAATAAAAACATCGTGTGAATGCAAAATTGATAATCTGATTTTATTATTTAAATATCACCTGGTGTTGGCCTAATGGTTAAGGTGGCGGCCTTGGGATCCTAAGGTTCCTGAGTTCGTAATCCCGTTGAATTAATGCCAGGTGGGGTTGACTCAGCCTGCCATCCTCAGCCCATCGTTCCGAGGTCGGCAAAATGAGCACCAGATACCTGGTTATAGAGAGGCATTGCATCAGCTGCAGACGCGCCCACAGAAAAATGCTGCAACCAGCAGCCGGTGGCTGCACACGAACCACCCATTATTTAAATTGCAAATAAAGACGTAGTCAAAATGCAAAATTGATAACCTGATAGACCACTTACCCGATTTGTACTTGTGTGGTGACCTATTGAAGGATGTTGACAGGTAACACAATTGAGGAAATAACAACAACCTGGGGAACGAATTGATAAAAGAGGGGAAAATGGAAGTTAAATTACCGACAGACTGGGAGAATTCGAGATACAAATGGAGATGAATTTGGGGAGTAATGACAATTTTTTAAAACAATTTTGGGGGTTTGGGGAGTAATGAAGTAATGCCATCGATGACGATCACGATAAAGGACAATATCACTCCCTTTGTGTGCGGGCAAATATGCTCTTGTGGCGGACACAAAAGCCCACTGGCGTGGTGACATCATTCCGCGCACCAAGTGGGCGGTGGCCACGCACCAGGGGTAGGCGTGGCCTCATGATATACACCGGGCGCCCAGCCCGGGACAGTACAGTGTTACAGTGTAGTCTTACAATAAAGACGTTTATATGTTACCGCTTGTCCGCTTCCTCCTTGCTCACAAGCAGCGCGCGTAACGCCGCGCTTTACTGGTGACCCTCGACGTTGGATCTGCTGGAGCGATCCTTCCACACGCGACGCCATCGCCATGGCCGACTTCGTCAAACTTCCGGAATTTTGGGAGGCTCAGGCCGAAGTCTGGTTCGTCCAGGCCGAAGCCCAATTTCAGCTTCGGCGCCTCACCGGCGATGACACGCGCTATTGCCACGTCGTCGCCTCCCTCGGGCCCGGCACGGCCGCTCGAGTTGTGTCCGTCCTTCGCCACCCACCGAACGGCCACAAGTACGAGGCACTCAAGCGGCTACTCCTAGCCACGTTCGGCCTTACGGACGACGCACGGGCCGACCGCCTCCTGGATCTCCCCGAGCTCGGTGAGACGCGCCCGTCGGTCCGAATGGACCATATGCTGTCACTGTTGGGCGACGAAGCCCCCGGTTCGCTATTCCGGGCGCTTTTCCGGCGCCAACTTCCAGCGCAGGTCCGCCTCGCGTTGGCCGGGACCGAGCTAACGGAACCCCGAGCATTGGCGGCCGAGGCGGACAGGTACTTCGCCGCTTCGGACATGCGGGCGAGCGTCGGCGTGGCCGTCACGGCCCTCGACGCTGATGTTCAGCAGCATGTTCCACAGCATCAGCTTCTACAGCACGCTGATGTTCAGCAGCATGCTGATACGCACCTCGTGAACGCCGCCACGCCCCGCCCACCGCCGCGGCGAAAACCGCCACCGCGGGGAAACCCGCCAACTCCACCGGCCTGGCGGAGCCAGCCGCGCTCCTCCAGCTCCACCACCTGGTGCTGGTTCCATGCCAAGTTCGGCCACGAAGCTCGGCGGTGTCATCCGCCGTGCTCCTTCAACGGGTCGGGAAACGCCCGGGCCGGCGCTCAATAGTGGCGATGAGCGCCGGCCATTCGAACAGCCTGCTGTTCATAACGGACACCTTCTCCAGGCGCCGTTACCTGTGCGACACGGGAGCGCAGGTGAGTGTCATTCCCGCCGGCACGTCAGACAAGCACGCCGCGGGTGGGGGCCCCGCGCTGCTTGCCGCGAACGGGACGCCCATCCGTACGTACGGAAAACGCTGCCTCTCTCTGCGGTTTGGAGGGCAGGTTTTCCGATGGACGTTCGTCACCGCCGACGTGCCCATGGCACTGCTTTGCGCGGACTTCCTGTGCGCTAATGGGCTCCTGGTCGACGTCAAGCGCAGACGGCTTGTCCAGGCCGAGACGTTCAGCTCGCTCGCTTGTGCGTTGCCCAGCTCAACGAGCGGCTTGCCAAGCGGCTTGCCGAACGATTCGGTTCCGGCCACGTTGGTCTGTACGCTTCCGGCAGCGGACGCATTCACCCGCCTCCTCGCCGGCTTCCCGGCCCTCACGCGGCCCACCTTCTCGGCGGGGGCCGTCAAGCACGGGGTGGCCCATCACATCCCCACCGTCGGGCCACCGGTCTACGCCCGGGCACGCCGCCTCGAGCCGACGAAGCTGGCGGTGGCAAAAGCGGAGTTCGCTACCCTGGAGCGACTCGGCATCGTTCGGCGCTCAGAGAGCGCTTGGGCGTCGCCGCTGCACATCGTGCCGAAGCCCGGCGGGGGATGGCGACCGTGCGGGGACTATCGCCGTCTCAATGACGCCACGACTCCCGACCGCTACCCCGTCCCCCACATTCAGGACTTTTCCGCCCGTTTGGCGGGCAGGTCCTTCTTCTCGAAGGTGGACCTCATACGCGGCTACCATCAGGTCCCCGTCAGGCCGGAGGACGTCCCGAAGACGGCGGTCATCACGCCATTCGGACTCTTCGAGTTCTTGCGCATGCCCTTCGGTCTGAAGAATGCGGCTCAGGCGTTCCAGCGACTGATGGACAGCGTCCTGCGCGACTTGGATTTTGTCTACGTTTACCTGGACGATATCCTCGTCGCCAGCGCGTCCCGCGAAGAGCACCTACGCCACCTCCGCACGCTCTTCGAACGCCTGGGCCAGCATGGCCTGATTGTGAACCCCGCAAAGTGCCGGTTCGGCGCCGCCACAATCGATTTTCTGGGGCACCGTGTCACCAGGCACGGAGCCGTCCCCCTACCGGCCAAGGTGGAGGCGGTGAAGGGGTTTCCGCACCCCCGCACGATCAGAGGGCTGCAGGAGTTCCTGGGCATGGTGAACTTTTACCATCGGTTCCTGCCCCGTATCGCCCAGCTCCTGCGCCCCCTGCACGAAGCTCTCCGAGGTAAGCCGGGCAAAGGCGACGTTACCTGGACCGAGCAGATGGACACGGCGTTCACGGGCGCGAAGCTCGCCTTGGCTAACGCCACCATGCTCGCGCACCCGGCGCCCGATGCACCGATCGCCCTCACCACCGATGCCTCGGACTACGCGGTGGGCGCAGTGCATGAGCAATGGGTGCGTGGAGCTTGGCAACCGCTGGCGTTCTTTAGCCGGCAGCTTCGCCCGCCCGAACGCCGTTACAGTACCTTCGACCGCGAGTTGCTCGGACTTCACTTGGCGGTCAGGCACTTCCGCCATCTGCTCGAGGGCCGGGCGTTCACTGCCTTCGTCGACCACAAGCCGCTGATCTTTGCGATGGGCAAAGTCACCGAGCCGTGGTCGGCCCGGCAGCAGCGTCACCTCTCGGCCGTGTCCGAGTACACGACGGACATCCAGCACGTCGCGGGGAAGGACAACCCGGTGGCGGATTGCCTTTCCCGGGCCGTCGCCCACGCAGTCCACCTCGGCATCGACTATGCCCGGATGGCAGCGGACCAGGCCGCTGACCCCGACGTCCAGGCCTTGCGGACCGCCGTCACGGGCCTCCGCGTCACCGAGGTGCCGTTTGACGGCGCGGGCGCGGCCCTCTTGTGCGACGTCTCCCTCGGGCGTCCTCGCCCCATCGTGCCCGCGGGCTGGCAGCGCCAGGTGTTTGACGCCATCCACGGCCTGTCCCACCCGGGCGCGAGGGCCTCCCAAAGGCTGATCGCCGACAAGTTCGTCTGGCATGGCCTCCGGAAGGCCGTCCGCGGCTGGGCCAGGACGTGCCTCGCGTGCCAGCGCGCCAAGGTGCACCGGCACACCCAGGCCCCGTTGGCCCCGTTCACGGTGCCGGAACGCCGGTTTGACCACGTCCACGTGGACCTGGTGGGACCTCTGCCCCCCTCGCGGGGTTTCACCTACGTCCTCACCATGGTGGACCGCACCACCCGGTGGCCGGAGGCCGTGCCCTTGGCGTCGACAACGGCGGCCGATGTCGCGCAGGCTTTCATCGCCACCTGGGTCGCCCGGTTCGGCGCCCCCTCAGACATCTCATCCGACCGCGGCCCCCAGTTCACCTCGGAGCTCTGGGGGGCGGTTGCGCAGGGGCTCGGGGTCCGGCTGCACCGAACCACGGCCTACCATCCCCAGGCTAACGGCCTGTGTGAGCGATTTCACCGCTCATTGAAGGCCGCGCTCCGGGCCACCCTCCGCGACGGCGGCTGGGTCGACAGGCTCCCCTGGGTCCTGCTGGGCCTCCGGACGGCGGCCAAGGAGGACCTGCGCGCATCCGCGGCGGAATTGGTCTTCGGGCAACCGCTGCGGGTGCCGGGCGAGTTCCTCCCCGACTCCACGGCACCATGGTCCGCGGCACAGCAGCGCTCCGCTCTACAAGAGACCGCCCAGAGGTTCGCCCCGGTGCCAACGGCATGCCACGGGCACCCACCGACGCACGTCGCCCCGGAGCTTCGCACGGCGGAGTACGTCTTCGTCCGCCACGATGCCCATCAGACACCACTGCGGCCCCCGTACGACGGGCCTTTCCGCGTGCTGGAGACCGGGGCGAAGCACTTCACCCTGGACATCGGCGGTACTCCTGACCGCGTTTCGGTAGACCGCCTCAAGCCGGCCCACCTCGATGTGGACCATCCACCGCCAGTGGCCCGACCCCCACGTCGGGGCCGCCCTCCTGCGGGCGGACCCCCGGCACCGCCCAGCCCCGCCGCCACGCCGCCCCCCGGTCCTGCACCCATCCCAGGGGCAGCCAGGGGCATCCCACCTGGCATCCCTGCACCCCGGACGCCGCCGATCGCCAGGGGGCGCTTCGGCCGGGTCATTCGTCTGCCCCGCAAACTGGCCCTCCAGGTGCGCGGGAATTCTGGGGGGGCGCGTGTGGCGGACACAAAAGCCCACTGGCGTGGTGACATCATTCCGCGCACCAAGTGGGCGGTGGCCACGCACCAGGGGTAGGCGTGGCCTCATGATATACACCGGGCGCCCAGCCCGGGACAGTACAGTGTTACAGTGTAGTCTTGCAATAAAGACGTTTATATGTTACCGCTTGTCCGCTTCCTCCTTGCTCACAAGCAGCGCGCGTAACGCCGCGCTTTACTCTGATGAAATCAAGTGTCGTTTGTTTAAATGCTCCTGTTACAACTTTTATTGTTCAACTTTGCGGAGGAGTATTGTTCAATCAACGCTGCATAAAGTAACTGTCTGCTATAATAATGCCTTTTGATGGTTGTTGGGCCTTACTAGCCAGCATTTCATTTCCCCAACTTTTGCAAATCAAAAGGTGATGTCTTTTCAAGAATTGTTCAGGAAGTCAGTGTGAAGCTTTAGAAATCGTGTCATTCTCATTGACAACATGCTCGTGAAATCATTCATTGTTGTTGGCATCAGTGCCTCATCACTTGTGCAAAGGTGGAATAACCTCCTTTTTGTGTGATATTAATACTGTACAGTGAGGATTGATGCATGGACTTTGTGTCTGAAATAGAGGATAATAAATATTATTGTTGTTGTGGAAAGCTGGTTTATATTATACAAGTAAAAATTTGAGAATTTGCGCTTATATAAAATGTTGGAAGCATTTCGTGTTAAAAGTGGTTAAACAAGTTTTTTAGGATAATTCGAGGGTGCTGAATTCAAAAATGCTGTTTAACCGGTTCAATTTTGGAGTCTTAACCTTCAAATTGTAAAAAACAAAATGCCCGCCATTTTCCGCATATTTTTTGCCATAACTTGAATTTTAAGCAACATACAGACTTGGCATTTAATATGGAATATTTTTTTTGTGGGGGTGAACTTACTTTTCAAGTTGACTTAGAACCAAAAGTTCATTGGAATTATGTTGAAATTATTCTAGATTTTGTTAATGTGACCTTTAAAAGAAACAAAAACCACTTTTGACATTTCGAAGCAAATAAATTGATCCTTGAAAGTGATGTAAACTGATATTGAACTCAATTCATGGACAGTACTGTGTTAAACTTCTGTATGTTTTCCAGAAGTATTTCTTTATTTTGCACATTAGCCAAAAACATTTTGAACAAAAACAAAAGTTAAATTACAACTGGGATTACGGACAGTAAAATTACAGTTCAGTACGTTGTGTAACCCCCACGAGCATTCAGGAGAGCACGTACACGTTGCGGCATGCTGTTCACGAGATTTGCCAAGGGTTGGACAGGAATCGCTTGCCATGCAGTGACAATAGCCTGCTGCAATTCACGCACAGAGGTCGGCTGCTGGTCCAAGTTGTCGATTTGACGCGTTAATTCTGCCCACAAGTTCTCCATCGGATTCATATCCGGGGACATGGCAGGCCACTCCATATGCTCTACACCACGGTCAGCAAGAAAGTGTTGGATCATGCAAGCACAATGAGGCCATGCATTGTCATCTTGGAAGACAAAGTTTCCTCGAAAGGCTACACGAGCAAATGGAAGCAATGTTTCTTCCAGAATGGCCCTGTACTTGAACTGGTTCAGGTTTCCATTCAGAACAACCAGGTCAGTTTTGCCCCCTGCATGAAAAGCAGCCCAAACGGTCACCCCACCACCTCCAGCTTGGACTCTTGGCACTATACAATCTTCGTTGTAGGCTTCATGCACTTGTCTGCGCACTCGGACATGGCCATCTTGACGATAGACCAGAAATCAAGACTCGTCACTGAAGATCACATGATTCCAGTGTCCTGGCTGCCATTGACGGTGCTCTCTGGCCCACTGCAATCGGCGCTGGCGGTGTTGTCTTGTCAGGCGTGGCTTTCTCAGTGGACACCTGGCACGATAGCCTGCTTGAACCAGTCGTTGGTTGACTAGCCTTCTGGATACAGGCACATTTGTCAGTTGCTGCCACTCAGCCCGAAGCCGATCAGCTGACTTGGTACGGCCATTGCGGACTAACCGGTGCAGCTGGCGATCATCCCTCCTTGTGGTTCTGCGGGGACGTCCTGGCCTCGATATTGGAGGAGGGACACCCTCTGAGCATTTCGTTTCGGGATCTTTGACACCTGACCTTGAGTGATGCCATACTGCCGAGCAATAGCACACTGTTTCATGCCGGAATTTCATAAAGCCACCACTCCATGACAAACAGCATTGTCGAGTTGACGGACCATCTCCAGAGGAAGCGGCAATAACTTTTGTAGACGTGCAGCAGTTGTTTTCCACTAATACAGAACGCAACAACCCTTATATACCCGATTGTGAAGCCAATCGTCAAATGTACCTGTCCGTACATTTTGTCACGCCACCTGTGATATAATCCTGTTATTGACTTCTTGCTGCGACAGACAATCAGTGACATGGTTCTTTTAACAAAGAAATCACCGAAGCGTAAAAGAAACTCACCAGATTGATATTCTGAGTTCAGAAAGGAAACCCAAGTCAAGAAAAAAAAAATTCCATATTAAATGCCAAGTCTGTAGAAGGCTCAAAATAGTGGCAATACCCATGTTTGTGATACTGAGGATTCCAAATTTACTGTTACCTAAGTTGTAACTAGTTTGGTTTCGCCGCCATGTTGAATTCCAAGATGGCCGCCATATTGATCATCAAGATGGCCACAATGTTGGATTTAAATACAAAGAAACAAATTGAAATATAGTACGCCTGGAGTCTTTTGCAAAGTGTGCTTTGGACTATTTTGAAAAGCGAGTAAAATGAGACAATGAAGGAATTGTGGTCGTGTGGTTGAGTTACATACACCTTCGCCTTCATGTGACCCCAGAGGAAAAGGTCACATGGGGTCAGGTCCGGTAACCGTGGAGGCCATGTATTCAGCGAGGGAATGTCATCTTCTGTACTGCAGAATATTGCTACCAAGGATTTGGCATCGGAGAGCATTCAACATTCTTTGCTTAATGCACAAAAACTTGGACAGGTGCAGCTGGATGAGTTTGTTGATCAGCTCCTTCTTCAGCCTCCTGATGGCACATGTGATATCAATTTCAATGCCACTTTACATAGGAACAAAGCACAGACTTTCTCGTCTCTGTATGCTGTAGACTGCAAAGAAAGCAAAGGCAAAGAAACGACCATCAAGGCAGATAGAAACATTCTACAGCGACTTGTGACAGCTTCCAAAGCAGGGCGTGTGATAAACCTGGACCTGATTCTGCAGCATGAGCTTATGCCTGTGCCAATTTCACTTGCTGCCATGAATGGGAGTCTACATACAGGCAGTAGCGGTAAATCTTGACTGGCAAATGAGTTGATTCAAGATGTCTCAACCCCAGAACAAGTGACATTAACTGGAAGTACTTGCTTAGTAATTGATGGTCAAGCACTGGTGATGGCTCTTGGAAAGCCCAGCGGAATAACCACATTTGGTGAATATGCAGATGCGTTTGTGAATTCAGTGTTTGCCATGGGGAAAAAATTTGAGAGAGTTGACGTAACTTTCGACCGATACCAGCAGGATTCCATCAAGACTGGAACCAGAATGAAACGTACCCGGGCCTCTCGACAAATACGTCGGGTAATAGAAAACCAAAACGTTCCTCTACCAGACAAATGGACCAACTTTCTCTCACTTGGAGAGAATAAGGCAAATCTAGCAGAGTTTCTTTCTCAGCAGCTCATGACAAATGCGGTGTCTATTGCACCCACAACACTTGTAGTGGCTGGAGGATTTGCACAGATCACAGACGTGAAATCTTCAGATCCAGAGATGGACACATCATCCCTACAGGCCAACCATGAGGAGGCGGACACACGACTTGTTCTTCATTGCGTCGACACAAATGCTGAAACAGTGGTGGTTTTAGTGCGTGACACTGACGTGCTGGTCTTGTTAGCTGCTCATTTTGATAAGATGCCATGCACTCAGCTGTGGATGAAGGCAGGAACTCTTAAGAAGCCAAAATACATTCCCATCCACAAACTCCACCAGAAACTGCCACCTTGCCAAGTGGAAGCGTTGCTGCCATTCCATGCAATTACTGGTTGTGACAGTGTGTCACAGCTTGCTGGCCACGGCAAAAAGACAGCCTGGAAGGTGTTTCAAACACACAGCCAATTGTTGACAGATCTAGGCACAGAAGATATCACTGAAGAAGTAATCAACGATGCAGAAAAGTTAATATGCCGTCTTTACAAGGTACCCGATGATGTGGACAGATGCGACAAGGCACGTGTAATACTCTTCTCTAAGGGTTGTCCACAGGAGACTCTGCCACCAACATCAGATGCAGTGAGACTACACATAAGGCGCGCACATTACCAGGCTTTTATTTGGAAGCGCGCAACCATCGCTACTCCAGTACTCCCCCAAGTAACAGACATGGGATGGACATACATCGATGGGAACTTGGTGCCGAAGTTGATGACGCTATCTCCAATTCATAAGGCGTGTCGCGAGATAGTAACATGATAGTAACATTACCAAAAATATGGCGGCCATCTTGGAATTCAACATGGCGGTGAAACCAACCTAGTTACAACTTAGGTAACAGTAAATTTGGAATCCTCAGTATCACAAACATGGGTATTGCCACTATTTCGAGCCTTCTATGTTGCTTAAAATTCAAGTTATGGCAAAAAATATGCTGAAAATGGCGGGCATTTTGTTTTTTACAATTTGAAGGTTAAGACTCCAAAATTGAACCGGTTAAACAGCATTTTTGAATTCAGCACCCTCGAATTATCCTAAAAAACTTGTTTAATCACTTTTAACACAAAATGCCTACACTATTCGAAAATTCTCAAATTTTTACTTGTCTATCTATATTATAATAGCCGTAGATGATTCTGTCTGTCTGTCTGTCTATCTGTTGGGTGTCTGTCCGGGGTGTGGCTTACTCGGTTTGCAGAGTAGCTCCACCCATAGCTCCACCCATTCTGGGAGTGGCTATAAACAAATATCCACCATTTTATTAACTCGCATAGCTTTGAGTCCTGTTTTGTAGGCCCGTGGTGTCTTGCTCTCCCCCAGTTTTATTTCAAATCAAATTCGATAAATCATTTCATTTTTCACAGTCGCTAACATAGTTTTAGACTCGGTTGAAAAAAAACGGGAAGAAAATCCGATGAAAGTTGCCGTTTATAGAACGAAATGAATTCTCAAAGGCCTGTAACTTCAAGGCCATTGAGTCTCTCTCACGCCTTTATCTCCAATCTAACTCACCATATGATTTCATTTTTATCGATGGTTTTACTTTTAGACTCGGTGTCAGCAATAATTGAGAACAATCCACACACGCGGGAAAATGCAGAGATATATTTTTTAAAATCGCGTCATGGTGTATCATACACCGCCCAACATGACACCGCCGGCAATGTGTCGATATATATTAAAAATTCGCTTTTGCTTTTCCGTTATGATATATTACTATTTCGTTTGATGATAGTCGTCACAAAAACGTCAACAATGATGCCGACATATATTTCTTCGTTTTTATTTCATTCAACATATTAGCCGGAAGTAAAATATGTTTCAGGAAATTACCGAGAGATATTTCTTCGTTTTTTTTATTAGTTATGTGCGCATACACTTTAAATAGGTTTATTTGAAATCTTTAATTTTCCACAAACATTCCACACACGCGGGAAAATGCAGAGATATATTTTTTAAAATCGCGTCATGGTGTATCATACACCGCCCAACATGACACCGACGGCAATGTGTCGATATCTATTTTAAATTCGATATATCATTTCATTTTTCACAGTCGCTAACATAGTTTTAGACTCGGTTGAAAAAAAACGAGAAGAAAATCCGATGAAAGTTGCCGTTTATAGAACGAAATGAATTCTCAAATGCCTGTAACTTCAAGGCCATTGAGTCTCTCTCACGCCTTTATCTCCAATCTAACTCACCATATGATTTCATTTTTATCGATGGTTTTAGAGTCGGTGTCAGCAATAATTGAGAACATTCCACACACGCGGGAAAATGCAGATATATTTTTTAAAATCGCGTCATGGTGTATCATACACCGCCTAACATGACACCGACGGCAACGTGTCGATACATATTAAAAATTCGATATATCATTTCATTTTTCACAGTCGCTAACATAGTTTTCGACTCGGTTGAAAAAAAACGGGAAGGAAATCCAATGAAAGTTGCCGTTTATAGAACGAAATGAATTCTCAAACGCCTGTAACTTCAACTTCAAGGCCATTGAGTCTCTCTCACGCCTTTATCTCCAATCTAACTCACCATATGATTTCATTTTTATCGATGGTTTTGGACTCGGTGTCAGCAATAATTGAGAACATTCCACACACGCGGGAAAATGCAGAGATATATTTTTAAAAATCGCGTCATGGTGTATCATACACCGCCCAACATGACACCGACGGCAACGTGTCGATATATATTAAAAATTCGCTTTTGCTTTTCCGTTAAGATATATTACTTTTTCGTTTGATGACAGTCGTCACAAAAACGTCAACAATGATGCCGACATATATTTCTTCGTTTTTATTTAATTCAACATTATTAGCCGGAAGTAAAATATGTTTCAGGAAATTACCGAGAGATATTTCTTCGTTTTTTAAAATTAGTTATGTGCGAATACACTTTAAATAGGTTTATTTGAAATCTTTAATTTTCCACAATATAATTTACTTGCCATTTATCATTTGATGATTACGAGACAAATTCCTCTTGAGGATCGTGACAATTCATGCGCTGCGTGGAAACTTCTATTTCCAAAATGAATGAGACGATCGATGAAGAACGCAGACTTGAACAGGATGCAGCAAGAAAACGAATGAGACGGGCGAACGAGTCCATCGACGAACGTCAATGCAAACTTGCGGGGTCACCCGTGGGAATCCCACGGGCATGGATGTGTGTGACATTTCGACATATTGAGTTAGATGCTGCACATTCATTTTTACAAAATGGTTACTGGCAAGTCATCAGATCCAGAAATGGTGTAAAAACCACCGTTTAGAGGCCATTTTTCCCCGCAAAGCGGGGGTTGGCCTTTTCGGGGACCGTGGTAGTTGTTGTTTTTTTGTCCCCTTTTTGAAGCAATGTTTTACGGCCGGATGCCCTTCCTGACGCCAACCCTTTTTGCCGCCTTCAACGACAAACAGGGAATTACCAGTGAACTGGTACTCAATTAGCCGACCTCGGAAGGATGACAGGCTGAGTCAACCCCCCTGGCATTAATTCGGCGATCGACCGAGATTCGAACCCAGGATCCTAAGCCGGCACCCTAGCCGCTAGCCCAACACCAGAAATGGTGTCATGAACACAATTTATTTACGCACAAGCACAAAAGCAAGACGGGCCGATTTCCGATTCCGACGGGCCGACGGGCGAGACGGGCCGATTTCCGATTCCGACGGGCCGATTTGGAGCAAGAAAAAGAACGAGACGGGAGAAAAAGGAGAGAAACGAGACGGGGAAAGCCGATTGGAGAGGCGAGTGAGGCGCGATTGGAGAGGAGTGTGAGGCGCGATTGGAGAGGAGTGTGAGGCACGATTGGAGAGGAGTGTGAGGCGTGATTGGAGAGGAGTGTGAGGCACGATTGGAGAGGAGTGATTGGAGGGGAGTGTGAGGCACGATTGGAGAGGAGTGTGAGGCACGATTGGAGAGGAGTGTGAGGCGCGATTGGAGAGGAGTGTGAGGCGCGATTGGAGAGGAGTGTGAGGCGCGATTGGAGAGGCGTGTGAAGGATTGGAGAGGAGAGGAGTGTGAGGGATTGGAGAGGTGAGGGATTGGAAAGGAGAGGGATGTGAGGGTTTGGAGAGGAGAGGAGTGCTAGGTGGAGAGAGGAGAGTGTCAGGTGGAGACAGGAGAGTGTCAGGTGGAGACAGGAGAGTGTCAGGTGGAGACAGGAGAGTGTCAGGTGGAGAGGAGTGAGGGGTCACATATTATGTGAAATAACTAAATTCACACCATTTCTGGATCTGATGACTTGCCAGTAACCATTTTGTAAAAATGAATGTGCAGCATATAACTCAATATGTCGAAATGTCACACACATCCATGCCCGTGGGATTCCCACGGGTGACCCCGCTAGTCTATATTATAATAGCCGTAGATGATTCTGTCTGTCTGTCTGTCTATCTGTTGGGTGTCTGTCCGGGGTGTGGCTTACTCGGTTTGCAGAGTAGCTCCACCCATAGCTCCACCCATTCTGGGAGTGGCTATAAACAAATATCCACCATTTTATTAACTCGCATAGCTTTGAGTCCTGTTTTGTAGGCCCGTGGTGTCTTGCTCTCCCCCAGTTTTATTTCAAATCAAATTCGATAAATCATTTCATTTTTCACAGTCGCTAACATAGTTTTAGACTCGGTTGAAAAAAAACGGGAAGAAAATCCGATGAAAGTTGCCGTTTATAGAACGAAATGAATTCTCAAAGGCCTGTAACTTCAAGGCCATTGAGTCTCTCTCACGCCTTTATCTCCAATCTAACTCACCATATGATTTCATTTTTATCGATGGTTTTACTTTTAGACTCGGTGTCAGCAATAATTGAGAACAATCCACACACGCGGGAAAATGCAGAGATATATTTTTTAAAATCGCGTCATGGTGTATCATACACCGCCCAACATGACACCGCCGGCAATGTGTCGATATCTATCTATAATTCCAGTAATCTCTGTGTGTCTGTCTGTGTGTCTGTGTGTCTGTGTGTCTGTGTGTCTGTGTGTTTGTCTGTGACCGCTGTTTCTCGACAACCACGGGTCCGATATACTTGAAACTTGCCAGGTATATTGCTGGGGACCCGAGGATGTGCCTTTTCAAGGTTTGAAATTAATCGGACAAGTACCTACCGAGCTATGTCCAAAAAACGCTTCAACCAATCAGAGAGCAGCGAGCTATCACGTGTGCCGAACCGTTAATGCAATGCAAGCGTTAATGCGTTAATGCAAGGCTTTTCTTTTTTCCCTCTTCTCTTTCTACTTTTCCTTGCGATTAAATTGCAAACAGCCAAAATACGTTGGCGCTAATTGAATAATTGGCCATTAACACTAAAATAATCGTAACTGCGATATGCCAACTTCCGGACAGTGCAGCCTTCCCTGTTGTTGTTGTTTGCAGCAGCTGTTTGCAGCAAGGCAAGGCTTTTCTTTTTTTCCCTCTTCTCTTTCTACTTTGCCTTGCGATTAAATTGCAAACAGCCAAAATACGTTGGCGCTAATTGAATAATTGGGCATTATGTTTTACAACTAATAAAAACGAATTTGCGATTCATTCGCTTTCCTGCGCGTTTGTGTACGCGATGGCGATTTCTTTACCAAACTCCGGAAGCCGTTCGCTTTGGACCGAACCATTGCATGTAAATAGAGGGGGGGGGATTGTCACCACTCGCAAGCCGTTCGCTTTGGACCAAACCATTTCATGTAAATAGGGGGGGGGATATAATTTTAGATATATATATAGTACGGGCATGCCCTAGTCTATCTATAATTCCAGTAATCTCTGTACGTTTGTACGTTTGTACGTTTGTACGTTTGTACGTTTGTACGTTTGTTTGTCTGTTTGTCTGTGACCGCTGTTTCTCGACAACCACGGGTCCGATATACTTTAAACTTGCCAGGTATATTGCTGGGGACCCGAGGATGTGCCTTTTCAAGGTTTGAAATTAATCGGACAAGTACTTACCGAGCTATGGCGATTTAGCCGTTCGCCGTTCGCTTTGGCGTTGCGAATGGACCAAACCATTGCATGTAAATAGAGGGGGGGGGGGTTCTGTGGTCGTTGCGAATGGACCAAACCATTCATGTAAATAGAGGGGGGGGGGGTTCTGTGGTCGTTACTGCCACGTGGTTTCAAAGTTTTTTTTTGCTGTTGTTGTTTGCACGCATGTTTTTTTGCACCCACGTACGGGCACGCCCTAGGATGTTTACACACACACACCCCTACACAAATTTTTTTTTTTTTTTTTTTTTGGCAAGGAACGGGCACCCACGTACGGGCACGTCCTAGCTTATATATAGTACGGGCATGCCCTAGTCTATCTATAATTCCAGTAATCTCTGTACGTTTGTACGTCTGTACGTTTGTCTGTGACCGCTGTTTCTCGACAACCACGGGTCCGATATACTTTTAACTTGCCAGGTATATTGCTGGGGACCCGAGGATGTGCCTTTTCAAGGTTTCATATTAATCGGACAATTACTTACCGAGCTATGTCCAAAAAACGATTCAACCAATCAGAGAGCAGCGAACTATCGCGTGTGCCGAACGTGGCGGACACACTCTGCCTCGGATGGCACATTTGAGAGCGTATTCATTTATTTCACGTTTGCAAACTATGTTGGCGTTAAACTATGTTTTAAAACTAATAAAAACGAATTTGCGATTCATTCGCTTTCCTGCGCGTTTGTGCACGCGATGGCGATTTCTTTACCAAACTCCGGAAGCCGTTCGCTTTGGACCAAACCATTTCATGTAAATAGAGGGGGGGGATTGTCACCGGACTCGCAAGCCGTTCGCGTTGGACCAAACCATTTCATGTAAATAGAGGGGGGGGATATAATTTTAGATATAGATATAGTACGGGCAATGCCCTAGTCTATCTATAATTCCAGTAATCTCTGTCTGTACGTTTGTACGTTTGTCTGTCTGTGACCGCTGTTTCTCGACAACCACGGGTCCGATATACTTTTAACTTGCCAGGTATATTGCTGGGGACCCGAGGATGTGCCTTTTCAAGGTTTCATATTAATCGGACAATTACTTACCGAGCTATGTCCAAAAAACGATTCAACCAATCAGAGAGCAGCGAACGATCGCGTGTGCCGGCGTTGCGAATGGACCAAACCATTCCATGTAAATAGAGGGGGGGGGTTCTGTGGTCGTTGCGAATGGACGAAACCATTTCATGTAAATAGAGGGGGGGGGGATTGTCACTGTACTCGCAAGCCGTTCGCCGTTCGCTTTGGCGTTGCGAATGGACCAAACCATTTCATGTAAATAGAGGGGGGGGATATAATTTTAGATAGATATATAGTACGGGCATATATATAGTACGGGCATGCCCTAGTATATTAAAAATTCGCTTTTGCTTTTCCGTTATGATATATTACTATTTCGTTTGATGATAGTCGTCACAAAAACGTCAACAATGATGCCGACATATATTTCTTCGTTTTTATTTCATTCAACATATTAGCCGGAAGTAAAATATGTTTCAGGAAATTACCGAGAGATATTTCTTCGTTTTTTTTATTAGTTATGTGCGCATACACTTTAAATAGGTTTATTTGAAATCTTTAATTTTCCACAAACATTCCACACACGCGGGAAAATGCAGAGATATATTTTTTAAAATCGCGTCATGGTGTATCATACACCGCCCAACATGACACCGACGGCAATGTGTCGATATCTATTTTAAATTCGATATATCATTTCATTTTTCACAGTCGCTAACATAGTTTTAGACTCGGTTGAAAAAAAACGAGAAGAAAATCCGATGAAAGTTGCCGTTTATAGAACGAAATGAATTCTCAAATGCCTGTAACTTCAAGGCCATTGAGTCTCTCTCACGCCTTTATCTCCAATCTAACTCACCATATGATTTCATTTTTATCGATGGTTTTAGAGTCGGTGTCAGCAATAATTGAGAACATTCCACACACGCGGGAAAATGCAGATATATTTTTTAAAATCGCGTCATGGTGTATCATACACCGCCTAACATGACACCGACGGCAACGTGTCGATACATATTAAAAATTCGATATATCATTTCATTTTTCACAGTCGCTAACATAGTTTTCGACTCGGTTGAAAAAAAACGGGAAGGAAATCCAATGAAAGTTGCCGTTTATAGAACGAAATGAATTCTCAAACGCCTGTAACTTCAACTTCAAGGCCATTGAGTCTCTCTCACGCCTTTATCTCCAATCTAACTCACCATATGATTTCATTTTTATCGATGGTTTTGGACTCGGTGTCAGCAATAATTGAGAACATTCCACACACGCGGGAAAATGCAGAGATATATTTTTAAAAATCGCGTCATGGTGTATCATACACCGCCCAACATGACACCGACGGCAATGTGTCGATATCTATTTTAAATTCGATATATCATTTCATTTTTCACAGTCGCTAACATAGTTTTAGACTCGGTTGAAAAAAAACGAGAAGAAAATCCGATGAAAGTTGCCGTTTATAGAACGAAATGAATTCTCAAATGCCTGTAACTTCAAGGCCATTGAGTCTCTCTCACGCCTTTATCTCCAATCTAACTCACCATATGATTTCATTTTTATCGATGGTTTTAGAGTCGGTGTCAGCAATAATTGAGAACATTCCACACACGCGGGAAAATGCAGATATATTTTTTAAAATCGCGTCATGGTGTATCATACACCGCCTAACATGACACCGACGGCAACGTGTCGATACATATTAAAAATTCGATATATCATTTCATTTTTCACAGTCGCTAACATAGTTTTCGACTCGGTTGAAAAAAAACGGGAAGGAAATCCAATGAAAGTTGCCGTTTATAGAACGAAATGAATTCTCAAACGCCTGTAACTTCAACTTCAAGGCCATTGAGTCTCTCTCACGCCTTTATCTCCAATCTAACTCACCATATGATTTCATTTTTATCGATGGTTTTGGACTCGGTGTCAGCAATAATTGAGAACATTCCACACACGCGGGAAAATGCAGAGATATATTTTTAAAAATCGCGTCATGGTGTATCATACACCGCCCAACATGACACCGACGGCAACGTGTCGATATATATTAAAAATTCGCTTTTGCTTTTCCGTTAAGATATATTACTTTTTCGTTTGATGACAGTCGTCACAAAAACGTCAACAATGATGCCGACATATATTTCTTCATTTTTATTTAATTCAACATTATTAGCCGGAAGTAAAATATGTTTCAGGAAATTACCGAGAGATATTTCTTCGTTTTTTAAAATTAGTTATGTGCGAATACACTTTAAATAGGTTTATTTGAAATCTTTAATTTTCCACAATATAATTTACTTGCCATTTATCATTTGATGATTACGAGACAAATTCCTCTTGAGGATCGTGACAATTCATGCGCTGCGTGGAAACTTCTATTTCCAAAATGAATGAGACGATCGATGAAGAACGCAGACTTGAACAGGATGCAGCAAGAAAACGAATGAGACGGGCGAACGAGTCCATCGACGAACGTCAATGCAAACTTGCGGGGTCACCCGTGGGAATCCCACGGGCATGGATGTGTGTGACATTTCGACATATTGAGTTAGATGCTGCACATTCATTTTTACAAAATGGTTACTGGCAAGTCATCAGATCCAGAAATGGTGTAAAAACCACCGTTTAGAGGCCATTTTTCCCCGCAAAGCGGGGGTTGGCCTTTTCGGGGACCGTGGTAGTTGTTGTTTTTTTGTCCGCTTTTTGAAGCAATGTTTTACGGCCGGATGCCCTTCCTGACGCCAACCCTTTTTGCCGCCTTCAACGACAAACAGGGAATTACCAGTGAACTGGTACTCAATTAGCCGACCTCGGAAGGATGACAGGCTGAGTCAACCCCCCTGGCATTAATTCGGCGATCGACCGAGATTCGAACCCAGGATCCTAAGCCGGCACCCTAGCCGCTAGCCCAACACCAGAAATGGTGTCATGAACACAATTTATTTACGCACAAGCACAAAAGCAAGACGGGCCGATTTCCGATTCCGACGGGCGAGACGGGCCGATTTCCGATTCCGACGGGCCGATTTGGAGCAAGAAAAAGAACGAGACGGGAGAAAAAGGAGAGAAACGAGACGGGGAAAGCCGATTGGAGAGGCGAGTGAGGCGCGATTGGAGAGGAGTGTGAGGCGCGATTGGAGAGGAGTGTGAGGCGTGATTGGAGAGGAGTGTGAGGCACGATTGGAGAGGAGTGATTGGAGGGGAGTGTGAGGCACGATTGGAGAGGAGTGTGAGGCGCGATTGGAGAGGAGTGTGAGGCGCGATTGGAGAGGAGTGTGAGGCGCGATTGGAGAGGCGTGTGAAGGATTGGAGAGGAGAGGAGTGTGAGGGATTGGAGAGGTGAGGGATTGGAAAGGAGAGGGATGTGAGGGTTTGGAGAGGAGAGGAGTGCTAGGTTGAGAGAGGAGAGTGTCAGGTGGAGACAGGAGAGTGTCAGGTGGAGACAGGAGAGTGTCAGGTGGAGAGGAGTGAGGGGTCACATATTATGTGAAATAACTAAATTCACACCATTTCTGGATCTGATGACTTGCCAGTAACCATTTTGTAAAAATGAATGTGCAGCATATAACTCAATATGTCGAAATGTCACACACATCCATGCCCGTGGGATTCCCACGGGTGACCCCGCTAGTCTATATTATAATAGCCGTAGATGATTCTGTCTGTCTGTCTGTCTATCTGTTGGGTGTCTGTCCGGGGTGTGGCTTACTCGGTTTGCAGAGTAGCTCCACCCATAGCTCCACCCATTCTGGGAGTGGCTATAAACAAATATCCACCATTTTATTAACTCGCATAGCTTTGAGTCCTGTTTTGTAGGCCCGTGGTGTCTTGCTCTCCCCCAGTTTTATTTCAAATCAAATTCGATAAATCATTTCATTTTTCACAGTCGCTAACATAGTTTTAGACTCGGTTGAAAAAAAACGGGAAGAAAATCCGATGAAAGTTGCCGTTTATAGAACGAAATGAATTCTCAAAGGCCTGTAACTTCAAGGCCATTGAGTCTCTCTCACGCCTTTATCTCCAATCTAACTCACCATATGATTTCATTTTTATCGATGGTTTTACTTTTAGACTCGGTGTCAGCAATAATTGAGAACAATCCACACACGCGGGAAAATGCAGAGATATATTTTTTAAAATCGCGTCATGGTGTATCATACACCGCCCAACATGACACCGCCGGCAATGTGTCGATATATATTAAAAATTCGCTTTTGCTTTTCCGTTATGATATATTACTATTTCGTTTGATGATAGTCGTCACAAAAACGTCAACAATGATGCCGACATATATTTCTTCGTTTTTATTTCATTCAACATATTAGCCGGAAGTAAAATATGTTTCAGGAAATTACCGAGAGATATTTCTTCGTTTTTTTTATTAGTTATGTGCGCATACACTTTAAATAGGTTTATTTGAAATCTTTAATTTTCCACAAACATTCCACACACGCGGGAAAATGCAGAGATATATTTTTTAAAATCGCGTCATGGTGTATCATACACCGCCCAACATGACACCGACGGCAATGTGTCGATATCTATTTTAAATTCGATATATCATTTCATTTTTCACAGTCGCTAACATAGTTTTAGACTCGGTTGAAAAAAAACGAGAAGAAAATCCGATGAAAGTTGCCGTTTATAGAACGAAATGAATTCTCAAATGCCTGTAACTTCAAGGCCATTGAGTCTCTCTCACGCCTTTATCTCCAATCTAACTCACCATATGATTTCATTTTTATCGATGGTTTTAGAGTCGGTGTCAGCAATAATTGAGAACATTCCACACACGGGGAAAATGCAGATATATTTTTTAAAATCGCGTCATGGTGTATCATACACCGCCTAACATGACACCGACGGCAACGTGTCGATACATATTAAAAATTCGATATATCATTTCATTTTTCACAGTCGCTAACATAGTTTTCGACTCGGTTGAAAAAAAACGGGAAGGAAATCCAATGAAAGTTGCCGTTTATAGAACGAAATGAATTCTCAAACGCCTGTAACTTCAACTTCAAGGCCATTGAGTCTCTCTCACGCCTTTATCTCCAATCTAACTCACCATATGATTTCATTTTTATCGATGGTTTTGGACTCGGTGTCAGCAATAATTGAGAACATTCCACACACGCGGGAAAATGCAGAGATATATTTTTAAAAATCGCGTCATGGTGTATCATACACCGCCCAACATGACACCGACGGCAACGTGTCGATATATATTAAAAATTCGCTTTTGCTTTTCCGTTAAGATATATTACTTTTTCGTTTGATGACAGTCGTCACAAAAACGTCAACAATGATGCCGACATATATTTCTTCATTTTTATTTAATTCAACATTATTAGCCGGAAGTAAAATATGTTTCAGGAAATTACCGAGAGATATTTCTTCGTTTTTTAAAATTAGTTATGTGCGAATACACTTTAAATAGGTTTATTTGAAATCTTTAATTTTCCACAATATAATTTACTTGCCATTTATCATTTGATGATTACGAGACAAATTCCTCTTGAGGATCGTGACAATTCATGCGCTGCGTGGAAACTTCTATTTCCAAAATGAATGAGACGATCGATGAAGAACGCAGACTTGAACAGGATGCAGCAAGAAAACGAATGAGACGGGCGAACGAGTCCATCGACGAACGTCAATGCAAACTTGCGGGGTCACCCGTGGGAATCCCACGGGCATGGATGTGTGTGACATTTCGACATATTGAGTTAGATGCTGCACATTCATTTTTACAAAATGGTTACTGGCAAGTCATCAGATCCAGAAATGGTGTAAAAACCACCGTTTAGAGGCCATTTTTCCCCGCAAAGCGGGGGTTGGCCTTTTCGGGGACCGTGGTAGTTGTTGTTTTTTTGTCCCCTTTTTGAAGCAATGTTTTACGGCCGGATGCCCTTCCTGACGCCAACCCTTTTTGCCGCCTTCAACGACAAACAGGGAATTACCAGTGAACTGGTACTCAATTAGCCGACCTCGGAAGGATGACAGGCTGAGTCAACCCCCCTGGCATTAATTCGGCGATCGACCGAGATTCGAACCCAGGATCCTAAGCCGGCACCCTAGCCGCTAGCCCAACACCAGAAATGGTGTCATGAACACAATTTATTTACGCACAAGCACAAAAGCAAGACGGGCCGATTTCCGATTCCGACGGGCCGACGGGCGAGACGGGCCGATTTCCGATTCTGACGGGCCGATTTGGAGCAAGAAAAAGAACGAGACGGGAGAAAAAGGAGAGAAACGAGACGGGGAAAGCCGATTGGAGAGGCGAGTGAGGCGCGATTGGAGAGGAGTGTGAGGCGCGATTGGAGAGGAGTGTGAGGCACGATTGGAGAGGAGTGTGAGGCGTGATTGGAGAGGAGTGTGAGGCACGATTGGAGAGGAGTGATTGGAGGGGAGTGTGAGGCACGATTGGAGAGGAGTGTGAGGCACGATTGGAGAGGAGTGTGAGGCGCGATTGGAGAGGAGTGTGAGGCGCGATTGGAGAGGAGTGTGAGGCGCGATTGGAGAGGCGTGTGAAGGATTGGAGAGGAGAGGCGTGTGAAGGATTGGAGAGGAGAGGAGTGTGAGGGATTGGAGAGGTGAGGGATTGGAAAGGAGAGGGATGTGAGGGTTTGGAGAGGAGAGGAGTGCTAGGTGGAGAGAGGAGAGTGTCAGGTGGAGACAGGAGAGTGTCAGGTGGAGAGGAGTGAGGGGTCACATATTATGTGAAATAACTAAATTCACACCATTTCTGGATCTGATGACTTGCCAGTAACCATTTTGTAAAAATGAATGTGCAGCATATAACTCAATATGTCGAAATGTCACACACATCCATGCCCGTGGGATTCCCACGGGTGACCCCGCTAGTCTTACTATAATTCACCAAATGTCTGTCCGTCTGTCCGTCCGTCTGTTCCCAGGCACCGCAAAAACGGCTGAACCGATCGCAACGACATTTTGGGTGGGTAATCCTGGGATCTCCTGGAGAAAAATAGGCTATATTGTTTTTCCAATTTTTCCAAACACGATGGAATAATATTTGCCGATATGAACAGTAATGTGGCTTTTATTGAAACTAGAGAAATACCCGTGCTACACACGGGTGGGAGGCCAGAAGCAAACAGGCAATGCAGAAACGGCGAATGCTAAAGCATGAAACCAAAGAATTCCACATTCCTGTAGCACCTTCAGTCGAACGTCAGATATGGACAGCAGGTTCGTGATGGACTTCCATGAAAAACGTACCCGTTCGCAAACAAACGGGTACATTCACATATAGAAACATCGATCGTGGGACCGTGGCGAATCTGCATATGGCGATGGCAAAATATCAGAAATTGAAGGTTTTTTATTTTAAACGATTCATATAAACATTCGTTGAATCATATCACACGCAAATCATCAAAATCTAAACAGTATCTTTAGAATTTCAATAAAAGCCACATCACTGTTCATATCGGTAAATATTGTTCCATCGCGTTTCAAATCGTGATCGTCACACTATGATCGTGATGATCGTGAATCGTGATCGATAATCGTGTTCACAATCGCTATGTCGTATGTACTCCCGATACGTGTACCAAATTCCCGATATGTGTAACTGTACCAAATCAACAGTTAAAAGGATTTTGAGCCGATAGCTGTTACGGCCTTGGCAAGATCGATGGAGACAGCGATCTGTTAGCGATCGATGGAGTCATGTTGCTTTCCCGGGTGCAGCCGTTTGTGCGTCGTCACAATGAGAACAATGAACGTCATGCAAAAGCGAATGTTATGCGGGAGTCCAAACCTGAGAATGCTGGAGACTAAAGATGGAATTGGGAAAACTAAATAGCCTATTTTACTCCTGGGGATCCCAGGATTATCCACCCAAAATATCTTTGCGATCAGTTCAGCAGTTTTTACGGTACCCTCGAACAGACAGACAGACGGACATTTGGTGAAGTATAGTAATCTATCTATAATTCCAGTAATCTCTGTGTGTATGTTTGTATGTTTGTATGTTTGTATGTATGTATGTATGTATGTATGTTTGTCTGTGACCGCTGTTTCTCGACAACCACGGGTCCGATATACTTGAAACTTGCCAGGTATATTGCTGGGGACCCGAGGATGTGCCTTTTTAAGGTTTGAAATTAATCGGACAAGTAGTTACCGAGCTATGGCGATTTAGCCGTTCGCCGTTCGCTTTGGCGTTGCGAATGGACCAAACCATTTCATGTAAATAGAGGGGGGGGTTCTGTGGTCGTTGCGAATGGACCAAACCATTTGATGTAAATAGAGGGGGGGGGATTGTCACCGTACTCGCAAGCCGTTCGCTTTGCCTTTGGCTTTGCGAATGGACCAAACCATTCCATGTAAATAGAGGGGGGGGATATAATTTTAGATATATATATATAGTACGGGCATGCCCTAGTATTAATAAAAGGTTTAAAGGAATAGTTAAATTTTTTAATTTAAATTTAAATTTAATAAAAGGTTTAAAGGAACAATAAAAGGTCTTTGTCCGAGGTCACCGAGTTTGATTGGTGCAGCTGTGCAGCGATCGGTGCAGCCGTTTGTGCAGCACCCGGGAAAACAACATCGTCACAATGAGAACAATGAACATTATATGAACGCGAATGTTATGCGGGAGTCCAAACCTGAGAATGCTGGAGACTAAAGCTGAAATTGGGAAAACTAAATAGCCTATTTTACTCCTGGAGATCCCAGGATTATCCACCCAAAATATCTTTGCGATCGGTTCAGCAGTTTTTACGGTACCTTCGAACAGACAGACAGACATTTGGTGAATTATAGTAAGATTCCACAAATACTGTTTAGATTTTGATAATTTGCGTGTGATATGATTTAAAGGATGTTTATATAAATCGTTTAAAATAATAAAAAGCCTTCAATTTCTGATATTTTGCCTTTTCATTTGGGCCTCCCAATTGAAGCCCCGCCCGTAGGGCTGGTACCGTTGCTAATACAATTAATACATTAAACCAAGATGGCAGACACGAGTCCATTTACAGTGGAAGAGAGGCTGGTAGCAGTGGTGTGATACCACGAGAAGAGAAACACAAACAAGACGATGAAACAGTTGCAAGAAGACTTCGAGGAGCATTTTGGAAAACCAACACCGTCAAAATGAAATCTTCATCTTTGGGAAAACAGGAATTTCACACTGTTAGAGTACTCGACAACAAGCGCAGCGGACGACCAAAAATTAATGATTTGGGAATTCAAAACATGAAAACATCCGTTCTCAGATCTCCAAAAAAATAATTGCGGAAACGTTCTGCAGAGTTGGGTGTTTCATATTCATCGTTACGTCGCACAATGAAATAACATCTTCACATGAAACCATATAACGCAGCTATCATTTGTGAATTGTCAGGTGCAGATCATGAAAACAGGTTGACAGCTCATGACGGAATGCTGCAGAAATCCGATAAAATTCCTAAAAGATCAAAGCCTAGGTTTAGTGATGAGTGTGCTGTTTACCTCAGTATTTTCCCTCAATATTTACTCAGTTTACCTCAATATTCCCCGAAATATTCCTTCAGGTCGCATAAGATCTGCCAGCAACCCTCTTCTGGTTAAACTGCCAGAATCTAGGCTCTCTGCTCACCTTCACTCTTTCATTTCCCTTTTCTTCCGCCTCTGGAACAAACTCCCTCACTCTCTTCAATCCCACTCCTCCCTCCAGGTCTTTAAAACAGCTGTTCACCACCATCTCTTATCTTCCCCCATCCAAAACCTTGATCTTTTCTACCCCCGGCAATTCACCCCAGATACACTTTTTGAAATTCCAACTTCTTTCCTGGAAGTCCTTGCAGTGTCCATATGTTTTATACCTCTCCCACCTCCCCCCAAGCCCTCTCCCTCCCACAGTTCTCCCGATGTCTCTGCTCTCAAATGTTGTGTTTGTGTCCTTCCCCCTCGCTTCCCATCTTGTCTACCGCTCCCCTTATTTTGTGTTTTATGTGTCGGTTTGACTTTTTGTGTGATTAATGTTAGCTCTTTCACGAGCCTCGATCTTGTATACAAAAAAAAAAAATGTTCATTCCCACACAATGTTTACTTTTGGAGTGATGCTAATCCATATTATGATGAAGAAGTACAAGAACATCCACCCCATGTTACAGTTTGGGCGGTGTTATCTGCCCACCACCTCATTGGTCCTGACTTTTTCAATCCGTCGGTCAATCACCGTTCATATCTGCTATATCGGTATTCTCCCGTATCGATAATCGTTTGGTGAAGATGCGAACATGGATCCGGATGCGAGAATTTTTTTTAATTTATAGGTGATTCTTCACCATTGAGTGATTGGACCAAAACGATATAGGTATAGCATGATATTTCAAAAAGTTGTGGACGGCTTATGACAAACCTAAGTGGATGACTTCCAAAACTAAGTGGATGAGATCACCAAACGATGACAAGAACAAGCTGATTAGATTTTGGTTTAGGTCCGAATCGAGGTCTGACCAATCAGTGGGATACAAAACATAAACTGTTCAGCCTGGCAGAGGTATGTGCTCTACCGAGTGCCCTTCTAGTTATTGCTGTAATTGCTGTAATATGTTATTACTCCTGGGGCTTATGGCTCATGCTGGGAGATGGTATACATAAATATTGTATGAGCAGCTAAAACAGTGTCCTGGGACTTATGACTCACCCTGTAGACAAACATGGCGTCAAGAACAGTCACAACTTGGGCATGATCTGGAATCAACGGTATAAATTTAAGTTATGGGGTTAAATTGGAAAAAAATGTTATGGTTATACTAGACATCTTTGTAAGACTGGCCGGGCACGTTCACAAATTCATAGGTCTTAAAGCGACACCACGGGTTTGTCTGGCCTGATAAAACCATGCTTAGGGTTGGTCTGACATGTTGGAGAAGTCCATAAGCCTTTCCGATCACCTTGTGGACAAAGCACACCTACAGGTGTTGTGGACAAAGACACAATCAGGAATGGACATAGCTAACTTAGACATAATCCATATTCAGGAAAGAAAATCAACTTAAGCTTAAATTAAACATAAAATGTTATAGTTAAAATAGGCAACTTTGTGAATCAGTGCCAAATGCCACTCATGGAAACTTTTAAAATAGGTTGTTTGTCTACACTATATTAAGTTGATCTGCATGTTGTTACGGATTCTGGATTTAGGTGAATTACTATTCAGGTCATTGCTTATTAATGTTTATTCTATCAAAGGTTGTTGTGGTTAAATGGTTAGAGGCGCTCCTGATAACAGGAGACCGGAAACGGGATGGTGAACCGGAAGAAGAGAAAAAGACACGAGGTCCTGGAGAAGCGGCCATCTTCTTCTTCCTCGCCCAGCTCCGACGCGAGCGGTGTCGATATTGATTAGCGTTGGGAACGCTGAGTTTGAAAAGCCCGTCTGGCGAGAGGAGTTACCTGCGCGGGGTGATTGCCTGTTACGTGTCAGGTTGCCGTGGCTTCCTGGAAGGAACCAAGCGTCCGGCACTGTTCGCCTCGATGCCTCCGAGGGCGTGTACGGGTCGCACCTTGGGCCTCGCGCGCTTTGCGAGCCGCGCTTTGCTTTGCCCGCTTTGCTTTGCAAGGAGGTGTGCGCTGCAGCAGCTGTTCCCGGTACGTGACGTGCACGTTTGGAGCACGTCAGCCAGGGGTCCGTTCAACTGCCCGTGTGCGGAGAAGTCGACCTTCACCTTGGTCTGGAGGGGCCCAGAGACATTGTGAGGGACTATTGAGGGGTTGTGAGTGGGGAAAGGGGGGAAATATATGAGATGGCCATCTTAGTAATATTGTTGATTGATTGTTGATTGTTGTTGATGGATTGAGAATATAATATTAATTAATCCGGATCCTTGGTGTGGGGTTGCTTATTGACCTGAATTGTTTGTGTCTTTCATATTGATTGCATTACGAAAGCGTATAAGTCATATATCTTTCTGGCGGGGTCCTCCCACGGTCCGGGGGTCACCAAGACCAGGTAGTTACCGGGAGGACCACGTAACAGAATTGGGGGCTCGTCCAAATTACAATTTGCGGATTCGCAATTGGGTTTACGTCCGGGATCTATAAAATTTTATAAATTTTAGTCCGGGAAAGAATTCCCAAGAGTGGGAACTTTTCCAACGTTCCCAAAATTGTTTTGCTCTGCCGACAAAACAACAACAAAAAAAAACAAAAAAAAAACAATAGCAATAATAGTAATACTGTTGCTTTTCTTTGTTGGAAATTTCTGGGGTGAAGGTTAACAGGTGTTACCAGTAGTCACCATGGCGTTTGTGGCACAGAACTTTGCGGTAACCCCTAGTGAGGCATAGTTCCGAGCATTACTAAAATCGGACCTCTTGAAATTGGCCAAACATTTTAACTTGGAGGTCCGAACTAATTTGAGGAAGGCAGAGTTGCAGACCACGGTGATACAGTCTATGGTGGGATTAGGAACATGGGACGAGTTAGCCTGGGAGTGGCTACCCGAAGAACCAGAAGACGTTGAGCTCTGGAAACTGGAGTTGCAATTACGAAGCCAGGAACGGATCAAAGAAGAAGAAAGGAAAGCAGAAAAGGAAAGAGCAGAAGAAGAAAGGAGAGTGGAACGAGAACTCCAGGAAAGGTTAGAAAGGATGAAAACAGAGGAAAGGAAAGCAGAAAAGGAAAGAGCAGAAGAAGAAAGGAAAGCAGAAAAGGAAAGAGCAGAAGAAGAAAGGAAATCAGAAAAGGAAAGAGCAGAAGAAGAAAGGAAAGCAGAAAAGGAAAGAGCAGAGGAAAGGAGAGTGGAACGAGAACTCCAGGAAAGGTTAGAAGGGAGAAAAGCAGAGGAGAGGAGAGCTGCAAGGGAACTCGAAGCAGAGGAGAGAAAAGCCGAAAGGGAATTAAAGGAACGTGACATGGTGCTTCAGCAAGAAATTAAATTCAAGGAGCTGGAGTTAATGAGAGAACGGGGAGAGGTACCACCCTTGCTGACTGGGCCGACACCCAGCCAGAACACCTGGGATGTGGGCAGACATGTGAGGCTGGTTCCACCCTTCACTGAAAAGGAAGTCGCTAAATTTTTTCCACACTTTGAGAAAGTGGCTCGACAGTTAAACTGGCCGGAGGAGGCCTGGACCATACTAGTGCAAAGTGTGCTGGTGGGTAAAGCTCAAGATATTTATTCGGCGCTACCAATGGACCAATGTGCAGATTATGAGGTATTGAAGACGCACATTCTCAAAGCCTATGAGTTGGTTCCTGAAGCTTACCGGCAAAAATTCAGGAATGCCAGGAAGAGGGAGAGTGAGACCCATGTGGAGTTTGCCAGAGTGAAAGAAAACATGTTTGATCGGTGGTGTGAGTCAAAAGGAGTCGGGAAAGACTTCGAAACATTGTGTGACTTGATCCTGGTGGAGGAATTTCAACAGAGTGTCCACGAGGACATCAAAGTGTACCTGCAGGAAAAGAAAGTACCAAAGTTGTGGGACGCAGCCACCATGGCAGATGATTATGCCTTAACACACCGGATAGGGGTCCACAAACCTAACTCCTCGCCTAGACTTCAGCAGGGGAGTTATGGAACACCCGGTGCGGAGAACGACAATACATGGCGGCGGCCTCGAGAGGATTATGGGGACAACTCTGATACCCCAACTGTTCGAAATCAGGGGGCTACGGGCCCAAGACAAACTTATTTCCCAGGGGGCCTGAGGCAGACCACGAGTTTTTCCTCCGGGCCTACTTGCGCCTTTTGCAAAAAACCTGGACACTTGATGTCCAGTTGTTACCTCATGAAAAGGGACAACCCAGAGCGGAGTCCGACGAGTACAACTCCGAATGCGATGGCAAACGTAAGAAATCGCCCACAGAAGAGTTACCAACCATTTATCTATGAGGGGTTTGCCTCACTAGAGGGAGACTTGACTAACCCAAGACCTGTTAGGGTATTGAGGGACACAGGAGCCCATCAATCCTTAATGCTTGAAGGCATTTTGCCATTGTCAAAGAGTACAGCAACTGGTGATCGTGTTCGGTTACAAGGGATAGGTGGCTGTGTTAGTGCCCCACTTCATGTCATCCATTTGGAATCCGATTTGGTGTCAGGACCGGTCACCGTCGGTTTACAAGCCACGCTTCCTGTAGAGGGAGTATCTGTGATTATCGGGAATGATTTGGCCAGGGGGCAAGTTTATGGTAACCCGAGGGTTGGTAAAGAGCACAGCAGGGAAAATAACACCACACCAGCTAGGAATGGCGACAAAAGAACCAAGTTATTTGTAGGGGGGCTGAACTTCAAAACAGAGGAAGAAGTTTTGACCTCTGTCTTCATCAGATATGGGCCGCTGGTGGACGTGCGGTTGGTAAAAGACAGGGAAACGCAACGGTCAAGAGGGTTCGGCTTTGTCACGTTTGCAAGCACAAAAGACGCCAGAGAGGCAGAGAAGAATTGGAATGGTAAGGATTTGGAGGGTCGGACCATAACAGTAGGGAAGGCATTTCGTAGGCGTCGAGAGGTCTACAGAAGAGGACAATTTGGCGGTAGTTTTGGCCGATATTACTATGGAGGCTCCCAGAGTTACGGCATCCCCTGAAAGAATGATTGTCAGAGCACTGGCCAAGACGGAGACCGCCAGTCAGGTGATTACTGGGTCAAGTGATCCCACCGTAACTGTTAGGAGTCCGGAGAAGTTGAAGCACTATATACGGCGGAGCCGCCGAGCCTGGGCTCCTACATGGACTAACCGTGAACGCCACGTTCTTAAAGGCGTCCAGGTAGTGAACTTTCCTGCACGGACTAACCGTGAACACTACGTTCTTAAAGGCGTCCATGTAATGAACTTTCCTCCCCGGACTAACCGTGAACTCCACATTCCTTAAGGCGTCCATGTAGTGACTGTAGTGTATACTCAGCTTGGCCTCCCAAAAAAGTGCTATCGAGTTGTTTAACTTTGGGGTTTTGGTCACCACCCCTTAACCGGCATTCAAGAGAAACTAGAAGTGTTGACGCTTGGTCCAGAGTGAATTACCGTTGGAATCTCTGGGGGTTTTGTGAAATTTTGTTGCTTTGTTTTTGAGATGTGATAATTGTGCCCGGGGGAACTGATGATTTGGGGTGTGAGTTATTTTGTTTGTTTATCAAAGTTGGCCTGCAAAGAAAGTTTTCGCTGGGTTCAAACTTTCTTTCTTGAAGGGGGGGAGTGTTAGGGATTCCGGATTTAGGTGAATTACTATTCAGGTCATTGCTTATTAATGTTTATTCTATCAAAGGTTGTTGTGGTTAAATGGTTAGAGGCGCTCCTGATAACAGGAGACCGGAAACGGGATGGTGAACCGGAAGAAGAGAAAAAGACACGAGGTCCTGGAGAAGCGGCCATCTTCTTCTTCCTCGCCCAGCTCCGACGCGAGCGGTGTCGATATTGATTAGCGTTGGGAACGCTGAGTTTGAAAAGCCCGTCTGGCGAGAGGAGTTACCTGCGCGGGGTGATTGCCTGTTACGTGTCAGGTTGCCGTGGCTTCCTGGAAGGAACCAAGCATCCGGCACTGTTCGCCTCGACGCCTCCGAGGGCGTGTACGGGTCGCACCTTGGGCCTCGCGCGCTTTGCGAGCCGTGCTTTGCTTTGCCCGCTTTGCTTTGCAAGGAGGTGTGCGCTGCAGCAGCTGTTCCCGGTACGTGACGTGCACGTTTGGAGCACGTCAGCCAGGGGTCCGTTCAACCGCCCGTGTGCGGAGAAGTCGACCTTCACCTTGGTCTGGAGGGGCCCAGAGACATTGTGAGGGACAGTGACTATTGAGGGGTCGTGAGTGGGGAAAGGGGGGAAATATATGAAATGGCCATCTTAGTAATATTGTTGATTGATTGTTGATTGTTGTTGATGGATTGAGAATATATTATTAATTAATCCGGATCCTTGGTGTGGGGTTGCTTATTGACCTGAATTGTTTGTGTCTTTCATATTGATTGCATTACGAAAGCGTATAAATCATATATCTTTCTGGCAGGGTCCTCCCACGGTCCGGGGGTCACCAAGACCAGGTAGTTACCGGGAGGACCACGTAACAATATAGAAACACACACAAACGCGCACACGCACATACACCCACTGGCAATGATGACAATATAGCCTCTCCCTTTGGGCAAGACAAAAATTCAAACAGTCAGCAACTTGTTTTAAGCCAACAGTGAGCAATTTACTTCTGGGGATTCAATTTGTGGGCGCAGGCACGATTGGACCAGTGGAATGGAAAGTTAGGAGGAAAGTGTATGGGAGAAGAAAACATAGGAAACCCTAGTGCAAAGAACGCAAATATGAAACTTAAATGAGAATAGCAGGGGTCAAATCAAACAAGATTTACACAGGAAGGTAAATATATTGCAGGCACTGATGTTTGCCTCACATTTTGTGGATACGGATAATTGCCTGGAAAATTGCACCTGGCACACTGAACATAGACTTTGCTGAACTTCAGTTGCTCTGGTCACACCATGGCTAACCTACTCCAACTATCACTACTTCAATGGCCACAATTAATCCCACCTTGCTGTGGGGTCATCTGAAGTGGAGGTTTTGGCTCTTGTCTTTCTCAAACTGGCCAGGCATAACATTCAACTGGAGCTGATTTTGGCAGGAAGTTGGAATGTGTCAGGGTGTCTGCTCTAACTCGCCTACTCTCACAAAATATCGTTTCTTTGTAGGATCTTTAATTTCCACCAACAAGTGATAGCGGACGGGACATCCAGCAAAAACAATGATACTCTGGGCGCACCTTGCTTGAGAAGCACCATTTTCATTTTGAGTAGATAATGGGATCAGACTCAAGCCTAAGCAAGACAACTCAAAGGCAAATATACTAGCGCTGCACCTTCCTATCGAACCAATGATATGCCAAATACACAAAAACAACATTTTCATAATTAATGAAAAATAGGGATAAAAAAAGATGGATCCAATTATTAGGCCTTTAAAAATTGCTGTGAGAAAACATTTATTGTACTGATAGGTTAATTTTAAATATTATTATTCAATTTTTACATTCATCCTTCCTTATACGAGAAATGCGTGTTGGTTGAGTGGACGCAGAACTGATGCATCACCCTGGTGTGGGTTTCATTTTCATGGCTGCTAACTGGGCATCCAATTCCAGATTATTCCTTGCCTTGAAACTGCTTTGGAAGAACCGACACTTTCTGGCAGTTAGGTGGATGGATTTTTTGTGGATAAAATACATCTTTCAGCAGCAGATGTAACTTCAGTGTACATTTGCCAGGGTCTTTTATGGATGTAGCCTTGCCTTGGAATTGCATCCCTGATGATCTATACATATAATTTTGCAGGTTATGTTTACCTTCGCAAAAGCGGGAGGTTATGTTTTGATCGCTGTGTATTTATTTGTATGTCTGTGTGTGTGTGTGTGTGTATGTTATTCGCATAACTCAAAAAGTATTCAACCGAATTGCATGAAATTTGGTGGGATGATTGGTTATTATACGGGACACATTTGATTAGATTTTGGGAGCAATCGGGTCAAAGGTCAGGGGGGTCACGACCTTGCAAAATGTGCGTTTTTTGTCATAACTCGGTCAATTCTTATCCGATTTGCATGAAATCAGCACCAAACTGTTCACTGTTCTGTTCCCTACACTCCCATGCCAAGTACAGAACAGTAGCTGCGGCGAAGGTATGCGCTCTACCGAGTGCCCGTTCTAGTTTTTTATGTTTTCATCATCCCTGTCTGTCTGTTTGTTTGTTAACAGGATATCTCAAAAAGGTGTGGACGGAATCGGTTGAAACTTGGTGGATGAGTTGATCAGATGACAAGAACAAGCCCATTATATTTTGGAGTTCTGGATCCAGTTCTGGAACAAGTTCTGGCCTATCAGTGAGATACAAAACGTAAACTGTTCAGCCAGACGGAGGTATGCACTCTCCCGAGTACCGTTCTAGTTTAGTATGTTTTATCAAGGTGTCTAATCCCACTTGTTCCTGGGGTCAATCAAGAGGTACCGGAGCACTGGAAAGCTTCTTCCCAAGCCTGGACGAGCTCTACAAGCTCCTAGGAAGTTTCCTGTGTCACCTTGGCTGCACCAAAGCACTACACAAAGTGATCTAATTTGCCCCAAGTAGCATTATAATCTCATGGACCTCTGGGAGAAAACAAAATCCAAATACTATAATTAAATTAAAATTTCATGAAACTCTGGGGAAAATTTAAATGAGTATCTATATTATAATAGCCGTAGATGATTCTGTCTGTCTGTCTGTCTGTCTGTTGGGTGTCTGTCCGGGGTGTGGCTTACTCGGTTTGCAGAGTAGCTCCACCCATAGCTCCACCCATTCTGGGAGTGGCTTCATATAATTATAAACAAATATCCACCATTTTATTAACTCGCATAGCTTTGAGGCCTGTTTTGTAGGCCCGTGGTGTCTTGCTCTCTCTCCCAGTTTTATTTCAAATCGAATTCGATATATCATTTCATTTTTCACAGTCGCTAACATAGTTTTAGACTCGGTTGAAAAAAAACGGGAAGAAAATCCAATGAAAGTTGCCGTTTATAGAACGAAATGAATTCTCAAACGCCTGTAACTTCAAGGCCATTGAGTCTCTCTCACGCCTTTATCTCCAATCTAACTCACCATATGATTTCATTTTTATCGATGGTTTTAGACTCGGTGTCAGCAATAATTAAGAACATTCCACACACGCGGGAAAATGCAGATATATTTTTTAAAATCGCGTCATTGTGTATCATACACCGCCCAACATGACACCGACGGCAACGTGTCGATACATATTAAAAATTCGATATATCATTTCATTTTTCACAGTGGCTAACATAGTTTTAGACTCGGTTGAAAAAAAACGAGAAGAAAATCCGATGAAAGTTGCCGTTTATAGAACGAAATGAATTCTCAAACGCCTGTAACTTCAAGGCCATTGAGTCTCTCTCACGCCTTTATCTCCAATATAACTCACCATCATGGTTTTAGACTCGGTGTCAGCAACGCGGGAAAACGCAGATATATTTTAAAAAATACACCATATCACCGCCCAACAGCCAACAAGTATCATACACCGCCCAACATGACACAGACGGCAACATTTCGACATTATCGCTTTTTCTTTAAACCGAGTGAACCGAGCCGAACCGAGTGAATTCACCGTTTACCTTTGATGACAATCGTCACAAAACGACATATATTTCTTCGTTTTTATTTCATTCAACATTATTAGCCGGAAGTAAAATATGGTTCAGGAAATATATCACCGCCCAACAGGTATCATACACCGCCCAACATGACACAGACGGCAACATTTCTACATTATCGCTTTTTCTTTAAACCGAGTGAACCGAGCCGAACCGAATAAACCGAGTGAATTCACCGTTTACTTTTGATGACAGTCGTCACAAAACGACATATATTTCTTCGTTTTTATTTCATTCAACATTATTAGCCGGAAGTAAAATATGGTTCAGGAAATATATCACCGCCCAACAGCCAACAAGTATTATACTGTAACGAACTCAAGCAGACTCCATCGTGCCGGAAGCGGAAAGCGCGTTTATTGACGCGGTGATGATTCACTCGTGTCTGACGAATAAGCGCGTCCGATAAACCACAACAACAATGCAAATACAAGTCAGAATAATACGTTACATCCTCCTTTCTTTCAAGGAAGCCACTTTAAAGGAAACCAGCAAAGCAAATAACTCTATAAAGTAAAACTTACAATGAATTAATTAACAAACAGCATCACATTCAGATCACGTGAATCAATTGATTTAAATTTAAAGATCCAGACGTCTGGGAGGGTTAACCGCTCTGCCGCTCCTTGTGATGAACTTGGTATTTCTGGGAGATGCAGTGGCTCGAGGCGATGACACTGTTGGGAGACTTTGGGATTCAGATGCTTGCTCACTTGGACTTGGGGACTTGCAGCAGTTCCCCACTGGGGTGTCCTGTTGAGTGGTGGGATCAGGGAAGTCCCTCATGTCCTGGGAAGAGTAAAAGCGAGAGAGTGGCTGACTTCCCACCGGGCCAACATGGGCTGAATGAGGCACTCTGCGGAGATGGAGCCTGTTACGCCGGTACACATTGTTTGGGGTCCTCAGCAAATATGACCGGGGGCTGTTGTGGCGCGCCTCAACTACAGCCGGAATCCAATGCCTGGCCTCCGGGTTTGGCAACATCCTAACACTGTCGCCCGGCTGGAGCGGTGGCAAATCTGACATAGATGGCTTGTCATGATAGTATTTTTGTTTCTCCTTCTGTGTGTCAAGGCGTGATCTCACAAGGTGATGGTCATACCGCGCAGGCATGAGAAGAGTGCGGTTGCAAGGCAGTGTGTTTCTGGGGCGTCTTCCCATTAGGAGCTGAGCCGGGGACAAGTTTATTCCTTCAAGTGGAGTGGTGCGGTAGTCTAGCAGGGCTAAGTACTTATCTGCTGACTTCTTCCAGAGCCTTTTCACTGTCTGGATCGCTCTTTCTGCCTCTCCATTGGCACGTTGGTGCTTGGGGGACACAATGTCGTGAGTTATGCCATATTCTTTGCAAAACTGAGAAAATTCCTCTGACGTGTACTGACTTCCGGAATCGCTTCGCAGCTTCTCTGGAATACCATGTCGACAAAACTGCTGCTTGAGAGCTTCGATTACAGAGCGAGCTGTAATGTCCTTGAGGCAATCCACCTCCACAAACTTGGAGTAATAATCGACCGTGAGCAAATACTGCTTTGATTCGAAGTCAAAAACGTCGCTTCCAACTTCGATGAATGGAAGATCAGGCGTGTAAGTCGGCAAGAGAGGCTCCCGTTGCTGAGCGCTTTGATACTCTGCACACTTGCAACAATTCCGTACAGTTTCTTCGATGTCAGAGTTCATTGAGGGCCAATACATGACCTCGCGAGCACGCTGCTTACACTTGTTCACTCCGAGGTGCGATTCATGAATCAAGCTCAGCATTCTGGGTCTGAGGCTTGGCGGGATGACAAGGCGCATGCCTTTGTAGACAACACTGTCTGAGACTGCCAATTGCGTTCTGGAGTCAAAGTACGGACGGACCTGTGCTGGGACTTCCTTTCGGGAGTCAGGCCATCCACTTGCAATGACACCGCAGAGAAGGCTCATTTGACTCAGAGTAGCTTCCTGGATTTCGAGGTATTTCCCACTCGTGATCGCAAGGAACTGGAACATGTTCACAGGCTCAAGGTCTTTCCCAGCTTCTGAGTCGGTGTCCGGTAGAGGTGCACGGGACAATGTGTCGGGGAGCACCATCTCAGAACCACGGCAGTAGTTAACCTCCAAGTCATACCGTTGAAGCTTGAGCAACATACGCTGTAAATGCATGGGAGAAGATAGGAGAGGCTTCTTGAAGATTTCCTCAAGGGGTTTATGGTCATTATATACCACTACTGATTTTCCAAAGATATAGTAGTGAAATGCTTCTGTTGCATGGACGATTGAGAGCATTTCCTTCTCAATCATAGCGTAGCGACACTCAGTATCGGTCATACTGCGTGATGTGAACGCTATAGGGTTGCCATTCTGGAGCAAACAGGCTCCTACAGCGTTTTGGCTGGCATCGGCTTGTATTTCAACTGGCTGACTTACATCGTAGTACTGAAGGACCGGGGCCGAAATACATGCTTGCTTCAGCTTCTTGAAGGACAGCTCCTGAGCTGACTGCCAGGAGAACTCCACGTCCGCCTTGCAGAGATCACGGAGAGGCTTGCTTGTGTCACTTAGGTTGGGAATAAACTTCCCTAAATACTGAACGAATCCAAGGAAACGCTTGACGCCTTGTTTGTCTGTTGGACGTGGCATTTTCTCAACTGCCTTCGTCTTGAATGGATCTGGTAGCACTCCTTCTGCAGTAAGCAGGTGGCCTACATAAGGGACTGAGGTTTGCCGGATGAGGCATTTTCGGAAGTTTAGTTGCAGGTTATAACTTGTAGCTCGTTGCATAACTCGCTTCAGTACACAGTCGTGGTGGGTGATGTCACGACCAGCAACTAAAATGTCATCCATTACCGCTGTTGCCCATTCTATCCCTTCTAGCATCTGGTCCATGATTCGCTGGAATATCTCCGGCGAGCACCTCAATCCATAAGGGAGACGCAGCCAGCGGTATCTCCCTACAGGTGTATTGAACGTGGTCAAGAATGAAGAAGGCTCGTCAAGGCGAATTTGCATGAACCCACTGCGGGCGTCAAGCACAGAAAATACTTTGGCTCCAGGGATTTGAGCTAAAACTTCCTGAACAGTTCTCATTGGGTAGTGCTCACGTTTTGTGCACTTGTTTAAGTCTTTGGGGTCTACACAGATGCGGACTTTGCCGTTGCGAAGAGCTACTACCATGGAACTCACCCACTCAGTCGGTCGTTCTACCTTCGCGATGTGACCTTCGGTGACCATCTCTTGTAGCTTGTCAACTATTTGCTCTCTCAATGCTGCAGGCTGTCTGCGAGGAGCGTGAACTACTCCCTGTGACCCTTCTACAAGCTTGATCCGATAAGTCCCGGGAAGAGTTCCAGTTGTCTTGGCAACTTCTGGAAACTCAGAGATTACTGCTTCCTGAGACACATTGACTAGAGGCTGAACAAGAGACAACTTATCGAGCTTGACAATGAGGCCTAGGGCTTCCGAGGTAGCGCCTGACATTACATTCTCCTGATCGAGGTCAATGACCTCAAAACTGGCTCTAACGGTCTTGTTTTTGTGAGAGAGAGGGAGTGTCACGGTACCGACAGGATGGATAGTATGGTTCGAGTATGTTTTAAGAACTTTATGCGACGATTGTAGATCGCCTGCGAGGTGCTGGACTAACTGGTAGTCGTTGAGTGTTAGTGTGTTGCACCTTGCACCCGTGTCAATCCGGAACCGAGTCGGCTGACCCAGCAACGTGACGGTCTGTGCCCACTTGTCATGAGTAGCCGTATTGATGCTTGGTTGTAGAGCGGAGATCCTTAAAATTTCAGATTCCTTGACGAGTTCTTGAGGAAGATCTACATGATCTAGACTGGTCTCCTCATCAAGGGACTTTAGGTCGCGCAGTCTCTTCCGACACGCCGCAAACCAGTGACCAGGCTTCTTGCAGTAGGAGCAGCTAGAATTAATTGCTGGACACTTGGCTTGCCTGTGCACTGACTGGCCACATTTGCTGCAGGGACCGTCATTCCGAAACCGATTCTCAGCTTTGAACAGCTCGGTGGCTTGTGTATGCCTATCAGGCTTGCTCTTACAACGTTGAGTCTGGTGCTGAGTTCGTTCGTTTTCAGATCTGAGGGCTGAGATGAGAGCATCTTCATCTCGGACTATTCTCATATGTTTCTGCGAGAGCTCTAGCTGTTGGCCAATTTCTATAGCTTTAGCTAGTGAGAGCTCCTCACCCCTATCGAGTAATTTCTCTTGGACCCTCTTATCATGGCTGCCATCAATGATGCAATCGACGATTATGTCGTCTGGGTCTCGGTAATCGCAATCCATGAGAATTATCCTCAGATCTTTTATGAAATGATCAAAAGACTCACCACTCCGCTGGCGCCTTTGTTTCAGTCGGTGTCTGGCAACTCTTTTGTTCATTCTGGGCTGCACATAGTTCTGGAATTTGTTCAGCACTTCCTGCGGGTCGTCTTTCTCTCCTTCCTCCCAAGATAGAGTTTGGTAGATTTGACGACCTTGTTCGCCGATCCACGTTCCGAGCCATCCTGCTTGACGAGGCTTCGTAATGTCTGCGAGTGGCCCTGACAAGACAAAACTGACGTGATTTCTGAACCGGCAAAACTCCTGGTAGAGATCCAGACTCTCCCAGTCGATCGAGGGATGATCAAAGTTCGGAGATGCCATATTTATGGAGACGAATGGCGGCTTATGGCGTGAATATCAACGAACTTCTGACACCATGTAACGAACTCAAGCAGACTCCATCGTGCCGGAAGCGGAAAGCGCGTTTATTGACGCGGTGATGATTCACTCGTGTCTGACGAATAAGCGCGTCCGATAAACCACAACAACAATGCAAATACAAGTCAGAATAATACGTTACACATACACCGCCCAACATGACACAGACGGCAACATTTCGACATTATCGCTTTTTCTTTAAACCGAGTGAACCGAGCTGAACCGAATAAACAGAGTGAATTCACCGTTTACTTTTGATGACAGTCGTCACAAAACGACATATATTTCTTCGTTTTTATTTCATTCAACATTATTAGCCGGAAGTAAAATATGGTTCAGGAAATTACCGAGAGATATTTCTTCGTTTTTTTATTTATTACTTATTTGCGCATACACTTTAAATAGGTTTATTTGAAATGTTTAATTTTCACAATGTAATTTATTTGTCATTTGATGATACACTTCCTCTTGATACGCTTGATACACTTTCGAGACACTTCCTCTTGACTCGTGACAATTCATGCGTTGCGTGGAAACTTCCATTTCCAAAATGAATGACACAGTCGATGAAGAACGCAGACCTGAACAGGATGCAGCAAGAAAACGAATGAGAAGGGCGAATGAGTCCGTCGTCGAACGTCAATGCAGACTTGAACAGGATGCAGCCAGAAAACGAATGAGACGGGAGAACGAGTCCGTCGACGAACGTCAATGCAGACTTGAACAGGTTGCAGCAAGAAAACGAATGAGACAGGAGAACGAGACAGTTGAGGAACGTGAACACAGACTCGCACAGGATGCTGCTGCAACAACGATGAGGAGGGAGAACGAGACCCTCGACGAATGTGAACACAGACTCGCACAGGATGCTGCTGCAACAACGATGAGGAGGGAGAACGAGACAGTCGAGGAACGTGAACACAGACTCGCACAGGATGCTGCTGCAACAACGATGAGGAGGGAGAACGAGACCCTCGACGAACGTGAACACAGACTCGCACAGGATGCTGCTGCAACAACGATGAGGAGGGAGAACGAGACCCTCGACGAACGTGAACACAGACTCGCACAGGATGCTGCTGCAACAACGATGAGGAGGGAGAACGAGACCCTCGACGAACGTGAACACAGACTCGCACAGGATGCTGCTGCAACAACGATGAGGTGCGAGAACGAGACCGTCGATGAACGCCAACACAGACTCGCACGGCATGCTGAGCAACAAAGACGTTGGAGTGCTCAGCAAACATATACAACCGCAGCCATAATGAATCCGGCCGAAGTATCCGATAATATTGTTCAAGAGCATAAATGCGGTCCAATGACGTCACCATGTGTGTACTGTTCTGCACACCATTTCACAAATGAATCAACAGGACAAGGGGATGGATTTACACTGTGTTGTTCCAAGGGAAAAGTTAAATTGCCTCCACTATTTGCCGTACCTGCTCGACTGCAACAACTTTATCAGGGTGACGATGGAAAATGTCGCAACTTCCGAGACAATATCCGGAATTACAATTCGGCATTAGCTTTTGCATCAATGGGTGCTCAGATCTCATCTCCTCCAGGAAATGGACCATACCGTTTCAAAATCCACGGTCAAATTTACCATCGCCGTGGTCCATTACATCCATCACATGTACATGAACAAGCACAATTTGCACAATTATTTATTTTGTATACAGCTCAAGCTACAAAGGAACGTATGAATCGACCTGAGAATCACAGATGTTTGCAAGAATTGATGGTAGAACTGCACAACATACTATCTGACGTTAATCCTTCTGTCACATGTTACAAGACTATGTTCGAGCGTGAACAGGAAGAAATCAGGAAAGCTGTCCTTGAAGATCGCCTCCCTTCTACCTTGGAAATGCATTTTCGTCGACTGTGTGCAGACGACCAAAGACGTTACAACATACCAACTGCTGATGAAATTGCTGCTGTCTTCGTTAGTGGACAAGATGGTGAACCACCTGCAAACAGGGATTTCCAGGTTCATTTGCATGACCAGGGCTTACACAATCTCTCTCCACTTTCCTCTCACATTGATCCCATGACATATCCCATTCTCTTTCCACATGGCGAGCCTGGATGGATGATAAACATGCCTCACCAGCGACAGACTGCGGTTCGAAACAAGGTAACTCATCGTGAATTCTATGCCTACCGACTGGCTATTCGAAATGAATTCAGCACTATCCATTCTTCGGGGAAATTGTTCCAGCAGTATGTTGTCGACGGATATTGCAAGGCAGAAGCAAATTGACTGCAATACTTCAAACAAAATCAGGAAACCCTTAGAGCCATGGAATACAGAGGACTACTGGACCACGTCCAGAACGTTGCTGCTGATAACCAACGTCCTGTCGGTCGTATCGTCATTTTGCTGTCGAGTTTTGCAGGGAGTCCAAGAGCTATGCAGCAGAACTACCAAGATGCTATGGCCATTGTTCGCAAATTCGGAAAACCAGATCTTTTCATCACGTTCACATGTAATCCAAAATGGACAGAGATACAAGAAAACATCGGACAACACCAACGAGCTGAAGGCAGACCAGATTTAGTGGCACGCGTGTTTCATCTGAAATTAAAAGAGTTAATCGACGATATAACGAAGAAGCACGTGTTGGGCAAAGTACGTGCATTTCTCTACGTCGTCGAGTATCAGAAGCGTGGCCTACCGCATGCCCACATATTACTCATGCTGTGCCAAGAAGATAAAATTTGTACCGCTGAAGACATTGACAGAATTGTTTCCGCACAAATTCCTAATTCAAATGAGTCACCAGAGATCCATTCCTTGGTGAAGTCTCACATGATACATGGTCTGTGTGGCACTTTAAATCGCCATTCGATTTGTGTGAAAGATGGAGTGTGCAGTAAAGGCTTTCCAAAAGCGTATGCTGCAGAGACACTTGTGAGCATAGATGGCTATGCCCTTTACAAGCATCCCCCAAATGGACCCACCATAACCGTTCATGGAACCGATGTTGATTGCCAATATGTGGTCCCATTCAATGCTTATTTACTGAAGAAGTACAGAGCACACATCAACATTGAGGTTTGCGCAAGCATAAAGAGTATAAAGTACTTATTTAAATATGTGTACAAGGGACATGACTGTGCCAGCATCGAAATTCGAGAGCGCGGGAGAGTGGAGGTGGACGAAATAAAGACCTATTTGGACTGCAGATATGTCAGTGCCCCAGAGGCAGCATGGAGATTGATGGAATTTGAAATGCACAAACAGTCCCATTCCATCACCAGACTTGCGGTACACTTACCTGAATTGCAGACTGTTGTGTTCAGGGATGGTAACGAGGAAGAAGCCATTGTACGACATAGGGGTACAACACTTACAGCTTGGTTTCAGTTAAACCAGAGAGACCCTGAGGCACGAAGTTATCTGTACCATGACATTCCAAAATATTACGTATTTGAAGATGGACGAAAGACATGGAAACTTCGACGCCGGGGCGGCAACAAGGTTATCGGACGCATGGTTTCGGCAAGCCCTATGGACATTGAGCGCTTTCATCTTCGTGTACTCCTGTTGCACTGCCCTGGTAAAACATCATTTGAAGATCTCAGAACCGTAGATGGAGCAGTTTGTGAAACATACAAGGATGCAGCCAGGAAATTACATTTAACAGAAGATGATACAGAATGGGACAGGTCCTTAGCTGATGGAGTTATCTTTGCCATGCCACAACAATTGAGATCTCTTTTTGCAACCCTATGCATATTCTGCACACCAACAGACACGTCGGCACTGTGGGAAAAATATAAAAATGACCTTTGCGAAGATTTTGTGCACAGCGGCCATATCTTGGAACAAAGTATTTTCATGGCATTGCGAGAAATACAGTCCTTCCTCCTGAGACATGGACAGACCTTGGAAGCATTTCAGTTACCAGTACCTCCAGACACTGTTGAAGATCTTTCGAGCGATGATTATCAGTATGTACCGGGAGATGAACATGAAAAAGGTGAAAACAACAGACAACTACTAAATGATGACCAAATCAAAATTGTAGATGAGGTCCTACAGGCCGTTCATTGTAGGGACCAGTACACAGGCAACCGGTTGTTTTTTGTTGATGGACCGAGCGGAAGTGGCAAGACCTTTCTCTATAATACGCTTCTGCACATCTTGCGAGGCCAGTGTCGTTTGGTTCTTCCAATGGCGTACTCGGGCATTGCAGCAACATTGCTAGCAGGGGGCCGTACATCGCACCATCGATTTAAATTGCCAGTGCCCATTTTGGAAAACTCCACATGCAACATATCACCTACGAGTAAAGATGCAGATACTCTAAGGAAGGCCAACCTATTCATTTGGGATGAAGCACCTATGGCTCCAGCATATGCTTTAGCGGCTGTTGATCGATGTCTCTGGGATGTAACCAGCAACAACATTCCTTTTGGTGGAAAGGTCTTACTTCTTGGTGGGGACTTCAGGCAGGTTTTGCCCATTGTACCTCGCGCTGCACCTGCAGCAATCATCGCCACATGCATCAAGCGTAGCAAGTTTTGGCCAAAGTTCAAACAGCTGAACTTAAAATCAAACATGAGAGCTAATGATGACGAAGAATTCTCAAAATGGTTACTGTCGGTTGGAAATGGGACTGTGGAAACAATTCCTGACTCAGATTTAATACGACTGCCTGATCGTATCTGTGTAGAAGACAACATTTCTTTAGCAGAGGCTGTTTTCGGTAATTTGAACGAAATCCATTCAAACTATGATGCACTGGCACAACGAGCCGTGTTGTGTCCAAAGAATGAATCCACATTTGTGATCAACGATGAGATACTGGATGCATTTCCTGGGGAAGAAAAGACGTACTTCAGCGCTGATTCCATTGTCTGTGATGACCCTGAAGAGGCACTAAATTATCCTATGGAATTCCTAAATCAATTAACTCCTTCTGGAATGCCATTGCACAAACTTCGTCTCAAAGATGGTGCTGTCATCATGTTACTCCGTAATTTTGATCCGAAACAGGGACTGTGCAATGGTGCAAGATTGGTTGTTAAAAGATTGTTGCCAAACATAATAGATGGAGAAATAATTTCTGGCAGTCACAAAGGAACACGCACATTTATACCCAGGATTAGTATTGCACCTTCCGATACAACACTACCATTTGTACTCAAACGCCATCAATTTCCAGTTCGTGTGGCATTCTCTTTCTCAATAAACAAGAGTCAAGGTCAAACATTACACAAAGTTGGGATTTACTTACCAGAACCCGTCTTCAGCCTTGGCCAATTATATGTTGCATTGTCACGTGCTAAACGATTTGAGGATGTCAAGGTAAAGGTAGTCAGTAATGGCCAACAGGGAAAAATTGATGGCCACAGTGGAATCTTCACCCGTAATGTTGTTTACCCAGAGGTCCTGCAGTGACACCATTCAGGCAACAAAAGGAGGGCATGAAGGAAAATAGTTAATTACTCCGACACATTTAGTTGCGGTGATTGAAAAATCACCGGACCATTGTTGCTGTTTTGATGCTTTTTACTGCTGTTTTGATGCTTTTTCACTGCTGTTTTGATGCTTTTTCACTGCTGTTGTTTCACTGCTGTTCTGATGCTTTTTCACTGCTGTTTTGATGCTTTTTCACTGCTGTTTTGATGCTTTTTCACTGCTGTTTTGATACTTTTTCACTGCTGTTTTGACGCTTTCCACTGTTGTTTTGATAGTGTTTTGATGCTTTTTCACTGCTGTTTTGATGCTGTTTCACAGCTGTTCTGATGCTTTTTTGCCGTTTTTTTAAATATAAAAATCTCATTTCAAAAAAAAAATTCCAAAAAAATCTCACAATGATGACATATAATTCACCGAAAACGTTGAAGCAACCGCATAATATTACGGTGATGTTTAACTCTGAGTGAGAATAGTTCTAAATTTTAAAAACTTTCTTCTGATATTTTTTTTTTTTTTTTTTTTTTTTTGTATACAATATCGAGGCTCGTGAAAGAGCGAACATTAATCACACAGAAAGACAAACCGACACATAAAACATATAACATAGGGAGCGGTAGACAAGATGGGGAGAGAGGGGGAAGGACACAAACACAACATTTGAGAGCAGGGACCGAGAGACATGGAGACATCGAGAGATCTGAGAGAGGGCGAGGGCTTTGGGGGGGGCGTGGGAAGGGGGCAGTGGGAGAGGTATAAAACATATGGACACTGCCAGGACTTCCAGGAAAGAAGTTGGAATTTCAAACAAGGTGGATCTGGGGTGAATTAGCGGGGGTAGAAAAGATCAAGGTTTTGGATGGGGGAAGATAAGAGATGGTGGTGAACAGCTGTTTTAAAGACCTGGAGGGAGGAGTGGGATTGAAGGGAGTGAGGGAGTTTGTTCCAGAGGCGGGAGAAAAGAGGAATGAAAGAGTGAAAGTGAGCGGAGAGCCGAGATTTCGGCAGTTTAACCATCAGAGGGTTGCTGGCAGATCTTGTGCGACCTGTAGGAATATTTGGGGGACAGAACACAGAGAGAGCTGGGGGTGCAAGGCCGGAGAGGAGTCGGTAGAAGACAGAAAGACCACCTACCTGCCTGCGGTGAGTGAGTGAAAGGCCCTCAGAGATAGCTTCATCGCGGGAGATTCCAATAATTCTGAAAGCTTTGGTTTCAACAGCGTGAAGCCGAGCTAGGTGTGAGGCAGGAGCACCGGCCCATAGGGGAGAACAGTATTCCATTGAGCTGCGGATGAAAGCCTTGTATGTGGTGAGGAGCTCAGGTGTGCCGAGGAAGGACTTCGCACGACGGAGGATGCCCAGTCGGCGACTGGCTTTGGAGGCCAGCTTTGAAATGTGGTTTTCCCAAGAAAGATCATGGCAGATAGTGAGACCCAAAATCTTGAGCGACAGAACTTCTTGGAGAGGATTGTTGAGAAAGTAGATGGGAGGGTTGTCCAGTCGATCTTTTCGGAGAGACATAGTAAGAGTGTGAGATTTGTCAGGATTGAAAGACATGTTCCACTTGTTTGACCAGTCTGTGATTTTGTCCAGGTCTTCAGAGAGTGAGGAGGCAGCAGACTGCCGATCTGAGGGAAGAGGAATGGAGCGGCAGAGAGTGGAGTCATCAGCAAAGAGATAGAGAGGATTTTCGAGAGAGTCAGAGAGATCATTGATGAAGACCAGAAAAAGCACGGGGCCCAGAACACTGCCTTGGGGAACTCCAGCCTGAACAGGAAGAGGAGATGAGAGAAACCCATTCAGGGCCACACGTTGACGACGACTAGAGAGGAAGTCCGCCAGCCATGCGTGGAGATTTCCATGGATACCAAAGGAGGAGAGTTTGGTGAGCAGAGCGGGGTGCCAGACCGTGTCGAAGGCACGTGATATGTCGAGGGAGACAGCTCTAATTTCCTGTTTGGCATTGAGGACCTCCATCCATTGTTGAGACAGCAGAAGCAGCATGTCCAGAGTAGAGTGACCTGGTCTGAAACCAAATTGATGATCAGAGATCAAGCCATTGGAGAAGAGGAAAGATTTCATATCAGAAGCAATGATGGATTCCATGACTTTGCTGATAATTGGGAGAAGGCTGATTGGTCTGTAGTTGCTAGGATCTGTTTTTGCACCTTTTTTGTGCAAAGCGGTGATGTTGGCTGATTTCCAAGCAGATGGCAGTTGACCTTGAGCAAAAGAGAGGGTGAAGAGAACAGAGAGAGGGTGAGATAGAGCAGCAGAGCAGGATTTTAGGACCCGTGGGCTGATGCCGTCGGGTCCAGTTGCAGAATCAGAGTCGAGGGTTGACAGAAACTTTTCCACCTTGTCAGGAGGAAAGGACACGGAGTCCAGGAGCAGCAGGGTACGACTGGGTATGGTGGGTACAGAGAGGGATGGGTTTGGGACACAAGATTTAGAGGCAAACACAGAGTTGAGGCATTCAGCTTTTTCACGTGCGGAGTCAGCTGTGTAGCCGTTTGAGGTAAGGGAGGGGATGGAGGGGGAACAAACACCAGAAACGGATTTGACCAGACGCCACCAGGATTTGGAAGAGGGAGACAGATAAGAGAGTTCGGTCTTGAGAACGGAGAGATATTGTTTCCTGGCTCTCCTGAGGGTGGACACACACTTGTTTCGGGCTTTGTGGAAGGAAATGAGATTTCCTTCCGTTGGATTTGCTTTCCAGGAGACGAAGGCAAGTTGTTTCTGGGCAACAGCCTCACCACAAGATTCCGTGTACCATGGACGGGAGGAAGGGTATGACAACTGAAGACGAGATGGGATAAATCTGTGCATGAGAGAGAGCAATTTACTTTGGAAGAATTCCCAGGATGAGTTGATGTCAGAGGTGGTAGAGATGGGAGACCAGTCCAGATGATTGATGGCTGCTTGAAGACCGTGCCAGTTGGCCTGAGTGAAATGCCAGACTCGTCGACGCTGAGCAGGCTCCCTGAGGATGGTCAGAGAGATGTCCACTTTAACAAGGACATGATCAGATGTTCCGATCGGAGCAGAAGAAGAGCAGCAGACATTTTCAGGGAAGTTAGTCATAACCAAGTCCAGAAGAGAAGATGTTCCGTTGACTGAGATCCGGGTCGGGAAATTGACAGATTGTGTCAGTCCCAGTGAGTCGCAGAAGTCCTTTGCTGAGGAGCCATGGCTGGTGAGAGAGGTACCCACACCCAGCCAACTGGCATGATGACAGTTGAAATCACCACATATGAGGAAGAGAGAGTTGGGATGAGTAGATAGAAGTTGGTCCATATCATCAGACAGCGAGATGTAGATGGAGTCATCACTGTTTGGTGGACGGTACAACACACATATGAACAAGAGGTGGGAGCGAAGGGGAAGCCGTAGCCAGAGGTATTCCTGGGGGTGAGGTGGAGAGAGTGCAGTGCAGGGCGAGTGAGGAAGAGAGTTTTTGATAAAGATAGCAACCCCGCCTCCAGGACGAGGCTCAGGTCTATCATACCGGAGGAGGGAGTAGCCCGGGAGAGATACTATGGAATCAGAGACATCATAAAGGAGGAATGTTTCTGTTAAGCAGATCACGTCTGGTTTGACAGAAGCAACCTGTATGGAGAGATCGGTTAAGTTTGAACGAAGGCCCCGGATGTTTGAGGTCCATACCGTTAATGAAGAGGAAGGGGGAGCATCAGATACAGAACAGGGGGGAGGAGGGGTAGGGTAAGATGTGGAAGAGGTGGAAGAGGTAGGGAGAGCTGTTGAAGGTGTGTCAGAGATTTCAGAATAGCTCGGAGAAAGGGAAGGATGGGGCGGACAAAAAGTTTGATGGTGATTGGGTGAGCCACAATGAGGTGTTATTTGAGGAGGGGGAAGAGCGAGGCAGAAGGTTGGGGGAGATGGAGGTGAGAGTTTGAAGGGGGAAGAAGCGGGGAGGACGCTTTGAGGAGGGGGAGTGAGCGGGGGGAAATTGAGAAGCAATGAGGGTGGGGAGATTTGAAGGGGAGGGGTGAGGGGGGAGTTTGGGAGGGAAGGGACAAGGGGAGGGATTTGAAAGGGATGGGATATGGGGGAGATTTGGAGGGGAGGGGTGAGGCAGGAGTCTAGGAGGGGAGGGGCGAGGGGGCGTCTTGGCGGGGAGGGGTGAGGGGGTAGTTTAGGAGGGAGGGGGCAAGGGGGGAGATTTGAAAGGGATGGGTGATGGGGAAGATTTGGAGGGGAGGGGTGATGGGGAAGATTTGGAGGGGAGGGGTTATGGGGAAGATTTGGAGGGGAGGGGTGAGATTGGATTTTTGAAAGTGTACGATTTATGGGAAACGAACATTTATTGCAAAATGAGTTTCTTGTGACCTTTGAGTTAAAAATACGTTTAAGGACGCTGGATGGAGGATGGAGTGCAGGAGAGTTTAGGGAATGTAGAACAAAGGCACTATAGGAGATGGATATTTTTTTTGGGATGAATTGATTTGGTGAGCAAGTCGAAAGCAGCCTTTTAAAGAAGAAGAAGAAAAAGGTGTTATAAAATATGACGGAATACATAACTTGAGGGGAAAGTGTAAACATTGAAGGTTAATGAGTGAAAACTATCTGGGGAAATGGGGGAGAAACACGTGGTCGAAGAACGAACGAACGAATAAGAATGAATAAACGAATGAGAACAGAGAAGGAAATGTTTTTTTTTTTTTTGTTTTTTTTTTTTGAGTTGAGATTTACACAAGGAAGTAGGCTATGGGTGAAAAGACTGGGAATACAGAGAACGAAAGTTATTGGATCACAAACGACGGACCACTGAGAGAAAAACAAAGCCTCAAGGTTGTACAGTGCACACTGTACAAGGCCTTGCTCGCGACACGGCAAACAGACGATCAATTTATGAAAGATAAACACCGAGAAACAACCAAAGTTGCACACAATAACTTCACACACCGAAAGATAAATACAGTTTCGACAAAATACAATTGTGAACAGACTTAACTTCGAAAAACGTGGAGACCGTGTGGAGCTTCGAAAATCCCTGCCGCCGTCTCCAAGATCTCGCGAGATTTGTGATTTATTTCAAACAAACTGTATTTTCCATCTACACGGGCATGTATTCCTATTAACGTTATGTAAAGTACATAAATTGTGTGGATTACATCATTTGTGGATGTGATCAATTGCCAGTAACCATTTTATATAACTGAATGTGCAGGTGCAGCATCTAACTCAATATGTCGGAATGTCACACACATCCATGCCCGTGGGATTCCCATGGGTGACCCCGCTAGTAGCATTATAATCATCTTGCAGACCCTGATTCTGCGATGGGCCCAGATGCATCAGTCACCATGTTCTCAAACCCTGCTCTACCGTCCTTGCTTCCCCTCTGTCTGCCCTATTCAGTTTGTCCCACTCTTTTGGCTGCCTCCCCTCTGCATAGCAGTCACGAAACATCACCCCTGTCCACAAGGATGCAAAAATAGATCATCTAAAGTCTATATTATAGGCAAGTGAACTTTCTTACAATTACAAGCAAACTCATGGAATATATTATTATTTCTGATGTCAAGTCTTGTCCAAGCTCATGTAATCCGCCATTGCTTCTGCTGTCAAGTTTTCCTGTTTTCAAAGACCCTGATATATCACAGTTTGGATTCCATCTCAGTCACTTAATTCTGGACATGCTTCTGCTCCTCTCTCAGCAATTGTTGGAGGCCATAAATCTCAAGCTAGAGGTTAAAACCGTCTCACTGGACATATCGTACATTCAACACAGTCTGTCATCCTGCTTTACTTGCCAAGCTCTGTACCGGTGACCCATAAGACCACCTTTATTTCTGGATTTTTTTATTTCCTCCACTCATGCAGTTAACATGTTGCCATCAACGGAACTCTCTCCCAGTGGAGGTTGGCAATCCCCAAGGCAATGTTTTGGGTCCTGTCTTTGTTGTGCAGTATCCCATCCTTCTGCTAGGTAGATTGCCGCTGCATATCTCTCTCTCTCTCTTGTTCTCTGCTGATTTAGAAATGATGAGACTCTGGTCTGATAAATGTAACATATAGGTGGAGCTCCTTAGCCTTGGTAGGCATTCCACATAGGTCATAGGAGAAGGAAACTCTGATTGCAAATCCCCTTGCTGCCTTGCAGGGTTGACTTCTTTAGACAAAGGCTCGGTCCACAGCTGATTCTGCGGTGGCGTCAGGAAGGGCATCCGGCAAAAAGGCCTCAAATATGCCTTTGAGGCCTCAAACAAAAAACAGGCCTCAAATATGCCTTTTGGCGAAGCAGCCATTAGGTGAATCATGGCTTACACATGCAAGCATGGAAGCGGCCATAAAATGATGATGATGATAATGATGATGTCCTCCATTCCTCGAAAATCTCACTATGATACCCTGTCACTCTGGATGGATCGTCAGATTAACCCAACTGTCTATTTCCATGGCCAGTCACTGGAAGAGGTTCAGGCTGTGACATTCTACGTCTCACCAATCACCATCTGCCATGACGATTCCTGGGCTGACCACATAGCAAAGATTGTATCTAAAGCCAGCGACAGTCTGGGCCATCCTCCTTCAATCCAAGTCTTTCCCTGGAAAATCGGAGCTACTCACAGTCTAAAAGGCTTTTCCATACAGCTCATTGGAGGACTGCTCTCTTCTATGGGCTGGTGCTCCAGCATCACATATGTTTCTCCTGGATTCTGTGGAATCTAAAGGTCTCAAAATTATTGGAAACTCCCATGATTAGACTGCAGCACAAGGTCTGTTGCCCTCACCTCGCAGACAGGTCGGTAGTCTCTCTGTGTTCTTCGGTATATTTTCTGATATTGTTGGTTCTGCTCTCTCAGTCCTCTAAACCTCCTGTCCAGGATACATGAATTTTCCAGACCCCTTCCTCGCTAGGCCTTCAACATCCAGGCTGTATATGCACACCTCGACTCTTCCATTCCTGACTTCCCCTATCTTGGGAAGCACCTTCCAGTGGCTGTTCTGTCTCTTTCTCTTTCTCTTTCTCCTCCAGGACTTCAAGCAAGCAGTGTACTGCCATCTCTGATTGTCATCCCCCAATTTTGACCCATTTACTTTATTACCCCAATTGATCTTTCCTAACCCAACCATCTTACCTTGCTAGTTTAAGTGTGTTCCCTCCCCGCCTCCCTCTCTTATTTTCCTGTTTGTTCATTCCTTTGATGTTTGTCTCACCATCAGTTCTACTTTGCTCTTCCCTGAGCCTCGATCCTGTAAAGAAAAAAAAGCAATTTTAAAGTTGGAAAGATAGAGAGTGCCAGGAGAGTGCAGTAGGTGGGGTCCGGATATGGGATGACAAATGTTCCCCGGGCACCGGGCAGCTAAGTGTATTGCAGCACTATTCAATGGTTAAATCACAATAAATGATCAAATTTGTAATATTTTGGGATAGTTTTAAAATGTGATCAGAAATGTGAAAGAAGGAGAATGAAATTAAATTATCAATGACAAAATGGAAATGCAAAGTGTAAGCTTTATCCATGGATCGCCTTTTCAAATGGTGTTTCTATTTGCGTCGGCTCCTTTGTAATAAAAGTTTTAATGATTTGGTTATTTTACAATAGTGTATGACACACGAAGCCATGTAATTTCTACTCCTTCAGAGACAAGGGAAGGCCAGCACGAATCCTGACCTCGATGAATAGATGATAATTCAGTTCACCACATAAAGTTTAATAGGCAATTAAAATAATTTCTAATTTTGGATCAGTGTTACTTTTCTTCCTTTTGTGCTGCAAACAGTAACCATGATGAATGCATGAAGCATTATAAGTTTTACGTATCAGTTCCACATGGAAACCGTAATAGTTTCTCTCGTCGAATCAGAGGATTAATTGTGCATCGTTCATCCATCTCCATTAACTTTGACCTAAATGCAATGAATCCTGAGATTTGTGGAGGGGGATTGTTGTGTCGAACATTCGTTTGTGTTTATTGTTGTTGGTTATTCATGTGACCTGGCTTCTGCAGATATTGTATGTGGTGTCCATTTTTACTACAGATTCTAAGTGTCATAAAAGAGTTGCCACTCAGATCATGCGCACATACAGACAGAGACACCTGCAGACAACACAGGGCTTGACTTTTAGCAGGAAACATGCAAACACAGCCATTGTTTTTGGATGAAGTTACTTCCTGCATGGTGCATTCTGGGTGCTGGTCATACCATCTAGAGTGGCCTCACTTTTCTTGCCGCCAGCAGGGGATATTAAGGATAAATTGCACCTCTCCCACCACCACCATAAAATGCTATCCCACAAGATATATTCTCTGTCTAAATGTTAGCACCAAGAGATGAAGCAGAGCATACTATGAATCTTTGGTATGACTTGGCCAGAGTCAGAATCGAATTGCTGATCAAACAGACTTAAAGCGGATGTTCGAACCATACCGCCACTCTGGCATTGGAAGTAGTTTTGTGCAATTTTTTTTTAAAAATTGGGAAGCTCTCCCAAATGGAAATCGAAATCGCTCCAAACATGGAAATCGCTCCAAACAAGGCATAGAGCCACTCCATGTAAAGAGCTAAGAGAAGGCTAGAAAAAGATGAGGATAAAGCAAAACAAAACAAAAATATACAAGAAAGAACAATCAGAGATTGCAGACCCTCGCCAGAATGTGTTTTCAGTGGTTTTTAAGGCTTTTGTGGTAAAAACAAATATGGCGGCCGAACCACGTGACCGATGACGTCATCTATATATTTTTTTCTCCACCAATTTATCCCTAGATGACGCTCAAGAAATTTCATCTTGATCGGATGAAGTTTTGTAGTTGTCGAATTATGACGTCATAATGGAGGCACCTATGGCATCATCATTAATATATTTTATTCCCCATGGAGAGTTCTTTACAATGAGCTATGTCTCAATTTTTTCGATACGGCGCTTTTGGAGATATAGAGGTGCAAAGTTTTTCGTTTTTTCCAAGATGGCGGCCGAATCACGTGACCTGTGACGTCATAATTATAATTTTAAAATTCTACATGTGGAGTTGCACCTATGGTCGAAATTTCCTGTCAATCGGACCTACGGTTGGCGAGAAAATCATATATATTCTGTGCAGAAAAACAGACAAATAAACGGACAAACAAACAAACAGACAAACAAACAAAGAGAAAAACAAACAGACAAACAAACAAGAAGACGTCATGCGGAGCACGATACTTGCATAATCCGCCCCCCCCCCCCCCCATCCCTCCCCAACAACAAAAAATTCCATTGATACAGCAAATTGGCCATTTCATCAAGATTAAAATTGACAATCTTGATCAAAGCTAGGGTCAATATGAAGAAAATTGACGATTTTTCAGATGAAAAATTATGATTTTGGAAGGTTGACCTTGAGTTGACCTTTGACCTTTTGACCTCAAAAATAGTTGGTTTCCCTATTTAGTGACTCAATGTGCAAATGCTGTTCAATTTTCAAGTCAATCGGATGAAAATTGACGGTTTGTCAGATAAAAAGTGATGATTTTGGAAGTTTGACCTTCAGTTGACCTTTGACCTCTTGACCTAAAAAATAGTATGTTTCCCAATTTAGTGACTCGATATGCAAATGCTGTTCAATTTTCAAGTCAATCGGATTTAAAATGGCGATTTTAGAAATTTGATCTCCAGGTGACCTTTGACCTTTGACCTCAAAATCAATAGGCTCCTCAATTGGGACGACTTATACAACTTGGTGAAGTTTCGTGACGATTGGTTTGGAATTGTGACCTGTAGGCCGGTGACAAACAAACAGACAAACAAACAGACAGGCAGACCCAAAAACGGAACCGACCAATATACTTGAAAAATCTTAGATTTTGCAAGTAATAAACAGACAAACAGACCCAAATGCATTACCCTCTCCTTCTGCGAGGGTAATAAATACAGATAAACAAACAAGAAGACGTCATGCGTAGCACGATACTTGCAAAATCCGCCCCCCCCCCCCAAGTTTTCCATTGATACAGCAAATTGTCCATTTCATGAAGATTAAAATTTACAATCTTGATCAAAGCTCGGGTCAACAGGATGACAAGTGACGATTTTTCAGATGAAAAATGAGGATATTAGAAATTTGGCCTATGTTGACCCTTTGGCCTATGTTGACCTTTTAGCCTATGTTCACCTAAAATATAATTTGTGGTTGAAATCAGTGACCAGACATGCAAGTCCTCTTCAAATTTCAAGGCAATCAGATGAAAATTGAGGATTTTAGAAATGTGGCCCATGTTGACCTTTTGGCCTATGTTGACCTTTTGGCCTATGTTCACCTAAAATATAATTTGTGGTTGAATTCAGTGACAAGATATGCAAGTCCTCTTCAAATTTCAAGTCAATTGGATGAAAATTGAGGATTTTAGAAATTTGGCCGATGTTGACCTTTTGGCCTATGTTGACCTTTTGGCCTATGTTCACCTAAAATATAATTTGTGGTTGAATTAAATGACCAGATATGCAAGTCCTCTTCAAATTTCAAGTAAATTGGATGAAAATTGAGGATTTTAGAAATTTGGCCTATGTTGACCATTTGGCCTATGCTGACCTCAAAAATACTCGGTGGTTGAATTCAGTGACCAGATATGCAAGTGGTCTTCAAATTTCAAGTCAATCAGATGAAAATTGAGGATTTTAGAAATTTAGCAAAGTTGGTGACCTTTGGCCTATGTTGACCTTTTGACCTATTGACCCCCAAAACAATAGGCTTCTGGTATTTGACCAACTCTACCATTTGGGGAAGTTTGGTGAAGACCGGTTGAAAATTGTGACCTGTAGGCCGGTGACAAACAAACAAACAAGAAAACGTCATGCGTAGCACGATACTTGCAAAATTCGCCCTCCCCCAAAAGTTTTCAATGTGACATGATGGCCTATGGTAACCTCAAAAATACTTGGTGGTTGAATTCAGTGACCAGATATGCAAGTCCTCTTCAAATTTCATGTCAATTGGATGAAAATTGAGGGTTTTAGAAATTTGGCCTATGTTGACCTTTTGGCCTATGTTGACCTCAAAGATACTTGGTGGTTGAATTCACTGACCAGATATGCAAGTCCTCTTCAAATTTCAAGTCAATTGGATGAAAATTGAGGATTTTAGAAATTTGGCCTATGTTGACCTTTTGACCTATGTTCACCTAAAATATAATTTGTGGTTGAATTCAGTGACGAGATATGCAAGTCCTTTTCAAATTTCAAGTCAATTGGATGAAAATTGAGGATTTTAGAAATTTGGCCTATGTTGACCATTTGGCCTATGTTGACCTCAAGAATACTTGGTGGTTGAATTCAATGCAAGTCCTCTCCAAATTTCAAGTCAATTGGATGAAAATTGAGGATTTTAGAAATTTGGCCTATGTTGACCATTTGGCCTATGTTGACCTTAAAAATTCTTGGTGGTTGAATTCAATGACCAGATATGCAAGTGGTCTTCAAATTTCAAGTCAATCGGATGAAAATTGAGGATTTTAGAAATTTAGCAAAGTTGGTGACCTTTGGCCTATGTTGACCTTTTGACCTATTGACCCCAAAAACAATAGGCTTCTGGCATTTGACCAACTCTACCACTTGGTGAAGTTTGGTGAAGATCGGTTGAAAATTGTGACCTGTAGGCCGGTGACAAACAAACAAACAAACAAGAAAACGTCATGCGTAGCACGATACTTGCAAAATACGCCCTCCCCCAAAAGTTTACCATTGATACAGCAAATTGTCCATTTCATGAAGATTTAAATTTACAATCTTGATCAAAGCTCGGTTCAACAGGATGAAAATTGAGGATTTTAGAAATTTGGCCTATGTTGACCATTTGGCCTATGTTGACCTCAAAAATACTTGGTGGTTGAATTCAGTGACCAGATATGCAAGTGGTCTTCAAATTTCAAGTCAATTGGATGAAAATTGAGGATTTTAGAAATTTGGCCTATGTTGACCTTTTGGCCTAAGTTGACCAAGAATACTTGGTGGTTGAATTCAGTGACCAGATATGCAAGTCCCTTCAAATTTCAAGTCAATTGGATGAAAATTGAGGATTTTAGAAATTTGGCCTATGTTGACCTTTTGGCCTATGTTCACCTAAAATATAATTAGTGGTTGAATTCAGTGATGAGATATGCAAGTCCTTTTCAAATTTCAAGTCAATTGGATGAAATTTGAGGATTTTAGAAATTTGGCCTATGTTGACCATTTGGCCTATGTTGACCTCAAGAATACTTGGTGGTTGAATTCAGTGACCAGATGTGCAAGTCCTCTCCAAATTTCAAGTCAATTGGATGAAAATTGAGGATTTTAGAAATTTGGCCTATGTTGACCTAAAAATTATTGGTGGTTGAATTCAATGACCAGATATGCAAGTGGTCTTCAAATTTCAAGTCAATCGGATGAAAATTGAGGATTTTAGAAATTGTAGCAAAGTTGGTGACCTTTGGCCTATGTTGACCTTTTGACCTATTGACCCCAAAAACAATAGGCTTCTGGCATTTGACCAACTCTACCACTTGGTGAAGTTTGGTGAAGATCGGTTGAAAATTGTGACCTGTAGGCCGGTGACAAACAAACAAACAAGAAAACGTCATGCGTAGCACGATACTTGCAAAATCCACCCTCCCCCAAAAGTTTTCCAATGATACATGATGGCCTATGTTGACCTTTTGGCCTATGGTGACCTCAAAAATACTTGGTGGTTGAATTCAGTAACCAGATATGCAAGTCCTCTTCAAATTTCACATCAATTGGATGAAAATTGAGGATTTTAGAAATTTGGCCTATGTTGACCTTCCGATGTTGACCTCAAATATACTAGGTGGTTGAATTCAGTGACGAGATATGCAAGTCCTCTTCAAATTTCAAGTCAATCGGATGAAAATTGAGGATTTTAGAAATTTGGCCTATTTTGACCTTTTGGCCTATGTTGAACTTTTGGCCTATGTTGACATCAAATATAGTTTGTGGTTGAATTCAGTGACCAGATATGCAAGTCCTCTCCAAATTTCAAGTCAATTGGATGAAAATTGAGGATTTTAGAAATTTGGCCTATGTTGACCATTTGGCCTATGTTGACCTCAAAAATGCTTGGTGGTTGAATTCAGTGACCAGATATGCAGGTGGTCTACAAATTTCAAGTCAATCGGATGAAAATTGAGGATTTTAGAAATTTGGCCTATGTTGACCTTTTGGCCTATGTTCACCTAAAATATAATATGTGGTTGACTTCAGTGACCAGATATGCAAGTCCTCTTCAAATTTCAAGTCAATTGGATGAAAAATGAGGATTTTAGAAATTTGGCCTATGTTGACCTTTTGGCCTATGTTGAGCTTTTGGCCGATGCTCACCAAAAATATAATTTGTGGTTGAATTCATTGACCAGATATGCAAGTCCTCTTCAAATTTCAAGTCAATTGGATGAAAATTGAGGATTTTAGAAATTTGGCCTATGTTGACCTTTTGACCTATGTTCACCTAAAATATAATTTGTGGTTGAATTCAGTGACGAGATATGCAAGTCCTTTTCAAATTTCAAGTCAATTGGATGAAAATTGAGGATTTTAGAAATTTGGCCTATGTTGACCATTTGGCCTATGTTGACCTCAAGAATACTTGGTGGTTGAATTCAATGCAAGTCCTCTCCAAATTTCAAGTCAATTGGATGAAAATTGAGGATTTTAGAAATTTGGCCTATGTTGACCATTTGGCCTATGTTGACCTTAAAAATTCTTGGTGGTTGAATTCAATGACCAGATATGCAAGTGGTCTTCAAATTTCAAGTCAATCGGATGAAAATTGAGGATTTTAGAAATTTAGCAAAGTTGGTGACCTTTGGCCTATGTTGACCTTTTGACCTATTGACCCCAAAAACAATAGGCTTCTGGCATTTGACCAACTCTACCACTTGGTGAAGTTTGGTGAAGATCGGTTGAAAATTGTGACCTGTAGGCCGGTGACAAACAAACAAACAAACAAGAAAACGTCATGCGTAGCACGATACTTGCAAAATACGCCCTCCCCCAAAAGTTTACCATTGATACAGCAAATTGTCCATTTCATGAAGATTTAAATTTACAATCTTGATCAAAGCTCGGTTCAACAGGATGAAAATTGAGGATTTTAGAAATTTGGCCTATGTTGACCATTTGGCCTATGTTGACCTCAAAAATACTTGGTGGTTGAATTCAGTGACCAGATATGCAAGTGGTCTTCAAATTTCAAGTCAATTGGATGAAAATTGAGGATTTTAGAAATTTGGCCTATGTTGACCTTTTGGCCTAAGTTGACCAAGAATACTTGGTGGTTGAATTCAGTGACCAGATATGCAAGTCCCTTCAAATTTCAAGTCAATTGGATGAAAATTGAGGATTTTAGAAATTTGGCCTATGTTGACCTTTTGGCCTATGTTCACCTAAAATATAATTAGTGGTTGAATTCAGTGATGAGATATGCAAGTCCTTTTCAAATTTCAAGTCAATTGGATGAAATTTGAGGATTTTAGAAATTTGGCCTATGTTGACCATTTGGCCTATGTTGACCTCAAGAATACTTGGTGGTTGAATTCAGTGACCAGATGTGCAAGTCCTCTCCAAATTTCAAGTCAATTGGATGAAAATTGAGGATTTTAGAAATTTGGCCTATGTTGACCTAAAAATTATTGGTGGTTGAATTCAATGACCAGATATGCAAGTGGTCTTCAAATTTCAAGTCAATCGGATGAAAATTGAGGATTTTAGAAATTGTAGCAAAGTTGGTGACCTTTGGCCTATGTTGACCTTTTGACCTATTGACCCCAAAAACAATAGGCTTCTGGCATTTGACCAACTCTACCACTTGGTGAAGTTTGGTGAAGATCGGTTGAAAATTGTGACCTGTAGGCCGGTGACAAACAAACAAACAAGAAAACGTCATGCGTAGCACGATACTTGCAAAATCCACCCTCCCCCAAAAGTTTTCCAATGATACATGATGGCCTATGTTGACCTTTTGGCCTATGGTGACCTCAAAAATACTTGGTGGTTGAATTCAGTAACCAGATATGCAAGTCCTCTTCAAATTTCACATCAATTGGATGAAAATTGAGGATTTTAGAAATTTGGCCTATGTTGACCTTCCGATGTTGACCTCAAATATACTAGGTGGTTGAATTCAGTGACGAGATATGCAAGTCCTCTTCAAATTTCAAGTCAATCGGATGAAAATTGAGGATTTTAGAAATTTGGCCTATTTTGACCTTTTGGCCTATGTTGAACTTTTGGCCTATGTTGACATCAAATATAGTTTGTGGTTGAATTCAGTGACCAGATATGCAAGTCCTCTCCAAATTTCAAGTCAATTGGATGAAAATTGAGGATTTTAGAAATTTGGCCTATGTTGACCATTTGGCCTATGTTGACCTCAAAAATGCTTGGTGGTTGAATTCAGTGACCAGATATGCAGGTGGTCTACAAATTTCAAGTCAATCGGATGAAAATTGAGGATTTTAGAAATTTGGCCTATGTTGACCTTTTGGCCTATGTTCACCTAAAATATAATATGTGGTTGACTTCAGTGACCAGATATGCAAGTCCTCTTCAAATTTCAAGTCAATTGGATGAAAAATGAGGATTTTAGAAATTTGGCCTATGTTGACCTTTTGGCCTATGTTGAGCTTTTGGCCGATGCTCACCAAAAATATAATTTGTGGTTGAATTCATTGACCAGATATGCAAGTCCTCTTCAAATTTCAAGTCAATTGGATGAAAATTGAGGATTTTAGAAATTTGGCCTATGTTGACCTTTTGACCTATGTTCACCTAAAATATAATTTGTGGTTGAATTCAGTGACGAGATATGCAAGTCCTTTTCAAATTTCAAGTCAATTGGATGAAAATTGAGGATTTTAGAAATTTGGCCTATGTTGACCATTTGGCCTATGTTGACCTCAAGAATACTTGGTGGTTGAATTCAATGCAAGTCCTCTCCAAATTTCAAGTCAATTGGATGAAAATTGAGGATTTTAGAAATTTGGCCTATGTTGACCATTTGGCCTATGTTGACCTTAAAAATTCTTGGTGGTTGAATTCAATGACCAGATATGCAAGTGGTCTTCAAATTTCAAGTCAATCGGATGAAAATTGAGGATTTTAGAAATTTAGCAAAGTTGGTGACCTTTGGCCTATGTTGACCTTTTGACCTATTGACCCCAAAAACAATAGGCTTCTGGCATTTGACCAACTCTACCACTTGGTGAAGTTTGGTGAAGATCGGTTGAAAATTGTGACCTGTAGGCCGGTGACAAACAAACAAACAAACAAGAAAACGTCATGCGTAGCACGATACTTGCAAAATACGCCCTCCCCCAAAAGTTTACCATTGATACAGCAAATTGTCCATTTCATGAAGATTTAAATTTACAATCTTGATCAAAGCTCGGTTCAACAGGATGAAAATTGAGGATTTTAGAAATTTGGCCTATGTTGACCATTTGGCCTATGTTGACCTCAAAAATACTTGGTGGTTGAATTCAGTGACCAGATATGCAAGTGGTCTTCAAATTTCAAGTCAATTGGATGAAAATTGAGGATTTTAGAAATTTGGCCTATGTTGACCTTTTGGCCTAAGTTGACCAAGAATACTTGGTGGTTGAATTCAGTGACCAGATATGCAAGTCCCTTCAAATTTCAAGTCAATTGGATGAAAATTGAGGATTTTAGAAATTTGGCCTATGTTGACCTTTTGGCCTATGTTCACCTAAAATATAATTAGTGGTTGAATTCAGTGATGAGATATGCAAGTCCTTTTCAAATTTCAAGTCAATTGGATGAAATTTGAGGATTTTAGAAATTTGGCCTATGTTGACCATTTGGCCTATGTTGACCTCAAGAATACTTGGTGGTTGAATTCAGTGACCAGATGTGCAAGTCCTCTCCAAATTTCAAGTCAATTGGATGAAAATTGAGGATTTTAGAAATTTGGCCTATGTTGACCTAAAAATTATTGGTGGTTGAATTCAATGACCAGATATGCAAGTGGTCTTCAAATTTCAAGTCAATCGGATGAAAATTGAGGATTTTAGAAATTGTAGCAAAGTTGGTGACCTTTGGCCTATGTTGACCTTTTGACCTATTGACCCCAAAAACAATAGGCTTCTGGCATTTGACCAACTCTACCACTTGGTGAAGTTTGGTGAAGATCGGTTGAAAATTGTGACCTGTAGGCCGGTGACAAACAAACAAACAAGAAAACGTCATGCGTAGCACGATACTTGCAAAATCCACCCTCCCCCAAAAGTTTTCCAATGATACATGATGGCCTATGTTGACCTTTTGGCCTATGGTGACCTCAAAAATACTTGGTGGTTGAATTCAGTAACCAGATATGCAAGTCCTCTTCAAATTTCACATCAATTGGATGAAAATTGAGGATTTTAGAAATTTGGCCTATGTTGACCTTCCGATGTTGACCTCAAATATACTAGGTGGTTGAATTCAGTGACGAGATATGCAAGTCCTCTTCAAATTTCAAGTCAATCGGATGAAAATTGAGGATTTTAGAAATTTGGCCTATGTTGACATCAAATATAGTTTGTGGTTGAATTCAGTGACCAGATATGCAAGTCCTCTCCAAATTTCAAGTCAATTGGATGAAAATTGAGGATTTTAGAAATTTGGCCTATGTTGACCATTTGGCCTATGTTGACCTCAAAAATGCTTGGTGGTTGAATTCAGTGACCAGATATGCAGGTGGTCTACAAATTTCAAGTCAATCGGATGAAAATTGAGGATTTTAGAAATTTGGCCTATGTTGACCTTTTGGCCTATGTTCACCTAAAATATAATATGTGGTTGACTTCAGTGACCAGATATGCAAGTCCTCTTCAAATTTCAAGTCAATTGGATGAAAAATGAGGATTTTAGAAATTTGGCCTATGTTGACCTTTTGGCCTATGTTGAGCTTTTGGCCGATGCTCACCAAAAATATAATTTGTGGTTGAATTCATTGACCAGATATGCAAGTCCTCTTCAAATTTCAAGTCAATTGGATGAAAATTGAGGATTTTAGAAATTTGGCCTATGTTGACCATTTGGCCTATGTTGACTTCAAAAATTCTTGGTGGTTGAATTCAATGACCAGATATGCAGGTGGTCTTCAAATTTCAAGTCAATCGGATGAAAATTGAGGAGTTTAGAAATTTAGCAAAGTTGGTGACCTTTGGCCTATGTTGACCTTTTGACCTATTGACCCCAAAAACAATAGGCTTCTGGCATTTGACCAACCCTACCACTTGGTGAAGTTTGGTTGAAAATTGTGACCTGTAGGCCGGTGACAAACTAACAGAGTCACAAACACAACCGACCAATATACTTGAAAAATCTTCGATTTTGCAAGTAATAAATGCAAGATTTCCTTCTTCTTCTTCTTGTTTCGTGTATCATCAGATGGCCAGCTCAGTGTCGTGCAGCCATGCCCTCGTTTGTGGTCCTACGTCGAAGAGGCCGGCTTCTGAAGGTGGTCTATATAGGGGGCAGGTGGTAATTATGTGTTCGGCAGTCTGCTCAGGCTCGCCGCACTCGCACGCGGCGCTGTCTGCGAGGCCCCACATCTTCAGCGATGATTTGAAGCGGCCGACCCCCGTACGTAGACGGTTCAGCAAGGTCCATTGCAGGCGTGGTAGGTCTTCTCCTACGACGCCACCTCCTGGGTCCCAAATGTAGCGGTGGATGCGGGTGGGATGTCCTGAAAATTCAAGAAAATTCAAGATTTCCTGAAAAATAAGGAGTTAATTAGGAAGAATTCAAACTGATATTCTCTTGGGAGAAATGGGAATATTTCGAAAATGAAAAGCAAAAAATGTAATAAAATAAAATAAATAACAATCGAATTAAGAACGCACAGTGAGCACAGATTTTCTTTAGTCATTTCACTTTGCCTCTAAATTCATGTGGTTCCATGAACAAGAACCTTTTTATCCAATGAAATCTGACCAACGGAATCTGGTTTCCTCGTTGTGTTTCTAATACTTTTTTTCCCCAACAAATCACACGGTTTGTAAGTAAATCTGACATTAGCAAATGGAATGCATGAACAGTAACAATGAATCACAGATACAGCGCTACGAAGAAATGAATAACAGAACGGGTGAAATCAGTGCATCGGATTTGGGAAATCTTTTTACATTGGATAATCGCAAGAATATGCGAAAGAATAGTTTCATGTCATGGAAGAAAGTCAGGGTTATGCTTCACAATATCGATTGTGTATCAGGAAGTAAGAGCGTAGACGAAGCGTGGTGGTTCAGGTGCAGCCACCCGGCTGCTGGTTGCATCATTTTTCTGTGGGCGATGCCTCTCTATAACCAGGTATCTGGTAGTCCTTTTGCCGACCTCGGAAGGATGAATGACAGGATGAGTCAACCACACCTGGCGTTAATTCAACGGGATGCAAACTCAGGACCTGAGGATCCCAAGCCCGCCACCCTAACCATTAGGCCAACACCAGGTATATGAAGCATAGGTAGCCGTGTTAGATGAGGAGAGTCAGACATTTTTTTCATTGACAACCTGATAACAAAAAAAAAACCTAAAGTGAAGAAGTTTGAAGGAAATATGCAGGTAATGTGGTGGCACTTTCAGTCTCTGATTCTGATCATACTCCGTAGCAGAGCGTTGGTGCTGCCGAAGCAGTTTCTTGGCAAGGGTTACACTGGGTGGATTGCCATTGCCTTCCTTGCAGAAGTTAGGGCAGGAATTTGGAATTGGGCCATGATAGCTCACCTACTTTTCACGAAGGACAACATGTGATCTTTAACATCCACCATGCAACTAATGCTGGTAGATGGCACGCAGAGTTTAACGCCCATCGGAGGGATGGCATACACATTGATGATTCAGCCAGCATGTGAAACAACGGGATGACAGGTTATACCTGTGTCAGGATTCAAACCCAGGCTAGACGGCTTAAAGTGAGTGTGCGCACATCTAGACAATCTTGCCAGCCCTGCACGTTCATCGGTTTTCTGTTTTTCAGATATCAGCCTGATGGTGGCACTGTAGTTATTCAGTTTTCGAATGGATACACAACGTTGTAAGGCCCTGCCATCACATTGTTTAGGTTCTGGTTTTGGTCAAACTTATTCAGCTTCTGGATAATAATCTGCCGATTGCAGGTTCACATCCCGACATCACAGGGAAGGCAAATCAAACGACCCAGTGAATTTCATTACGAAGGCCATTGCTGCTTTGGATAGCATTGCCTAGCTCAGGGCCATCAATGTGCTCAGTCTTGCCAATAATGTATGTGTGATGGTGATCACGTATTTTACTGTTATAAAAAGCTCACACAGCCATTGATAACCTTTTCTTTCTCTTTACAAGATGAAAGAAAAATGGAAACTTCCAGTCTGCACTAAAGAGTATGGTGGCGTGTTGACATTCACCAGCTTTTGGACTTGGAGATAGCATGTAATGCTTGATGTAAATCATCAAATAAATGAATTGTCAGCAGAGTGGTGCTTGATGTTGAAAAGTATGTTGGAAAAAAACAGATAGAAAATATTTTTCTGTATTTTTTACTGGGCAAGTGAAAATTTTATTTATGTATGTATATATATATATATATATATATATATATATATATATATATATATATATATATATATATATATATATATATATATATATATATATATATATATATACAGTATCTCTATATAAAGGAGGAGTGTCTGTGTGTGTGTGTGTCTGTCTGGATGTCTGCTTATAACTCAAGAACTACACATCGGAGAAAAGTTTTAGACACAGATTCGGAATCAGCATAAAATCCCGGTGGTTTTAGGCGACGTTTTATTTTAATATCAATGGTTTAAAAAAACCGCGCCAGCTGCAAATCCATGGTGTAGTTTGTGGCGGCTGTGGAAGTGTAACTCAGTGTAACATATTGATTGGCCCTGGTAACTTATTAATTAACCTGGTAACAAAGCAGATACATTTTATGTGTATGAACAATGTAATCTCTTGAAACACCTGGTCAAGGCCCCAGGCTAGAGCACCCCCCCCTGCTGTGATTTCCATTTACACAGCAGGAGGGGAGCGAGCTGATGCCAGGACTCGGTGCGATGCATGACCTCGGGACATTAGCGGAGAGGAGATTAAGTCCAGTTTGGCGATATAACGAGAGCAAACGTTGAGTAAAGTACACTTGTCCTCAGAAGCCCTGCCCGACGGAACGATGGAATGAACGAGTACTTGCTACGTGAAGCGCTGACCGAACGGGAGTGTCGGATGGAGAGAAGGACCAGCGAAAAGAGTTAACCTGATCCATTATATTATGCGGTATCATTTTGGTAATTGAATGAAGTGAATACAGTTTAATAAAGTTGTGACCTTTTGTAAAACCTGTTTCCGACCATTGGCGTCTTGAGTCTCACCCTCCACTTCCGCGACAATATGGAGGCACCGCTGAAATTTCGAGTGGACGTCGCCAAGGTGAGCATGTAAGCATGACGTCTTGGGGATCTGTCCATTATGAAATATGAATTCTGAAGATGGAGGATTTGGTGTGTGGGACTTGCATTCCGTAGGTAATCCAAGGAGTGTAAAAGTATTTTTGTCACGACCGTCCAAGGAAAAAGTCACGGATGGAACGGTTTAAATGATTCTATTATTCGTGTGCTTGCATATGCGTACGGTATACGCTGGGTGTTAAGAGCCTTACTCTGGTCTGCGGGCAAGTCGGCTCGTGAAGCGCACCGATGCCGCGATATAGGTGGCGTGAGCCATCACGAATGGGATTTCGATAAACGACTGTAGCAATTTATTCGTTTTTTCTAAATGATTTCTGTAAATACGTATTTTTGCGCTGGTTAGTAAAGGGCCTTACTGTGACCTGGAAGCGGGCGGAGCAAGTGTGCACCTTGCGACCGCTTGTTTCAAGGACGTGTAAGGCCGGTACACTCGTTTACACACCCGCACACGGATAAAGTACTACTTTTTTTTTGCACTTGTTCGAAGCACTTGACTTGATCGGCGCTTGGCGAGCGACAGGGAACCGGGAAACGGAATTATACTTATATATATATATATTTCCAATATGGTACACCGGCCACAACGATTTTAGCGATTATCCGAGTTTTTTTTTTTTAACGATTTCTGTAAATACGTATTTTTCCTGCGCTGTGTAATTCTTCTGACACGCGCCACGAAGAAACGCACCACTGATGTGCATGAAGCGACTTGTTTGCCGGTTCGGTAAGGTCCTTCCGTACACGTGTACAATCGTGTACACCCGTTTTAAATAAATAATTTTTTTCAGTTTTCCCGCCATGCCTATAAATTCATGACAGACAACCCCCCTCATGCCGGTCCAGAATTATGATGAAAGATGGCGATTGAGAAAAAAAATTGCATCAAATTTTGTCCAGGTCCATCAAGAAGCCTTTGAGACATGCTTCACGGTTGAATAAAAAACCACCGTTTAGAGTACTTCTTTTTTTTTTTGTTCAAAGCACTCGACTTGGAGCCAGCGACTTGCTCGGCGGGGGATATAATTTTAGATATATATATAGTACGGGCATGCCCTAGTGAGAGATAGTTACAGGAAATGGTGTTTGTGAGTAACAACCACCCTCTGGTCGAGGCTCATAGAAGGGGTGATGCTTACTGATTCGGCACGCTCACAAAATATGGGATTTTAATGGCAGAGATGCCACGAAAGATCAGGAAGGGAAGGAATGGAAAATTTGTCAAGGTTTGAAATTAATCGGACAAGGGGGTCCCAAGGTATGGTCACCGTACTCGCAAGTCGTTCGTTTTGGCTTTGCGAATGGACCAAACCATTCCATGCAAATAGGAGGGTGGTTCTGTGGTCGTAACTGCCACGTGGTTTCAAAGTTTTTGTTGTTGCTTGCACGCATGTTTTTTTGCAAGCACGTACGGGCGAGCACGTACGTGCGGGCACGCCCTAGTATATATAAATTGAGGTAATATTAAGTTATGGAATTAATTGCTTTCAACAATGCAAAGGGTGATAAAATATGGGATTTTAATGGGATTTTTTAATGGGATATTGGTTTCGGAATGTTTAGAGGTCATTGCAATGTGATAATAACTTGTTGTTGCAACTTGCTGTTGGAACTTGCTGTTGGAACTTGTTGGAACTTGTTGTTGGAACTTGTTGTTGGAACTTGTTGTTGGAACTTGCTGTTGGAACTTGTTGTTGGAACTTGTTGGAACTTGTTGTTGGAACTTGTTGTTGGAACTTGTTGTTGGAACTTGTTGTTGGAACTTGTTGTTGGAACTTGTTGTTGAAACTTGCTGTTGGAACTTGTTGTTGGAACTTGCTGTTGGAACTTGTTGTTGGAACTTGTTGTTGGAACTTGTTGTTGGAACTTGCTGTTGGAACTTGTTGTTGGAACTTGCTGTTGGAACTTGCTGTTGGAACTTGTTGTTGGAACTTGTTGTTGGAACTTGTTGTTGGAACTTGCTGTTGGAACTTGTTGTTGGAACTTGTTGGAACTTGTTGTTGGAACTTGTTGTTGGAACTTGTTGTTGGAACTTGTTGTTGGAACTTGCTGTTGGAACTTGTTGTTGGAACTTGCTGTTGGAACTTGTTGTTGGAACTTGCTGTTGGAACTTGCTGTTGGAACTTGTTGTTGGAACTTGTTGTTGGAACTTGCTGTTGGAACTTGTTGTTGGAACTTGTTGGAACTTGTTGTTGGAACTTGTTGTTGGAACTTGTTGTTGGAACTTGTTGTTGGAACTTGTTGTTGGAACTTGCTGTTGGAACTTGTTGTTGGAACTTGTTGTTGGAACTTGTTGTTGGAATGAATGGGAACATTCAAATGTTGGGTTTTGCTAACATTTCCACAACGTCGCTACAACGTTTCACTTTCGTTGTTGCAACGTTTTGCTCCAACGTTTTGGGGACATTCGAATGTCAAGTGAATCGAATGAGAATTCAGGAATTATTTCATTATTAACGATTAATGAAGTACTTATTTAATTAATTACATTTCTTATTACATTACAGTAATTACATTACAGTAATTACCTGAGGTAATTACAGTAATTACAGTTCCGGTAATTACAGTAATTACAGTAATCATTACAGTAATTGCAGTAATCTTATTACAGTAATTACATTACATTAACTCAGGCACCTTTTGAGTAAGGAAGCTGATATTTGGACATGACACTGACCAAGTGATGTGGCTGTCAAGGAAAATATTGATTTATTGATTAATCATTTAATAAATTAACTCGTTGATTTATAAATGACTTATTTAATTAAAATTCCTGAGAGATACATCTTCGGATGAAATACTTGCAGATTGGTTATGCTATGAGCCAATTGATTAAGGAAAATATTTTGTGATGGCCATATTGGCAATTTCGTGGCCATATTCGTGGCAACTCAGTTAGTGCCACTGCACCTTTAAAATGCATCCCTGCGTTCATTTTTCGATCGATTGAGTTGAAATTTTGAACAATCGGATCTGGACTGTCGTTGTTAACGACTCTAGCACGCACTCGTCCAATCAGGATGGAGCGGTATGGTCCCCGGATCATCACTGCCCGCAGTTTTAATTAATTTTACTTTTTCTCTTGGTCATATAATTTTGAAGACATGCGTGTCATGATAGAGGAAATGTTTGTTCTGTTGAACGGAATAAATGTTGTTTATTTGTGTGGGAGTGTATTTTTGTGTATTTCTTGTGTATTTTGGATATATTTTCACGACTAATTCCAGTTAACATCCTGCAAAATTTGCTCGTTTGCTGGCCGAGTCGAAATTGCGTTGAGTTTCTATGGCATGCGCCATTAAAAGCGCTGTGTAATGGTTGAGCTCCTTTTATTTCGGTTTGGTCATGCGGATGAGCAAACAAAGTGACAAATGCTGCGGCTGGAGCAGTAGAAGCGATGTTTTTTTAAATGGAAACGATGTAATGAGGAATAAACGTGGGAGGGGGCAACACCACGCATACCTCTTTTAAGGTGTGTATAAACCCTGGAATATTTCAGCAATCAATACAATGCTGAAACTATGTAAGTTAAGTTAATGAGTAATTTACTGAGTAATTTAATGAGTAATTTAATGAGTAATTTAATGAGTAATTTAACGAATAATTTAATGAGTAATTTAATGAGTAATTTAATGAGTAATTTAACGAATAATTTAATGAGTAATTTAATGAGTAATTTAATGAGTAATTTAACGAATAATTTAATGAGTAATTTAATAAGTAATTTAATAAGTAATTTAATGAGGAATTAAAAGTGGGAGGGGGCAACACCACGCATACCTCTTTTAAGGTGTGTATAAACCCTGGAATAAACGTGGGAGGGGGCAACACCACGCATACCTCTTTTAAGGTATGTATAAACCCTGGAATATTTCAGCAATCAATACGATGCTGAAATGATGTAATTTACTGTGTAAGAGGGTCGACCTTGGGTTTGTTTGGGTTTGTTGTTTATTTTGTGGATGTGTATTTTTTGTGTATTTTGGATATATTTTCACGACTAATTCCAGTTAACATCCTGCAAAATTTGCTCGTTTTCTGGCTGAGTCGAAATTGCGTTGAGTTTCTATGGCATGCGCCATTAAAAGCGCTGTGTAATGGTTGAGCTCCCTTTATTTCGTTTTGGTCATGCGGATGAGCAAACAAAATGACGAATGCTGCGGCTGGAGCAGTGGAAGCGATTTTTGAATTGTTCAATGATTATTCGATATTGTTATGACTTATTGTCAATAGGTATACTGAGTGGCCATGAGGTAGCCTGTTGCTATGTACAGTTTTATTCTATTGTTGATTATACCACATAATTGTGGTGATAAAGGAAATGTTCGTTTTAAATAGATGATTATGATATGACCATGACTATAAAATCATGATGATTATTATGAATGATATCATAGGGTTCAAATGCAGAATGATTGCATGAACTTGGGAAAGAACTTTCAAGCCCTATGGGATAAATTGGGTGTTACAAGCAATGGAGCTTCAAAATTTAGCATGATTGAAGGAATTTTACAGTCTTATTTCAGTAGTTTTACGAAATTTAAATTGCCAAGAGATTTTGGGTACTATTAAAAGGAAAATGATGAGATATTTTTCCCAAAGAACTTTAATATCTGGCATCCATTTTGGCTGTCTCACGAATGAAGGATGAGTTGCCTTTAGTGGTTGCAAAGAAAAATTTGTGGAGACCAGGCAAAATGGGAAAATATGTCAGATATGACCCTAGGACAGGACGGCGATTCATCAATTGACATGAGGTACGAATCCGAGGTGACGACCGATGAAATTCGATCTCAGTCAATGGATGGACCTGTCCTGACATCATTGGGGAAAGGGCTTATGCAAGGAGTCATTCAAAATGATTAATTTGATTTATTGATGAATATTGATGAATTAATTGAAATTGAATAATTGATTGAATTGTTAATTGATTGAATCTAATTGATTGAATTTAATTGCATAAATTGAACTGAATAAATTGAATTGAATATATTGATTGTTTGATTGATGAAAATGCGGTCTCAAGAAAGAAGCTTTGATATCTTTGCGAGATATTATCAATGTGGAGACAACCTGGGAAAATTGAGCAAGGTGGTGAGTTTATATACAGATATATATGTGCGGTTACCATTGTGTGATTTCCCCGTCAAACAGAGCGGACACCTGAGGATTCACCCACTTCATACTGACCCTCCGGCTCATCTGCAAATACTGATCTGTGAGATTGGATTGTGCAAAAGCCACAGCTGAGGGAGATTCTCTGGAAATCACCGTGCGAACAGGTGGAGAGATCCTTCCTGGAGGTACGAGTGAAGCTTTAGAGGAACCTGGAACAAGCTACAACACATCCAACGCTACTTTGATAAAAGGCAGAATGGGAAATGGAGCCTGCAAGAACACACAAGGACAACCAGAGATTCCACAAAAAGGTACTTGTACACATCATATGTACGACCGTTATGGTGCCGAAGCTATAAGGCAGGTCGAGAATTGGTATTTGTGGACAAAGGGACATGATGAGGAGTTTCCAAGAGATGGTACATTTGAGCGAAGTCGATTGGAAAGATTGGAACAAAGATTGAAAGCCAGGAAGAGACAGAATCTAACGGTAGACTGGCTTGCATTCCATCTTTGGGATGGTGAATCCAGACAACGGGAACAGCAAGAACGGATAACGGAACTAGAACTTAAAATAAAAAGGATACAGGATACAGTGGAGGAGACAAATGCACAACTGCCCTCGAAATTAGGAATGAAAGTCACAGTTGTCCCATCTGATTTCCAGTTGTCTCCCCAAAAAGGACGGTACAGAGAATTTTTTCGTGTTTCAGGAGATAACGAGAGATTGCAGTGGCAACTCAGGGATGTAGAGATGCAGCCCAGCAATACAAGTGCACAGGCGCACAGATCAGACAACGACAGAAACCGGTGTTTCGAGTGTGGAAAGATGGGACATTGGAGAAGAAGATGTCCGTATGTCAACAGGAAGACAAGGTCATGGGGCAAACCAAGATCAAGGGTACCAGTGCTTACCGGTACCTCAGACAATGATTAGGCCTTCATTGCTGCAAATCCCAAATGATGATTGGCCTCAACAGATTCGATTACTGGACAAACATGAACAACTGTCAATGATTCTTGTGTCTGAAAAGTTTTCAGAGCAAGAATGATTCATTTTTCTTTTTGCTTGTTAACAAATTAATAATTAATTGATCAAATGCCAAAATTGGATCTTCTATTTTGGGCACAGCAATTTTAAATTTACAAAGTTTGGAACAATTGCGTTGCAATTGTTGGCAAACCAAGTAACAAGAGTCACATGATGATCAGGTGGGAATTTCGGACTATTGTTCCGCACGATTGATAGGTCAATGGTCGACTGACATGCAAATGGGTGTGTAGTCAAAATTTGGATAGATTATTGTGAAGGCAGAAAGGGTAATTTCAATTTGACATCATAAGGGTTTTCTAAGAATGGACTTTTGGTTTATTTGTCTATAAGCATTTTGAATTTGATTGACAAATTTTATGAAATTGAAATAAAATTGACACCCATCTGATCTGTAAATAATGGTTCCAACGCAAACAAATATGCATAATGCATGTGTGTGTGTGTTTTTGTGTATCAATCTTACAAGATTGTTGACACCGACAGTGTGCCTGTCTGGAAATGGATAGTTATATGTGGATGGGATTGGGATATGTGGATGGGATTGAATATCCAGAGAATCCGTAAAATAAAATAGAAATATAATTTGATTATGAACATTATCTCTTTTGTCAAGGGAAATGGAATATTAAAAAAAAATTTGATGTGCTGGGTTATGAGCAGCCATTAATTAATAGTAAAATTGTGAGTAATTTTGGGATTCCATTTTTGATAGAATGTATATGAGAATAACATCTATTTATGGATATGAGCTTCATAAAAGGAAATGAGGAAGTACAAAATCATCCAAATTTGGGAGAGGTCTTACACTGACTTCCCAGAATACTCTGCTCATGGATTTTATATATATAAACTTGAATTTTATCAGCATATAAATTGTGCTGTATGTATGGATGTGTTTTAGGCATAGATGATATGGGAAAAGAGTAAAGAAAATTTTGCTGGTTTGAACTATTGTGGGTTTTTCAGTTCTGGAGTTTAAACAAAGTCACTGGTTAACAGATGAGAAAGGATAGTAAATAAATTATTCTCTGCTGGGCAAATTAAGTACGATATTACTAAGACTTATGAGAGCTATTGTTCCGCCTTACAGCAGTGGAAAATTATTGGAAAAAATTAGATCCAACATAATGAATCTATAAAAGAATGTGATAGGGATAATATCCTCAATTTGTACTAATTATTTGATTGTGGGTAAAGGAATTAAGTCATCGTAGTGGATTGTTAACAGCAGCCTGAAAATGTCCTGAGAGTGTGCATCCATGTAATCAGAAATCCCAGATTTGTTTTTACAAACAACATTTTGGTAGAGGTCTTGTGTGGAACACTTCCTTGGTAGATAAAAACGGTACTGCATGCTGGCAGCCACTTTTGCGGCCAGTTAGGCCAAACAAATTGAGAGGAAATTGTAGTTAAATACGTAAGTTACACATGGCTATTTGTAAAAAAGGAAATTTGTTGAGATGGGAAACATTTTTTCGAAGGTTTATTAAGGTGTTATAATATGACATGTGGCAAGGCAAACTATTGGATGGGAAAATTAGATCTGGCTATAGAATAAATTTATTGACCCCTTGAAGTTAATCCTTCGAATCACTGTTTCACTGGCATTTTTGTTCAAATTGGAAATAGTTTGGTAGAGCTTTGGTTAAAACCTTTGGTTGCGGTATCTTGGAACGAATTGATAAACCATAGGAGATTGATAAGAATAGAAACAAATATGGACCCAAAATAGAAAGTTGGATTCATGCCTCTCATTGCAAGCAAGCACATGGGGCTAAGGTGGACGATCCCACAGAAAATGAGGCTGCACCTAGCAGCCCAGCAGAACATTCAGTGGTAGAAAAATGATAGTCATGATTTACAGTCATTTGAATTACATTTTAACACCCCTTGCATTGATAAACATTACATTTTCAACATGTGATATTCCTACTTGGAATAGTGACATTTATTTGCCTACATGACATACAATTACCTGCTGATATAAATACAACATGAGTGAAAAAATGTATCACAACTACACTCATGATCAGGGGATTGAGTTCAACCCCGGGAGATAGGGGGATCAGGGTAAGACAAATAATCTGATTATGTTACATATTAAGGGATTTTCTTTATTTACCTTTTAGGAAGCTTGTTAGTTTGGTATATAATGTTAAATGTCATCGACATATAACTATGTCATAGATATGAATATATACAAGGAGTAGCAGACTTGTTTGTTGGTTTAGTAGTTATATTGGCAATTGTTTTAGTGGTGGCTTGCTTGAAAGCCTTAGTGACGGTGTGTTTGAATAAGGTAACCAACAACACGATGATAACACATGAAGTGACAAATGAGGAAAGAAATGTGGAACCAGAAAAGGAAGACTTTTATGGCGACATAAACAGTAGAATTAAGATAATGGCATAACGACAATGTTATGAGTTGTGTCAATTACAATATCAATGAACTCATATCACCACGAGTGACACACTGTTAGGAGAAAAAAAAAAAAAAAAAGAGGGAAAAGAAAAAGTGGAGAGGAATTATGGTAATAATACATTATGCTTAATTTGTTGGTTTGGGAAAATTGTTGTTGGGAATTAGGTATTCCCGTGTGTGATTGTAATCATATACAATGCTATTCTTAGTTTAGTAATAAAATACATACCTGATTGAATATTATTTGTGTGACGCATATAAATGAATATAACTTTTTGTGTTAAGGAAAAACAACAAATTGTTGAATGTGAAACTGTCGGAAGATATACATGATTATGCTGATTTCATGGTAAGATGTACCCTATCTGATTCAGTGTGTGCGGAAAGCAGATTCAGATATGACTGAGCATAAGGATAAGACGAGATCACATTTTGGAGGGATTGCTAACGGAATTGGGAAGAAGAAAGAAAGAAAATTTGTGGCTAAAAAATGAAGTTAATCGTGGCATACACCCTCTTTCTCAAAGAATGATGAAGACATTCTCCCGTGTAACTTGGAGATGAATGCTTACCTTCACCAAGGAAATTTATGTGACCATTTGCCTGGATCACACTGCAACATATGAAAGAAAGGCGATCACTTACTCTTGTTCGAAGACTTCGAACATTCACCACATCAGAAGTTGCAGGACAACGACATTTTACCTGCAACCTCTGTGAAATGCGGGGACATATGTTATTACTTCACCAACGTCCGGGGAACCAGCATGGAGCTGCAAAAAACGGCTGTGCCCTTGTCACAACAGCTGTGCACGATTCTGCTGGATTGCTCCTGGTAAGGACCATGAATGACCTGAACACCATGGTCCCAACATCATTGTGGATGCATCCGGCATCCCTGTTCCACATCTTGCTGGCCAATCAATGTCACACCAATACTTGCTGCCCACTCACAATAAGGGAGGAGGCAAGTCGACTACAACTGGGTGAAGGCCTTGTTCAGGAATTACTATGGTTTACAGCAAAAAGTGGCAAGAATGCTACAAGGAGAGCAGGGTCAGTCTATGACTCCGCAATGTTACCACAACAGCGAAATCCTACACGAAGTAGTGCAGGAGCTATGAAGACATTAGGAGAAAATGTTTCATACCTGGATTCAAACACAAGTGATCAGCCCTTCCTTTCAAACAAAGTCAACATTTGTGTGGAGGCAAACGTTTTTGCCAGATGGTGCAGATGCTTTACAAAACTTGAAAATGAAGTGAAATTGTTGTATCTTGGTGATGGTGAAGTGTTGTTTTGAAAATATATTTGTGATGCAAATGCAATAGATTGAACAATATGGAAGGAGTCAATGACCAACGAAATGTTTTGTGATTCTTGCAGGATGACGGTGTATGCCTAAGGGAATTTGATTACCAAAGTGATTGATTATTTACTTATACTTGTAATGATGTTTACTAGTAGTGATTGATTGTTTACTTATATTGATGTTTAGATTAATGGTTAATATAAACAAAAACAAAAAGATGAGGGAATTGTGGAAGTGTAACTCAGTGTAACATATTGATTGGCCCTGGTAACTTATTAATTAACCTGGTAACAAAGCAGATACATTTTATGTGTATGAACAATGTAATCTCTTGAAACACCTGGTCAAGGCCCCAGGCTAGAGCACCCCCCCCTGCTGTGATTTCCATTTACACAGCAGGAGGGGAGCGAGCTGATGCCAGGACTCGGTGCGATGCATGACCTCGGGACATTAGCGGAGAGGAGATTAAGTCCAGTTTGGCGATATAACGAGAGCAAACGTTGAGTAAAGTACACTTGTCCTCAGAAGCCCTGCCCGACGGAACGATGGAATGAACGAGTACTTGCTACGTGAAGCGCTGACCGAACGGGAGTGTCGGATGGAGAGAAGGACCAGCGAAAAGAGTTAACCTGATCCATTATATTATGCGGTATCATTTTGGTAATTGAATGAAGTGAATACAGTTTAATAAAGTTGTGACCTTTTGTAAAACCTGTTTCCGACCATTGGCGTCTTGAGTCTCACCCTCCACTTCCGCGACACGGCGCTAGACGTTCGGGGTGTATTGCAATGGTTTGTCGGGTTTGGCTGTGGGTCCACAATAGCTCCCATTTCTTTATGTTCTTCCACTTTTATTTTGATTCTTCTGTTACAACGCCTTCCTTATCTACCTTATATCCCCCCGACGAGGCCTCTACATAATTTCATCCGGCAGAATTTCGTGCATTTTGAGTGAAAGAAGTGAGAGGAATTTGTAGGAGGAAGAAGAGGCGCGGTCACTGTGGAGGCCACGATCGTGAGTGGAAATGGCGGGAATTGCGTTTGTATCGCAAAGTAAAGGATCTGCATTCATTTCTGAACTTGCATTGGTGGATTGTTATACTTCTGCATTATTTTTCATTAAAAAAACTTTATGTTTAACTTGAAGGCTCCAAGCCACGGACTTCTGCGGTCACTTTCGGATTAGTCCTCATTGAGGTAAAAATAAAAGTAAAAAGCCTGCTATCGCTTGCCAAGCTAGCCGTTCCCCCCTCCCCTCCCCCTCCCCCCTCCCCTTTCCCCCCTACCCCCTCCCCTTTCCCCCCTACCCCCTCCCCTCGCCCCTCCCCCCCTCCCTCTCCCCCTCCCTCTCCCCCCTCCCCCTCCCATCCCCCCCCTCTTCTCTCCTCTCCTCCTCCCCCTCCCCCCTCTTCTCCCCTCCCCCCCTCTTCTCCCCTCCCCCCCTCTTCCCCCCTCCCCACCCTCTCCTCCCCTCCCCCCCCATTGCCCTCCCCTCCCCTTCCTCCTCCCCTCCCTTCCCCCGCCCGGCAATGCGGGTACTTCCCATGGCCAGCTGTACGTGGGCTGCTCGAGGGTTGGAAAACCTAGCAATCTTTATGTCTTGGCACCAAGTAAGAAAACCAGAAATGTTGTATACCCAGAGGTTTTGAGAAATTGACAATTGACAAAACGTCATGAAGGAAATGTACTGTGATATTGCTCTAAAATATACATGTTCTTTTCATCATATATTTGTATTATTCTTATTCAACCCGGGCGAAGCCGGGTACCTCAGCTTGTATATATATATGAACGCTATTGTCTCTGGGCTGTCTGTGTGGCTTTGTTCCTAATGCACGGCCACATCTTTTAAGTTGTAAGCTCCAAACTCGAGATACAAATACAACCTTGTGTGGCGGGTAACATCGGCTATGTGGCCACGGCCTCACACAGGGGTGTGAGGGGCCAGGGGGCAAAATTCTCTATGTAAATGTGTACAGTGTAGCGCCACCTGGTGGTGGTGGCACAGGGTATTACAATTTCGTTATTTACCTGGGCAACGCTGAGGTTAAAGCACTATTTGCACGGGTAAATTTGTCCTCCTCCGCTTCTCGCCCATTCCCCCAAAAAGGGAGGGGCCTGTGAACGCCCCACCCAAAAGATATATATGCAGTTTATCTCTCCCCCTTCCCCCTTCATCCTCCCCATTCTACTCCTCCCCTCCGCTATGTGACGACTAATTGGTCCATCAGCAAAGCGACAGGTCAGCTCTTCTAGTAAAATATATATAACTAAGTTAAGCTTTGTCTTTTGATTAATATTATGTTAAAGCACGGTATTACGCGCGCTGCTTGTGAGCAAGGAGGAAGCGGACAACGCGGTAATTTGTAAGAGTCTTTATTCAAGAGCTCACTGTAATACTGAGCTGCTCAGGGCTGCGCGCCCCGTGTATATCGTGAGGCCACGCCTCTCTCCCAGGCGTGGCCCACCCCCACTTGGTGTGCGGGGTGATGCCACCATGTCAGTGCTTTCGTGTCCGCCACATGCGCCCCCCCAGAATCCCCGCGCACCTGAAGGGTCAGTTTGCGGGGCAAACGGATGACCCGGCCGAAGCGACCCTGGCGACTGGCGGCGTCTGGGATGCAGGGATGCCATCTGGGATGCCTCCGGCTGCCCCTGGGATGGGTGCAGGACCGGGGGGCGGCGTGGCGGCGGGGCTGGGCAGTGCCGGTGGTCCGCCCGCAGGGGGGCGGCCCCGACGCGGGGGTCGGGCCACCGGCGGTGGATGGTCCACGTCGAGGTGGGCCGGCTTGAGGCGGTCCACAGAAACGCGGTCAGGAGTACCGCCGATGTCCAGGGTGAAGTGCCTCACCCCGGTCTCCAGCACGCGGAAAGGCCCGTCGTACGGGGGCCGCAGTGGTGTCCGATGGGCATCGTGGCGGACGAAGACGTACTCCGCTGTGCGAAGCTCCGGGGCGACCTGCGTCGGTGGGTGCCCGTGGTGTGCCGTCGGCACCGGGGCAAACCTCTGGGCGGTCTCCTGCAGAGCGGAGCGCTGCTGTGCCGCGGACCATGGTGCCGTGGAGTCGGGGAGGAACTCGCCCGGCACCCGCAGCGGTTGCCCGAAGACCAACTCCGCCGCGGATGCACACAGGTCCTCCTTGGGCGCCGTCCGGAGGCCCAGCAGGACCCAGAGGAGCCTGTCGACCCAGCCGCCGTCGCGGAGGGTGGCCCGGAGCGCGGCCTTCAATGAGTGGTGAAATCGCTCACACAGGCCGTTAGCCTGGGGGTGGTAGGCCGTGGTTCGGTGCAGCCAGACCCCGAGCCCCTGCGCGACCGCCCCCCAGAGCTCCGAGGTGAACTGGGGGCCGCGGTCGGATGAGATCACGTCGGGGTCACCAGTAAAGCGCGGTATTACACGCGCTGCTTGTGAGCAAGGAGGAAGCGGACAACGCGGTAATTTGTAAGAGTCTTTATTCAAGAGCTCACTGTAATACTGAGCTGCTCATGGCTGCACGCCCCCAGTATATCGTGAGGCCACGCCTCTCTCCCGGGCGTGGCCCACCCCCACTTGGTGTGCGGGGTGATGCCACCACGTCAGTGCTTTCGTGCCCGCCACAATGTCCCCTACAACCTCAACCACTCAAAAATAGAGCTTGTTTATGCAAAAGGCTGCCATACAAAATCCCTTTCTTCATGTGGATAGCTGTGTTCATTACAGGTGACTATAGCTTAAGTTTATTCTCCCTATCACAAAGCACGCTGCTTGAAATGACATTAAAGCCTCATTGACTGTTGAATAAAAAGCGATTCTCATTCCAACAAGTCTTTCAGTTTTTGATTTGTGATTCTTGAATAATAAAAAGCCAGTTCTTGGCATCCCTTTGCACCTTTGCCACACTGCCTTTGGATCTGCAAATATTGTTAAATGTAATCATTGCTCTAATTCCCAGTAGTCACATCAAGAGTAACTTGCAGGTATTTGCTGTTATAATCACCAGCCTATTTCTCCATCCTCACTCATGCAGAGCCAATTTCTGGCAATCGCTGTAATGCAGTTCCTTCAATCCCCAGGTGCTCCGCGCAGCTTCTGTTTTCTTGCCCACACCACGTTTATTAAAATTTCACATATCACTCCAAGACCTAACAGTAGCCTGCTCACTACTTTGTCTGACTGGTGAATGTGATTCTATGTGGGTTCAAACATGATATTGCAAGGATGTACGAGTGGGAGCAGGATCACAGGGCCACGACATTCCAGAGACGTAAAGACATCAGACCGGTTGTCTTGTCTGTTTGCCTTTTTTTTGGTTAATGTTACTTAATCTCGTAATGATTCCTCGTTCGATGCCAACACCACAGTGATGGAACAATGCTGTCTTCATTGACTTTGAAGTCAGATATTCAAACTCATTTTTGGGCCATTTTGGTTTGCTCAATTTTGTTTGTGCTTCAAGAAATATTTATTTTCTTCTGTATTTTTCTGTCAACACATCAGCAAAGCCTGTTCGGCTGTTAGCATGTGAGTGCAGTGCTCATGGTGGCTCATTAAGTTGATAGACTGATTCATTTAATTAATTTGATGATGTAGCGCCAAGCGTCCTCCTCCTTTGTCAAAATTCCTTCTATTTACGGTACTTGTATTGGGATTCGTATGCAATATATTAGGGTTGACTTTTTTATATTTTTATCTGCGACATGTCGCAGACGTACAGGTGCTTCGAGTTGCTGTTGTTGTTGTTAATGTTGGGGATCTTGCAGGGGGTCAATTTTTTAAATGTGCACCCATTGGTCGGACAGATGCCGGACCACACCCACATCTGTCACTTGACTCCACCCACCATAACACTGAGACAAAATGACGGTAATCTGTCGAGTGTTACGTCACGTAATCAAGCTTTACGTTTAAATGACAAAATGGCAAGTGTTATGTTACGTAATCAAACTTTACGTCACGCAAATTTCTAAAAAAAAAACTATTGCTGACTAGTTTTTGCTATCAAGGCCGGGGTAGCTTGCTACCAAGGCCGGTAGCGTGTGAAATTTTGATGTTTTTGGTGATTTTAGTTGTTTGTGCAGGTGTGAATGGTGGTCGTGGTGTTGATTTGGTAGCTTGCTACCAAGGCCGGTGGCGTGTGAAATTTTGATGTTTTTGGTGATTTTAGTTGTTTGTGCAGGTTTGAATGGTGGTCGTGGTGTTGAGTTGGTAGCTTGCTACCAATGCCGGTAGCTTGTGAAATTTTGATGTTTTTGGTGGTTTTAGTTGTTTGTGCAGGTGTGAATAGTGGTCGTGGTGTTGAGTTGGTAGCTTGCTACCAATGCCGGTAGCTTGTGAAATTTGGATGTTTTTGGTGATTTTTGTTGTTTGTGCAGATGTGAATGGTGGTCGTGGTGTCGAGTTGGTATCTTGTTACCAAGGCCGGTAGCGTGTGAAATTTTGATGTTTTTGGTGATTTTTGTTGTTTGTGCAGGAGAGAATGGTGGTCGTGGTGTCGAGTTGGTAGCTTGTTACCAAGGCTGGTAGCTTGTGAAATTTTGATGTTTTTGGTGATTTTTGTTGTTTGTGCAGATGTGAATGGTGGTCTTGGTGTCGAGTTGGTAGCTTGTTACCAAGGCCGGTAGCATGTGAAATTTTGATGTTTTTGGTGATTTTTGTTGTTTGTGCAGGTGTGAATGGTAGTCGTGGTGTTGAGTTGGTAGCTTGTTACCAAGGCCGGTAGCTTGTGTAATTTTGATGTTTTTGGTGATTTTAGTTGTTTGTGCAGGTGTGAATGGTGGTCGTGGTGTTGAGTTGGTAGCTTGCTACCAAGGCCGGTCGCTTGTGAAATTTTGATGTTTTTGGTGATTTTTGTTGTTTGTGCAGGTGTGAATAGTGGTCGTGGTGTTGAGTTGGTAGTTTGCTACCAAGGCCGCTCGCGTGTGAAATTTTGATGTTTTTGGTGATTTTTGTTGTTTGTGCAGGAGTGAATGGTGGTCGTGATGTTGAGTTGGTAGCTTGTGAAATTTTGATGATTTTGGTGATTTTTGTTGTTGTTGTTTTTTTTTGTTGTTTTTTTTGTATACAAGATCGAGGCTCGTGAAAGAGCTAACATTAATCACACAGAAAGACAAACCGACACATAAAACATATAACATGGGGAGCGGTAGACAAGATGGGGCGAGAGGGGGAGGAACACAAACACAACATCTCAGAGTAGGGACATCGAGAGATCAGTGGGAGGGAGAGGGATTTGGGGGGGGGGGGGCATGGGAAGGGAGGGTGGGAGAGGTATAACACATATGGACACTGCCAGGACTTCCAGGAAAGAAGTTGGAATTTCAAACAAGGTGGATCTGGGGTGAATTAGTGGGGGCAGAAAAGATCAAGGTTTTGGATGGGGAAAGATAAGAGATGGTGAGAGATGGTGGTGCAGGAGTGAATGGTGGTCGTGGTGTTGAGTTCGATGCTTGCTACCAAGGCCAGTAGCTTGTGAAATTTTCATGTTTTTGGTGATGTTTGTTGTTTGTGCAGGTGTGAATGGAGGTCGTGGTGTTGATTTGGTAGCTTGCTTGCTACCAAGTCCGCTAGCGTGTGAAATTTTGATGTTTTGGTGATTTTTGTTGTTTGTGCAGGTGTGAATGGTGGTCGTGGTGTTGAGTTGGTAGCTTGCTACGAAGGCCGGTAGCTTGTGAAATTTTGATGTTTTTGGTGATTTTTATTGTTTGTGCAGGTGTGAATGGTGGTCGTGGTGTCGAGTTGGTAGCTTGTTACCAAGGCTGGTAGCGTGTGAAATTTTGATGTTTTGGTGATTTTTGTTGTTTGTGCAGGTGTGAATGGTAGTCGTGGTGTTGAGTTGGTAGCTTGTTACCAAGGCCGGTAGCTTGTGAAATTTTGATTTTTTTGGTGATTGTTGTTGTTTGTGCAGGTGTGAATGGTAGTCGTGGTGTTGAGTTGGTAGCTTGTTACCAAGGCCGGTAGCTTGTGAAATTTTGATGTTTTTGGTGATTTTTGTTGTTTGTGCAGGTGTGAATGGTGGCCGTGGTGTTTAGTTGGTAGCTTGTTACCAAGGCCGGTAGCGTGTGAAATTTTGATGTTTTGGTGATTTTTGTTGTTTGTGCAGGTGTGAATGGTGGTCGTGGTGTCGAGTTGGTAGCTTGTTACCAAGGCCGGTAGCGTGTGAAATTGATGTTTTTGGTGATTTTTGTTGATTGTGCAGGTGTGAATGGTGGTCGTGGTATCGAGTTGGTAGCTTGTTACTAAGGCCGTTAGCGTGTGAAATTTTGATGTTTTTGGTGATTTTTGTTGTTGGTGCAGGAGTGAATGGTGGTCGTGATGTTGAATTGGTAGCTTGTGAAATTTTGATGTTTTTGGTGATTTTTGTTGTTGTTTTTTTTTTTTTTTTTTTTTTGTATACAAGATCGAGGCTCGTGAAAGAGCTAACATTAATCACACAGAAAGACAAACCGACACATAAAACACATAACATGGGGAGCGGTAGACAAGATGGGGCGAGACGGGGAGGAACACAAACACAACATCTGAGAGTAGGGACATCGAGAGATCAGTGGGAGGGAGAGGGATTTGGGGGGGGGGCATGGGAAGGGAGGGTGGGAGAGGTTTAAAACATATGGACACTGCTAGGACTTCCAGGAAAGAAGTTGGAATTTCAAACAAGGTGGATCTGGGGTGAATTAGTGGGGGCAGAAAAGATCAAGGTTTTGGATGGGGAAAGATAAGAGATGGTGAGAGATGGTGGTGCAGGAGTGAATGGTGGTCGTGGTGTTGAGTTCGATGCTTGCTACCAAGGCCGGTAGCGTGTAAAATTTTGATGTTTTTGGTGATTTTTGTTGTTTGTGCAGGTTTGAATGGTGGTCGTGGTGTTGAGTTGGTAGCTTGCTACCAAGGCCAGTAGCTTGTGAAATTTTCATGTTTTTGGTGATGTTTGTTGTTTGTGCAGGTGTGAATGGAGGTCGTGGTGTTGAGTTGGTTGCTTGCTTGCTACCAAGGCCGCTAGCGTGTGAAATTTTGATGTTTTGGTGATTTTTGTTGTTTGTGCAGGTGTGAATGGTGGTCGTGGTGTTGAGTTGGTAGCTTGCTACGAAGGCCGGTAGCTTGTGAAATTTTGATGTTTTTGGTGATTTTTGTTGTTTGTGCAGGTGTGAATGGTGGTCGTGGTGTTGAGTAGGTAGCTTGTGAAATTTTGATGTTTTTGGTGATTTTTATTGTTTGTGCAGGTGTGAATGGTAGTCGCGGTGTTGAGTTGGTAGCTTGTTACCAAGGCTGGTAGCGTGTGAAATTTTGATGTTTTGGTGATTTTTGTTGTTTGTGCAGGTGTGAATGGTAGTCGCGGTGTTGAGTTGGTAGCTTGGTACCAAGGCCGGTAGCTTGTGAAATTTTGATGTTTTTGGTGATTTTTGTTGTTTGTGCAGGTGTGAATGGTAGTCGTAGTGTTGAGTTGGTAGCTTGTTACCAAGGCCGGTAGCTTGTGAAATTTTGATGTTTTTGGTGATTTTTGTTGTTTGTGCAGGTGTGAATGGTGGTCGTGGTGTTGAGTTGGGAGCTTGCTACCAAGGCCGGTAGCTTGTGAAATTTTGATGTTTTTGGTTATTTTTGTTGTTTGTGCAGGTGTGAATGGTGGCCGTGGTGTTTAGTTGGTAGCCTGTGAAATTTTGATGTTTTTGGTGATTTTTATTGTTTGTGCAGGTGTGAATGGTGGTCGTGGTGTCGAGTTGGTAGCTTGTTACCAAGGCCGGTAGCGTGTGAAATTTTGATGTTTTTGGTGATTTTTGTTGTTGGTGCAGGTGTGAATGGTGGTCGTGGTGTCGAGTTGGTAGCTTGTTACCAAGGCCGGTAGCGTGTGAAATTTTGATGTTTTGGTGATTTTTGTTGTTTGTGCAGGTGTGAATGGTGGTCGTGGTGTCGAGTTGGTAGCTTGTTACCAAGGCCGGTAGCGTGTGAAATTTTGATGTTTTTGGTGATTTTTGTTGTTGGTGCAGGTGTGAATGGTGGTCGTGGTGTCGAGTTGGTAGCTTGTTACCAAGGCCGGTAGCGTGTGAAATTTTGATGTTTTTGGTGATTTTTGTTGTTTGTGCAGGTGTGAATGGTGGTCGTGGTGTTGAGTTGGTAGCTTGCTACCAAGGCCGGTAGCGTGTGAAATTTTGATGTTTTTGGTGATTTTTGTTGTTTGTGCAGGAGTTAATGGTAGTTGTGGTGTTGAGTTGGTAGCTTGTGAAATTTTGATGTTTTTGGTGATTTTTGTTGTTTGTGCAAGTGTGAATGGTGGTCGTGGTGTTGAGTTGGTAGCTTGCTACCAAGGCCGGTAGCTTGTGAAATTTCGATCTTTTGGTGATTTTTGTTGTTTGTGCAGGAGTGAATGGTCGTCGTGGTGTTGAGTTGGTAGCTTGCTCGTGCAATATGTTTGTGAAGTACAACATGCTGTCTTTTTATATGAAAAAAAAACTGTCAGGGAAGCGACGGGAGGCACGCCTAATAATTTAAAAAGCACACCAACGTGTCCTCATGCCTGTCCTGGATGTGTTTTATGTACAACCTCCTCTAAAATCCTGAAATCATTTAAAAAATCAATAATTGCTGCAACAGCAGATAAATATAATCGTTTATCCATATTTTCTGAGTCCCTACCAAGAACGATGAGTTCAGGTTTTATTATATTTTAAGAATGGATTGTAGATCTAAGGCTTGCATCTCTTGCTTTCTATGCATTGACATTCAATGTGATAAATCAAAATGATGTTTCATAAATTTTTTATTATACACCTTAAAATTTATTAATTATTGCTACCAAGGTAGCTTGCTAAGTTGCTAAATTTATTAATAAAATTATACACCTTATTATTAAATTATTTTCAATGTTTGAAAGCAAGATGGAATAGCAGTTTTGATAAATGGGAGTTCAGCTTTAGGTTGTTAACTATTTCCTAAAGCAATCAATCATGAAGGTAGAGCCTTTCATACAGGAGAGTAATTGGTTCATGTAATTGACAAAAAATAAGCTGGTATAGACACAGTGCATACTTTTAATGAGGAACCACACTGCCCACACAATTAATCAATAATTTGGATTTATTTTATGTACCAAGATAAAGATACTGCACTGGTATTGTCAGGTAAATGCCCCTTTTTTGAGGTAATTGAGATGAATGATCTCCCACCACACTCTTGTTCCAAGTGTGCAAAACGTTCTCCTGACACGTCCCTTTACTTGGGCGGTGTAAAGGCAACAGACCACTGCCTCGATCGCTCCTGAAAATAAAATTAACCCGGGTTACGTATATGAAACTAAAATGTGTGCATACTCCTTGTGTTCCTTTTACAGTATAATACATCGTGGTTATATAGCTGGGATAATTGCAATTGCACCCACCCTCTCCCTAAAGGAAGAAAATGTCAAAATGGGTGAAAAATTTTCCCCATACCATTATGCAGCACTCACGAACCCTTGGAATATCGCATTTTTCTACTTTTACTTTGCACTTCTACGATTATGGGCCGGATACAATAATTGGAGAGATACACCTTTCCCTAGGGACGGATACAGTTGGGGAAGACAAGACGGACACCACTGAACTGATGCAACGGTTCCGGGGAACCGGTGCCTCCCTCTCGGACAATCTAGACAGTAGATGGTTGCACAAGCTGCACAACCTGCGGCTACTGGTGGGCGTGGGTTCCCCTGTGACCGCATCAAAAACTCGTTACCCAATTGGTTCTATCTGTGGTCGGCGTGTATCATTTCAGATCCCACAGGGGCTAGAGGGATGAGACAGATCAGGAAAGAAACATCCAACATGATGGGCTGTACGTGTTAGAACCACATTATGGAAGGGTGGGGGTGGGACCATCTGTCTAATACATACGCAACGCATTTATAACCACATAAACATCGGACATTTAACGAAACAATATACTCCGAAATATGTAGCTCTAACTACATAAGGGTCTAAGACAATCTAAAACCACAACAATATAGAGATTAACAACAGCAAAGTGTGATGATGCTCACAAAGAATGTCATTGGAATACTTTTGTAGAAAGAAAACCAACACCTGGCTCAGTTTGATACCGTGCAAACCAAGGCCTTCAAGATCATTGGAATCTCCTGCGCTGAAGGGGCCTGCCCCATACCTAATAAATTCAAAGGTGGGCGGTCCGCTTCGAAAGTCCGCTTATCCGCTTATCCGCTGCAGCGGACTAACGTTTTCGAAGCGGATAAGCGAATCGGAACAACCCCCGGAAACCGAAGCGGATAAGCGTAAGCGGACTACCGAAAAATTAAAGCGCATCGCGATTCGCCAAATCAGCTGTTAGCCTGAGCCGTTACTCTAGAATTGTGAATATTTATTTAAGTGAATAATAAGTGAAAACTGAATATTTTATTGGACGCTAGAGCGGCAATAACGTCAAGATGGAGAGATTTCTGACTCTCCAGCCCAGCGGCAGTGCCAGGGACAGGCACACGAGCGACGCAAACCAGCAGTCCCAGCACAGCGACATCCACAACCCGGCGGTCAACATGATGGGGGACGTGGAGGACAGTCAGGAGATCTGCGCCCTGACCCCTCAGCTCGCGCGCAGCGAGAGCAGGATGTCGCTGGACTCAATCGAGTCGGCTGAGATCAACGTGACAATGGACACAGACAATTCCAGCCTCAGCCAGAAGTGGAGGTACATCGCCCCCTTCTTCAAGGTCGTGGACAGCAAGGCCACGTGCACCAAGTGCTCAAAGACACTCAAAGCCCAGCCCGGATCAAGTTCAAACTTGAAGGTGCACTACCAGAGGTACCACGATGCCCAGCACAACGACCTCAAGGCGGCCCTCGACGGCGGCAGCAGACGCGGCCGCCACAAGTCCTTCCAGGACATGGCCGGCGCCAGGAGGCAGGCCAGCATCGAGGAGACCTTCAAGGAGAAGTTCAGCCAGAAGAAGTGTCTCGACCTTTACTATAGGTAGGTAATTTTATATTTTAATTAAACTCATTTTCATTTGTCAACTTAAAGTAAGAATATATTATTAATAACTTCGGAATAAATCGGCCCACGAGGCCCACGAGGTGGAGGAGGAAGACGAGGACTAGTCAACAGACTGCTAGTCTGTTGACTAGTAGACTCTCTTGTCAAAGAAAGGACGGGCAAATTGATTTTTCTTTAATGTAACTTGCATATATTAAAATTATATTTAAATTAACTGTAGAGTAGAGTAGAGTCGAGTGGAAAACTTTATTTCAATAAATTTTGAATAAATTTTATTTAAATAAAAATGTATATTTTTGATCTTAAAAGCTTTGTTTGTCTTTGTAGTAGTTAGAAATGGCTATTTAGGCTTAAAAAGCATAAAATTCCCTTTAGAAACGTCAACAATCGCTTTAAAAACGTCAAAGCGCTTTAAAAAAATCGAATCGAAGCGGATAAGCGGATAAGCGGTAAGCGGACTAAGATTTTCGGCCGCTGAAGCGGATAAGCGAATCGGACTACACGGGCTGGCGGAGCGGATAAGCGGTAAGCGGACTTAAAATTTTCCGAATCGCGCCCACCTTTATATTTTTCCCTCCTGAATTTCCCTCTGTGTCCATCTTTCCCACCCATGGGTCCTTTCCTGTCCCCCATTCCTCCCCACACCCATTGTCCAACTCTCCCTCTATCTTGTCCTTCAACTCTACTGTTGGTGTCACCTTCTACTGTTGGTATTCAGATCGATGTTGAAGCCCCATTTGGAGAAGATTCATCCACATCATCAACATAAGGATGTGGATTTCTTCAAGCGAATGGAAGAGAACGTGAAGCGCCAGCGCTTGGATCAAAGTGGAACATTATTTCAACAAAACAAGCGTCTTACGGAGGCTTCTTATGCCGTCAGCCTCCTCATTGCGCAGCAGAAGAAACCTCACACAGTCGGAGAGACTCTGATCAAGCCATGTGCTCTGAAGATGGTTAAGATTCTGCTTGGAGAAGAAGCTGAAAAAAAGTTCAACAAAACTTCTCTGTCAAATAATACGGTTCAAAGGAGGATTGCTGAATTGTCTAGCGACATAAAAGAACAGGTGATTGCTGAAATCAAAGACCTGCATTTGGATTGTTCTCAATTCAGTTGGATGAATCCACAGATGTTTTATCCTGTTCACAGGTTCTTGCCTTCGTTCGGTATGTGAAGGGTGATTCCATCAAGGAAGAATTCTTATTCTGCCGTTCTCTCGAAATAAATACCAGAGCTGTGTATGTGGATCGTTGACCATGAAGAACTCAACTGGCACAATCTCTGTGGAGTGTGCACCGATGGCGCCCCAGCTATGCTAGGAGCAAAAAGTGGCTTCAAAGCGCTTGTTCGAAATCTATCTCCAGGCATCATTTCTGTTTATTGTCTGATTCATCGGCAAGCTCTTGCTTCAAAAACCCTCCCATCTCATTTTTAGGATGTTCTTGAACAAGTCATCAAAATTGTGAACTACGTGAAAAGCAGTGCTTTGAATTCCTGACTGTTCAAGCAATTGTGCTCAGAATGGATTCAGAGCATAAGAACCTGCTTTACTACACCAAGGTGTGTTGGCTATCAAAAGGAAATGTTGCAGCACGAGTTTTTGAACTCCGAGAAGAGATGCAGAGTTTCCTACAGATGCAAGAAAAGCACAAATTTGAAGCTTCCTTCCATGAAAAGCTGTGGGTCTTTCGCCTCGCATACCTTGTGGGTATTGTTGATCAACTGAACAGACAAGAACAGTTGATCAACTAAAGCTGCAAGGAAAGGGAACAACTATCATTCAGTTCCTTGACACTCTCAGTGCACTTATACAGAAGCTTGAAAACTGGAAACGAAAGACTGAGGAAGGGAACTTTACCATGTTCGAATCTCTTTCAGAAGTCACTATTAATGAGCCATTAGATCCTGGCGCTGCAAAGGACGTTGTGCCACACCTCAGCTGTCTCCGAGAAGAATTTCTGCAGTACTTTCCAGAAATTGTGAGAGAAGGACTGGTGCTCATGAGGAATCCTTTTCTTGTTAATGTCAGTGATGTCCAGGATGACCTGCAAGATGAACTGATTGAATTTCAAAATGATTCTGGATGCAGAGATGTCTTTAAAGCTTCCTCTATCTCTGAGTTTTGGCCAAAAATGATGGGAAGCTACCCCAACATTGCAAAGGAATGCCTTCGGAAACACCTGCCCTTTGCAACAACTTATCTTTGTGAATCAGGCTTCTCAACGTTGGTGCTGCTGAAGACAAAGGCTCGGAACCGCCTTGAATGTGAGGCAGATCTTAGATGTGCGCTTTCTACAACAGAACCTAGGATTTGGAAACTGGTGCAGAAAATTCAGGAGAACATCTCTCATTAAAGTATCTTTAGGTTAAACTGGTTTGAGTTTTTTTTTTCAATTGGCAGATACTGCAATGTTTTGTGTTGCAGCCCACAAGCAAAGCACCCTGGAGATGCGTTTTAAAACATTTTTATTTTCCTGGTTATTATTGCAATGTGTTAATAGAGTTTCATTTCTTATTTTAAAATAAATATTTGTTTTTTTATGGAAAAGCCTTGAAGTCTGAAGTGTTCATTTGCCTTTTCAATTGATTTTCTTGATGTTCTGTTCTAAAAATTTCTCGCAAGACCCTTTGTCACAAATAAATTTGCTTTACTTCACTCGCATTAATTCATTTCACAAAGAAATTGTTCAAATGAGAAATATTGTTCCATTAAATACTCTAAAAGTCTAAAGTGAATTAAGTTGTGGTTCTTATTGACATTTCTTTGGTTTCAAAAATTGCTATGATCCCCACTGGGCCATGACATGTCAGGACAAAAGCCAGTTGGGCCACATAGCGAAAAAAGTTGGGAAACACTGCCTATTCCATGCTGCTGGTCACCTCACATATGTAAAATCTGCCCACCTCTACCTTGACCAGATGAAAGGCCTGATCGATAGCATGTCTGTGCAAAACAGTACAGTGCCTTCAACTGAGGTTACTTCATTCGAAGAACAGATAAATTCTGGAGTGGAGACTTCTGCAACCAAATAATCAACAAGATTTGATGTGATTTCTGTTAGACCTCCGGAGGTATGGCTCGTGGTCGAGGAATTACAGACATCACACTCAACAAATGGGTGAGTCTTGGGTAGAGTGGGAACCTCTCCTGTGTTTCCTTTTCAGTATATTGTCTGAACTAGCACCAATACAAGATCTTTAGGGTGTATAGGCTTACTAACAATGCAGGATTAATCACACAACAATTAGGCACCGATCCAGGAAGAATGTTTTAACACAGTCACGTGATGATTGGATGGAAAATGCGGCCGGAATTCGAAAAAGTCTGTTTTATGCAGGCATGGGTTGCAGGGTGTTTTACATACATAATAGAAATAAACGACCTCGATCTAGCTTCGCACAGTCTCAGCCAAATTATTTAATCACTGAATCATATCAGTTCTTGAAATCCTCGGGAATTCATAGATACTCAAGCGACAGGCAGGACAAGTCTACAAGAAGCCTTCAAAAGGTTCTATGAATGATACAGTCACGTGAAAAAGTAAGTACACCCTATGTAAAGTTTTGACTTTTTCAACATATTTCAACATACAGCTATTTGATCTTCATTTCAACAATATTGACAGATAAAGGTGATATAATATAACAAATATCATGAAACATTTACATTTTGTAGTCCATTGTATAATTTAAATGAACATAAATGTAAATTTCGCATGTGGAAAAAGTAAGTACACCCTTGGCTCTAATAGGTGGTATTGCCCCCTTTGGCAGAAACAACATCAAGTAGGCGTTTCTTATAACTGTCTACCAGTCTCTGACATCGACTGGGAGAAATTTTTGCCCAGTCCTCCATGCAGAATTCTTTGAGCTGTGCGATGTTGAGGGGTTTCTTGCATGCACAGCTCGTTTCAAATCCCCCCACAACATCTCGATGGGATTTAGATCCGGGCTTTGACTTGGCCATTCCAGAACCCTCCATTTCTTTCTTTTCAGCCATTCCTTGGTGGATTTACTGGTATGTTTAGGGTCATTGTCATGTTGCAAGGTCCACCTTCGATTGAGCTTCAACTTTCCGACAGATGGCCTCACATTATCCTCAAGCACCCTCTGGTACAATGAAGAATTCATAGTGGATTATATGATGGTGAGCTGCCCAGGCCCTGATGCAGCAAAGCTGCCCCAAACCATAATATTTCCACCACCATGCTTTACAGTTGGTATGAGGTTCTCGTGGTCAAATGCTGTCTTTGGTTTTCGCCAAACATGTCTTCTGGTACTGTGGCCAAATAGCTCTACCTTTGACTCATCTATCCAGAGCACATTGTTTCAGAAGTGCTGGTCTTTGCCGAGGTGTTCATTGGTAAACTTTCGTCTTGCCCTGATGTTCTTTCTGGACAGCAAAGGTTTCCTCCTGGCACACCTCCCATGTAGATCAAATTTGTGTAGCCTCTTTCTAATGTTAGACTCGTGCACTTTGACATCAACAGTGGCAAAAGCTACCTGTAGGTACCGTGATGACATTCTGGGGTTCGTAGAGACTTCTTTCAGCATCTTGCGGTCTGCTCTCGGGCTGAACTTGCTGGGGCGGCCTGGCGTGAACAATTTGGCAGTTGTTTGGAATCTTCTCCACTTGTAGATGATCTTCCGGACAGTCGAATGATTGATTTCAAATTGTTTGGAGATCCTTTTAAATCCCTGCCCAGACTCGTAGGCATCTATAACCTTCTTTCTGAAGGCCTCAGAGAGCTCTTTTGATCTAGGCATGGTGACGCCGCACACTGCCGCACACTTCAACAACAAAGAGCAAACCAAACTAAATGTCTGAGGTTTAAATAAGACAGGTTCCTCCAAGAACCTCTCTAACGATGTTCTAATCATTTTCACCTTAGCTGGTGCACCTGATTCTAATTTTAGGTATTTGAAGTAGTGATAAATGTAGGGGTGTACTTACTTTTTTCACATGCGAAATTTGCATTTATGTTTATTTAAATTATACAATGGACTACAAAATGTAAATGTTTCATGATATTTGTTATATTATTTCACCTTTATCTATCAATATTGTTGAAATGAAGATCAAATAGCTGTATGTTGAAATATGTTGAAAAAGTCAAAACTTTACATGGGGTGTACTTACTTTTTCACGTGACTGTATATTCCCAAAAGTCCAAGAAACACCAACATCTTTTTTTATTTTTGATGCATAAGTACATATATATTGTCGCGTGGCCGCCTTTGATTAACATCAGACGGTCACGGAAGCCGATCGTGAAGGCCTTAACCCTCGAGGCAAAAACTCAATGGCGGACTCCGGAACCAAAAAGCTACACCAAAGCGTGCAGGATGGAGGGGGGCACGAGAGCCCTGCAGCCGTACCTATTAAATCAATCGCACGGGAAACTGTGTTCAAGTATGTACAGCAAAATAATACAAGGATTTATTCACAATCAGAATCGGGACAGGGAAACGCGACGATAAACCTAATTCCTAATCGGGACGTCCCCACACACACAGACCTCAAATACAAACGAGGGATAAGAATCACCAAAAGAAAAACGTTCGTTATGTTTGGGGGAAATGGGTAATGTAGTGTGCAGTATTATCTGGTCTTATCGTCTTGCAGTGTAACACGGCCCCGCTCGGCCCTGCTCGCGCGCCACCAGGCCCCGCTCCATGCCTCCCGCCGCTCACGAGGTCCGTGCACCGAGCTCCAAAGCACCGAGCACCACTCCATCCACTACGAGGTCCCTCGCTCCAGCACCACAGCAACGAGAAGGCCTGAGCCAACGCCCACTCCGTTCGCACACGAGGCCCCAAAGCAGGAAAAGCACCGCGCGTCCAACGCAGGCTAGCGGCTCCAAGCGAGGTCGATCTTCACATACGATCGGCCTGCCACGTCCCAGTCAGCTCTCCCGAAGCAAACGTGCAAAAAGCAAGTGAACTCCACTCGGGCTATCACTCAACTCAACTCGGGCTGCGCAAGACGAAGAAGAGCAGAGAAAATGTCCAAGCACCAAGAGACTCTCCAGACCAACTGAAAAATGGAGTTCGGCGCTTTCTTAAATAACCTTGGCGCGTTAGCCTTGGTGCGCTACCAACCAGCGACTTACACCGAACCTTCCAGCTTCGTGCCTCTCGCACTCGTTGGCTGGAGGTTCGCGCCCAGCGCGTCGAACAATCACAGGACCGTAGCTTGGTGATAGCACGTAGCGTGTAGCGTGATGATAGCTCGTAGGTGCAGCTTGTGATAGCGCATAGCACTAGATGTAGTTAGGCCTGTCGGAGGTGTAATTGGTGGCGGCCATCATCGGCTGTGCCCCGGCCTGGTTTCTTTGCCTGTTCCTTCCGAAGTCACTGTCAGAGAAGGGAGTCATTTAATGTTGCACGAAGGAGATCCTAACTACGTGTCTACAGGTGTGCATTGCCATAAGGGACAACGGTTTGGCTGATCAGGTGAGACATACAGGGGCTTTATTCTTTAATCCCTATGCTACTTATCACTCGAACATCCTGGTATGCTCACAACTATACCCTTACCCGACAAAACGCCGAAACACACTGAACTTATTACAGGTCAGATTCCTTACCGCGACAGATGAAGCACGTTACCTAAACAGATCTATCTGGCTCTACATATCACTACCCCACCTGACATAACAATATAAATGGTAACAACAAATTTTTCTTACTGAAGATATATATATATATATATATATATATATATATATATATATATATATATATATATATATATATATATAGACTTGGCATTTAATATGGAATTTTTTTTTTTCTTGACTTGGGTTTACTTTCTGAACTCAGTATATCAATCTGGTGAGTTTCTTTTACCCTTCGATGATGTCTTTGTTGAAAGAACAATGTCACTGATTGTCTTTCTCAGCAAGAAGTCAATAACAGGATTATATCACAGGTGGCGTGACAAAATGTAAGGACAGGTACATTTGACGATTGGCTTCACAATCGGGTATATAAGGGTTGTTGCGTTCTGTATTAGTGGAAAACAACTGCTGCACGTCTACAAAAGTTATTGCCGCTTCCTCTGGAGATGGTCCGTCAACTTGACAATGCTGTTTGTCATGGAGTGGTGGCTTTACGAAATTCTGGCATGAAATAGCGTGCTATTGCTCGGCAGTATGGCATCACTCAAGGTCAGGTGTCAAAGATCCTGAAACGAAATGCTCAGAGGGGTGTCCCTACTCCAATACCGAGGCCAGGACGTCCACGCAGAACCACAAGGAGAGATGATCGCCAGCTGCACCTGTTAGTCTGCAATGGCCGTACCAAGTCAGCTAATCGGCTTAGATCTGAGTGGCAGCAACTGACAAATGTGCCTGCCAGCAACTGACTGGCAACACAAAAAAAATATTCCATATTAAATGCCAAGTCTGTATATATATATATATGTATGTATATATATATATATATATTGTAACGAATTTGAGAAGTGTAACGAATTTGAGAAGTGTAACGATTTTGAGAAAGTGTAACGAATGTGAGAAGTATGGTTTTGTTGTGTGTAACTGACCCTCGTAATGTAAAGAAAGGTCGAAGCTCGTCCTCTTAGTTAATTTCATAAACCTACACACAGGACACCATATATCCTTTTAAATAGTTAGTCCCTTATTCTCTGTAGGTTAAGGATGTGTTTCCCACTAGTTTGACTCTTTATTGCACCGAATTAAATAAGAGTAGGCCCTCCGACGCCCCATGGCAGCTTCCAAGTGCCAGGTTTGCCACTTTGCTGCAATTGACTCTTTAGGCACTTTGCTGCATTTTCATCTGCCGTCCACCTTGCTGCATTTGACTCCATTACGCACGAGGTAATGACGAAGAAGAAAGGCGGGTCTCCACCTCATCATAGAGGGGAGGAGTAAGTCGGCCCCGCTCATCCAACCCAGAACGAGGGGTTTGGCTTGAGAGGGCGGAGAGAGAACGCTTGGGGGAGGTTCGCAAAGGGTGAAGGGCGGGGCCTATATAACCCGCAGCGCGACGCTCCCCACGCAGATGAGCTGAGATGAGCAGATGAGCTTTTTGGAGGAGATTGAGGTCCGAGGAAGAGTGAGAGAGAGGTGCGGCAGATGCGCGATCCAGCTAAGACAGCCAAGAGAGAACAAGACGTGAGGGGGTGCTGATACTGAGCAATACGCCGAGACCCTCTAGGCCCTATTGCCGGCTGTGGAGACGCAGAGCTGCCAGCTGCTGTTCACTTCGAGCACGGAACGTGGACCTCGATGGTGTGGAATTGCCCGGACCTTTCCTGCCCTGCCATCGGCTTGGACCTTCTCCTCCCTCCAGTGATTCCTGCCATCAATTCCCCCGTGTTAGTGTGCCCGTTTGTCCGTCTTTCATGTTGTCTTGGGGTATTAATTAAGACTGCCATATATAAGCTAATCATTGCACTATGTCTCCTGCTCCTTCAATTGCCTTATAAATCATCTTTCTTTTCCTTTCTGCTTAGTGTGTATAAATAGTAATAAATCTTGTTATTCCCTACTTTGTTTTTACTTCTTCATGCTCTTTCGGTCGCTTTAGAGGTTTCCATATTGAGTGCACGTGGCGCGACTCGGCCAAGGTTTGAGAATTGGGCTAGTCTTTGGTAATGCTAATGGCTCGAACGTCGGGTTGCTAAAAACCGCTCGGCAACTAACTAGACCATCCAAACCGGGGTTCGAGCGGTACTTGTCTCCCTAGTCTGTGGAGGGACGGATAAAGGTATTCGGGATAAACCCTGGGCCCATAACCCTGATCCGTTCCATCCCGTGGGATAGCGTTACAAGTACCAGGAACGGGGAGATGGCCAGCTTAACAGGACAAGAGGCTAATCGCCCCTTGCTAACGGGAGAGCCGTCCTCCGTATCCGTAACAATATGTATATATATATATATATATATATATATATATATATATATATATATATATATATATATACAGACTTGGCATTTAATATGGACTATTTTTTTTTTCTTGACTTGGGCTTACTTTCTGAACTCAGTATATCAGTCTGGTGAGTTTATTTTACACTTCGGTGATTTCTTTGTTAAAAGAACCATGTCACTGATTGTCTGTCGCAGCAAGAAGTCAATAACAGGATTATATCACAGGTGGTGTGACAAAATGTACGGACAGGTACATTTGTCGATTGGCTTCACAATCGGGTATATAAGGGTTGTTGCGTTCTGTATTAGTGGAAAACAACTGCTGCACGTCTACAAAAGTTATTGCCGCTTCCCCTGGAGATGGTCCGTCAACTCGACAATGCTGTTTGTCATTTAGTGGTGGCTTTACGAAATTCCAGCATGAAACAGTGTGCTATTGCTTGGAAGTATGGCATCACTCAAGGCCAGGTGTCAAATATCCTGAAACGAAATGCTCAGAGGGGTGTCCCTACTCCAATACCGAGGCCAGGACGTCCCCGCAGAACCACAAGGAGGGATGATCGCAAGCTGCACCGGTTAGTCCGCAATGGCAGTACCAAGTCAGCTAATCGGCTTAGGGCTGAGTGGCAGCAACTGACAAATGTGCCTGTATCCAGAAGGCTAGTCAACCAACGACTGGTTCAAGCAGGCTATCGTGCCAGGCGTCCCCTGAGAAAGCCACGTCTGACCAGACAACACCACCAGCGCCGATTGCAGTGGGCCAGACAGCACCGTCAATGGCAGCCAGGACACTGGAATCACGTGATCTTCAGTGAGGAGTCTAGATTTCTGGTCTATCGTCAAGATGGCCGCGTCCGAGTGCGCAAACAAGTGCATGAAGCCTACAACGAAGATTGTATAGTGCCAAGAGTCCAAGCTGGAGGTGGTGGGGTGACCATTTGGGCTGCTTTTCATGCAGGGGCAAAACTGACCTGGTTGTTCTGAATGGAAACCTGAACCAGGTCAAGCACAGGGCCATTCTGGAAGAAACATTGCTGCCATTTGTTCGTGCAGCCTTTCGAGGAAACTTTGTCTTCCAAGATGACAATGCACGGCCTCATCGTGCTCGCATGATCCAACACTTTCTTTCTGACCGTGGTGTAGAGCATAAGGAGTGGCCTGCCATGTCCCCGGATATGCATCCGTTAGAGAACTTGTGGGCAGAATTAACGCGTCAAATCGACAACTTGGACCAGCAGCCTGCCTCTGTGTCTGAATTGCAGCAGGCTATTGTAACTGCATGGCAAGCGATTCCTGTCCAAACCTTGGCAAATCTCGTGAACAGCATGCCTCACGTGTACGTGCTCTCCTGAATGCTTTTGGGGGTTACACGAAGTACTGAACTGTAATTTTACTGTCCGTAATCGCAGTCGTAATTTAACTTTTGTTTTTGTTTAAAAATTTTTTGGCTAATGTGCAAAATAAAGAGATACTTCTGGAAAACGCAGAGCAGTTTAACACAGTACTGTCCGTGAATTGAGTTCGATATCAATTTACATCACTTTCAAGGATCAATTTATTTGCTTCGAAATGTCAAATGTGGTTTTTGTTTCTTTTAAAGGTCACATTAACAAAATCTAGAATAATTTCAACATAATTCCAAAGAACTTTTGGTTCCAAGTCATCTTGAAAAGTAAGTTCACCCCCACAAAAAAAAGATTCCATATTAAATGCCAAGTCTGTATATACGTATATGTATTGTTGCAGATCTCTGCGTCAGCCTTTCCCCTTACCAAGTGGGGATTAGTCCCCTTGTCTTTTACTAGCCGACGAGACCCGGGACCTATGACGTCCTTCCCGGACAGCGTTAAATAGGGTTTTAGGACTATGAATTTGCTATTACCTAAGTACTAACGCTGGCCGGAAACAAGGAAATAAGCCCCGCCTGAATCACGGGTGTTAGTGTAAACGCCGAGCGGTAGCGACCCATGACCCGAGCCGTTATCAAGGACTAAACCCGATTCAAGCGGTTCGTAATCGTGCCACGCTTACCCAATGGAGGGAAATGACTTTAACAGTCGGATTTGGAAGAAAGGAATAACAGATTTATTTACAATTTGTACAATAAGAAGAAGAAAACACAGTGCAGCCTTATACAGTCTTAACTTATCCCTGGACAAACGGGCCCGTTCACACACAGACACACTCACACGGGGTTGCAGATGAACAGGTCGATGGTCCAGGAATGGCGTCCAGGCAGCTCGTTCTCCGGTCCCTAACTCGCACCGCGAACCAGATGAAACAGACGGCAGCGGCCATGGAACTCTCCTCGTGACATTTTGTGCATGTGGGACTATCACAGGGCAACGGTAGGCTGGCTTTGGTGGTTACACTCGCGGCTCAGCCGCGTACGTAATAAGCAGACAGTTCGATACGCACTTCTCAATGCGTTTCTCCTTAAAGCCTCATGCGCACGCCGGTCCTCTCAGTGCTGTTACCACGCGAGTGCTCCGTATCAGTTCGCTCAATGGCTTCTCGGTTGGCGTCGCTTGGCTCGCGCCTGGCTCCCGTCCTCATCAATTCCTTTGTAAGCAAGCTCTCTCCAATAAGTCCTCTCAGCACGCCCTTTCCCCACGAGTCCTCTTGCACGAGTCCTGTCACACGAGTCCTGTCACACGAGTCCTCTCAGCACGCCCTTTCCCCACGAGTCCTCTCGCACGAGTCCTGTTCAAGGGCTTTGTGTAAAGGCTTATGTAGCCTTGCCCAGCGAACCTTCCAGCACTTGCTAGATGCGCCCTTACCACGCCCTCTCCAGCCATGCCCACCGAGCTCTGGTTGGCTGGTGCCCTTACGTCACCGCCTTTGACGTGCTGCTTGACTCGGCCACACCCCGACCACACACTCCTCCCCATTTTCAGGCCTACCTCGTGGTCACCCGACTAGTTTGAGCGAGCAAAAGGCAGCTAACGCTGCTGGTGGCCAAAGCGTAACAAACGAGGTGGATTAGCCGAATGGGGCGCGGGATCGAGTTTGCCCATAGATAGCATTGGTGGAAATGAAGGGCGGCCGCAAAATGAAAGGACCTAAACTTATTATTTCTTTACACAACGCAGATGTCACAAGGGAAATGGCCTACCCTTACACATACTATGACATAACTAATTCTAATGGGCCTAGGTGTTGCTTGTGGACTAACTATGGGGGCAAACCTTTAACCTTTAATGACGTTATATGTACACTCTCAAAACCGCAACACTGCCCCCCTCCTTCGCCATGCTCGTCCCCGAGCCGAACCCACACAAGTGAGCACGACCGGTTTTGATGCAAGGGTCAGGACTACTTTTTAACTTACGTGTGACACTTCGGTGTGGTTTCCCTCTACATTTAACCTAACACCCTGTGTGTGACAGTTTTACAACACTAGATATGTCCCACCTACTACGTTGTGTACTAACTAGCAGACTCACATGCACGGCTAACCGAACTACGGAAAGAATTCTCAAACTACACATAAAGCCGGTGGGGAGCATGTTATTTACAGTACTACAACCCAGGACCTGTTCTTTTTGTGGGAGAGAATTTTTGGAAGAGAGAAACACAGAATGCACTGCACTGCACCAAAACACCATCAAAAAATTGCACCAAAATACAAGAATGCACACAAATGCACAATCACATTTCAAATAAATGTTTGCTTTTGCTACTTGGCTGCTGGGCTGCTACGTCTTGCGTCTTCTTGCTTCGTCTTCGGTGTGCCGTAATAAAACTTGCGATCTTCTTTCCTGGCACACCGGAATAATAAAAAGTGCACAAACCATGTCCGCTTTTTTATTATTTGCAGGGCCATCTTATGGTCCATCTGTGTGACCTTTACGCCACTTAAAACCAGTGGTCCGCAGGGCAAGATAATGCTTGCAGCAAATGTTTGCTCGGCCAAGATGCCAGGCCACAGAATGTGTGGTCCATAGGTGTACTGGTGCAGCCAGAGGTAGCAGAGTGCAGCACAAAAGTGCAGCCGCACAGCTCAGGGTTCCTGCACACTCCCCTCAACAAAAATATGGGTCCATGGGTGGGGAGGAAAGACAAAGCAGAGAGTTTAGCGGGGGCAAGGGTGCAAGGGTACATGTCAAAACAAGGCAATGCAACATGAGGAGCACAGAAGAGTGAGCGGAGAAAGCTCGTCCCTAGCGGTACGTAACCCCCCATGTCAGCCTACACTACCCTTGCCCTTCCCAGTATTTACACTTTACAAATTCCGTCTCTACGTCTTGTCTTTTCTATCCCCCCTCGACGCCAAATTCGTCATCCAATCCCTCCCAAGAAGGAAGGGATGGAATATCACACAATGTCACACTCACGTCGAGATGCGTCTCACATTCCAAATAGCTCACAAAACCCGGGGTGGAGTTCTGTCACCCTTGGTGAGTGGATGTGGATGGTGCGAAGAGATTTCTTATCCTACCTATACTCTAATTGACATTAACTCATCAACTACCCGGGGTCATGCCCTGCCAATTGGCATCTTTAAACTATGTGGTTCTAAAAACCAATTCCCATTGACCCACCCTGTGGTGCTCTTCCAATTTTGGGGTCTCACTCCCCCAATTTTTCCTACTGTGCCTTCGCACAATTTCGGGGCTGGGTCGTGTGGCTCTACCAGCAGGTCTACCTACCTGCGCACCTCCGCCACTGAAGTCGCCACCCGAGCTTACCATGCTCCTTACAACTACCCTAAATAGGGGAAGGCCCCTCCTGGCTCTCTCACCCCTCTGATGCCCTCTCTGGCATTGGGCTACCCGGGTCCTCTCTTAGGATCCTCGGGCCCCACTGAACACTACTCTGACTCTAACTGGCTCCCAGAGCCTACCTGCGGCCTCACCTGGCCGACAGACTACCAGTGGCGGAGTGCCCCAATAACTATACTCACCAACAGGCCCACACGCCCAGCCATTTCCACAGACTCACGCACCCATCCAAGCAATACCTTGCTACTATCTGCACCACAGGTGTCAATATCCAAACAATTTACCTAAACCCTCTACCTAACTTTAAACTACCCTCCCCGGGTGTTCGTGAAGGGGTCCATCTTCCCCCATCCACTCCTTCGCACCATGCACTCCACACCACTCATTCCACACCACTCACTCCACACCATTTATTCCCACACACCAAGTATTCTCACCATTTATCCACTTGCACCCCATGCAAGTCAATCACTCAACACACTTACACTTGTCTTCAATACACCACTCATACACTATCTCTGGTCATCCCCGACCAATGCCTCATTTGCGCAAATTCATCCACAAACAATTTCATTCAATTCCTCATTTGCGCCTAAATCTCAAACTCATCCTCACACACACAGCATCATCTAACTAACTGCTTCCCTCTAATACTTGTGCTTTCCCGTCTTCCCTTACACTGAGCACTTCCCTCGTCATTGTCATCCATCTAATCTCTCTACGTCCCCTCTACCGGTACAAAAGTCACTACTTAAATCTCGTCCCTATTGTCATCTCGAAATCCCTAACAATATCCTAGCCCGCCCTCGGCTAGTTTACACTGCCATCCCCATAATCTAAAGCTCATGTGCCCCAAAAAGAATGGTAAAGGTACCATTCGCCATCACTACGGCCATTTGTCCACTATACTCGAGCCTCTCAGTGCGGAAATACATTTTCACAGCTCGGCTTCGAAAAGCCGAGCAATGCATACGGGTGGTTGGTCTCTTGTAGGTTGGGTCCGTCCGGCATTTTCGATTCTGGGGAGGAGGCATACTCGGGCCGAGGTTCCAGGTGCCATCTCGGTGCGGAGCCTTTCGGTCCCCGGCACGATGGCCCGGCCTCCCCCGGTCGGAGCACCGCGCCCGTCAGGGGGTGAAGGTCCGACCTCTCCTTCCTCCCCTCAAACCGTGCCATTCACCTTTACGACGCGGCACCGACCATACAGGGCGGGGCCCGGCCCAAATCATGCACGGCGCTCCTTGCGAGAACACTGCGGCAACGATCCCTGCCGGCCCCCGCAGCACACAAAGCGCACCATGCCCCGAGAGCTTGCGCCGGCTATTCGTCGCGCTAAACGCTGCCCTGGTCCACGTCGATGCCCGAGTCGCACTCTCACACCACGCGACCCTTCCCATACTCGCACATCGAGGCGCTCCAGCGCCTCCCATACACTCCACACATTTCGTTTACTGCACTCTCCCATGCACACTCTTCTCTTGCACACTCAGGTGCACACCACCCAGGTGCACTCACACCTCTCACACACTCCATTATTACACATCCTCGCGCACACCCTGGTGCACTCATACCACTCGCACACTCCGTTACACACTTTTCTTCCACGCACTCCTCCCACATACACTCCGTCTTACACTCGTGCTCCGGCGCCGTTCGCACATGCGCGCAATTCACCTTCACACAGCGCACCATGGACCTTCCACGAGCGCCCGGGTGACGTCGCGATCCCAAGCGCGCGAAAAATCTTTTCACGCCAAACACTTTCGCGCCATACATGCTCCTATTTACCTTTGTGATTCTCTTCTCCTCCAACCGCACCTGCAAACTTTCATTTGGGTTAGGCAGCCCGACATCACGATGCGAATACAGACTTTGCACATATTCCATCTTTTTCTCCGACGATACATTTTCTTTTTCTGCCGTCTCTTCAACCCCAATTTCAACTATACACATTTCATTTTATTTTTCCTCGACGACCGCCGGTGCACATAAAATTGTATTTCCCAACTCGGCGGCCGTCGGCTTTTCCATACCCCGTGTCGCGATTTCTACCCTGCTCCACTTAACTGTGCCTCGCTCTAGCTCGCTTTCCCCGCGTTCCTCAAATCGCGCTACCCCGTCGCGTACCCCCGGAACCTTCTCGCTTGGCTTGAGCCCAATGTCCTTCCCCGCTTTTTCTATATTACACCTGGATTCCTCCATCATTTCTTTTATGTTGTTTTCTGACTCTGCTATCCGGGCATCCATCCGATTAGCCAATCGATCCCCCATTTTTTTTATTTCCTTCTTAAATAGAGCCATGAATAACTGCATTTCTTCAAACGTTGGTGCAGAGGGCGCGGACCTCGTCGCCACGTGTGAGGCGCCGCCATTTTCTTTCCCAGCTGCCGCACCCTTTTCTGCTTCCATTACTACCAATTCTTCCCGGGGGTCCTGGGTTGTTACCTCTTCTCCCTCTACCTCATCATTTACCCCCACCGGCATCCGACCGTCTTGGCTATCCATGGCACGAATACAATTTGGTTTTTAATACTAAATTTTGGTCGCTCTTAATTTTGGCCAAATTTGTCCAAAAAAATTTGTTTTGGGTTCCAAATCCCACTCCTGACACCAAATGTTGCAGATCTCTGCGTCGGCCTTTCCCCTTACCAAGTGGGGATTAGTCCCCTTGTCTTTTACTAGCCGAAGAGACCCGGGACTGATGACGTCCTTCCCGGACAGCGTTAAATAGGGTTTTAGGACTATGAATTCGCTATTACCTAAGTACTAACGCTGGCCGGAAACGAGGAAATAAGCCCGGCCCGAATCACAGGTGTTAGTGGAAACGCCGAGCGGTAGCGACCCGTGACCCGAGCCGTTATCAAGGACTAAACCCGATTCAAGCGGTTCGTAATCGTGCCACGCTTACCCAATGGAGGAAATGACTGAAACAGTCGGATTTGGAAGAAAGGAATAACAGATTTATTTACAATTTGTACAATAAGAATAAGAAAACACAGTGCAGCCTTATACAGTCTTAACTTATCCCTGGACAAACGGGCCCGTTCACACACAGACACACTCACACGGGGTTGCAGATGAACAGGTCGATGGTCCAGGAATGGCGTCCAGGCAGCTCGTTCTCCGGTCCCCAACTCGCACCGTGAAGCAGATGAAACAGACGGCAGCGGCCAGGAACTCTTCTCGTGTCGTTTTGCGCGTGCGGGACTATCACAGGGCAACGGTAGGCTGGCTTTGGCGGTTACACTCGCGGCTCAGCCACGTATGTAATAAGCGGACAATTCGATACGCGCTTCTCAATGCGTTCCTCCTTAAAGCCTCGAAACTGTCATGCACACGCCGATACTCTTAGTGCTGTTACCACGCGAGTGCTCCGTATCAGTTCACTCAATGGCTTCTCGCCTGGCGTCGCTTGGCTCGCGCCTGGCTCCCGTCCTCATCAATTCCTTTGTAAGCAAGCTCTCTCCAATAAGTCCTCTCAGCACGCCCTTTCCCCACGAGTCCTTTTGCATGAATCCTGTCACACGAGTCCTGTCACACGAGTCCTATCAGCATGCCCTTTCCCCACAAGTCCTCTCGCACGCGTCCTGTTCAAAGGCTTTGTGTTAAGGCTTATATAGCCTTGCCCAGTGAACCTTCCAGCACTTGCTAGATGCGCCCTTACCAAGCCCTCTCCAGCCATGCCCACCGAGCTCTGGTTGGCTGGTGCCCTTACCGTCACCGCCTTTGACGTGCTGCTTGACGCGGCCACACCCCGACCTCGCGCTCCTCCCCCTTTTCAGGACTACCTCATGGCCACCCGACTAGTTTGAGCGAGCAAAAGGCAGCTAACGCTGCTGGCGGCCAGAGCGTAACGAACGAGGTGGATTAGCCGAATGGGACGCGGGATCGAGTTTGCCCAAAGATAGCATTGGTGAAAATGAAGGGCGGCCGCAAAATGAAAGGACCTAAACTTATTATTTCTTTACACAATGCAGATGTCACTAGGGAAATGGCCTACTCTTACACATACTATGACATAACTAATTCTAATGGGCCTACATGTTGCTTGTGAACTAACTATGGGGGCAAACCTTTAACCTTTAATGATGTTATATGTACACTCTCAAAACCGCAACAGTATGTATGTATATATATATATATATATATATATATATATATATATATATATATATATATATATATATATATATATATATATATATATATATGTCAAGTAGTAGATTTGTTATTGCCTAAAGTTCAGTTATAGACGTTGGATGCTAATGTGTTATGATTTAAATCTGGTTTAAAAATGCTATTTTCATGAAGTTAATAAAGGGTTTTTGCTTCGTTTTAGTTTTGGATGAGGAGAGGCTCGCTGAGGTCATGCTGAACAAATTGTATACGTGTGCTTTTTTCGAGGCTGGTCGTAAAACCACGCCCACATGCGCTTGTTTTTGCGTAATGCTAGTAGAATGACATGAACCTATCGTTAACCATATATATATATTGTTTTAATCACTGCAACGCATGACTCTGTATAAACATGCTTTGGATTACTCATGTACACAAACCCATAAAATATATGGGTTTGTTTGGCTAAGCATACACTCTCCTCTTTGTGAGTTATATTTCTGTTTTCTCGGAGCCCAGAGAAACAATTGGTCCAAATGATAAGGAAGGGCTGACTCCCCCGAATGATAACGGTGGGAGGGACTCTCGCCAGTCGCTTCGTTCTCTCGGAGATTTTCTGATAATCGTATTCGTATATAAGTGAATGAGAATCAATGCGTTTTCAGGAAGGCTTGACGTGGCATGAGACTGGCTCTTGCTATAGATGTCTTGGCCTCCTCCGGATCTGTATAAGTTGGCTTTAATAAACTGCGCCATTCCAGGCTATTGTGGACTTCTTTTGCAAACGAAGAGCTGATTCTTCACAGATGGTACCAGGAGTGGGGTGTCAACAGACGCGGAGGACGGGAAACGGAGCCCGATGGACAGGAGGAAGGCTGACCTGAGGCCGGCGCCGGCACGTTGATTTGATTAAAGGTGGGAGTTGTTTTATATCAGAGGGCTATTATTCCAAATTCGTACCTTCCTCCTTCGAGCGGGTTCAGTCTCCTTGTCTTCCGCGCTGTCTGCACTCGAACAGAAATTGTAAGTAGAGGCTCATTTAGGCCTCAGAATGACGTAGCTTTGTTAAAGCCAGGATAAACAAGTAAGGATACAAGAAAGGACTTAACAGTAAGCTTAAAGTTACAGTTAGCACCAGGAGGGGAAAATGAGGTCGGACAGCCATATAGGTTGAAACCGGGTGGCCAAGATTTTTCCAGGAAGGAACAGCCCAGAGACAAGATGGGGTATGCCATTGCATGCCAGGGAAGGAGGGCTGTGGTTAACTTAGACGGCCAAAGGGACATGGCCAGGAAGGGTGAAATGCGTAGGTACCAGGTAGGTTTGACAAGAAGGTAGTGACAACTACGAGGTCAAGCCAGGAAGCTCTAGACTAAGTTCTAGACAAGAGGTCCAGATAAAGCAGGCCAGGATCTGGTGGACAAGAGAAAATAAATAAGCTCACAGGAAATGGGCCAGGTGGCCACAGGGTGAGAAGGACAGGTTAGGTTTTGAAATATTGAAAATTGAAGCAGGAGCTGCATTGTAGGAATTTGAAGCTTCAGAGCCAAAGGAAGCAAGTTCAGGAAGCAAAGTTCAGGACAAAACAATTAAGGAGGTAGTTAAACAAGTAAATCAGCGAGTGATGCCGCTGGACCAGATACCAGACCAAGACCCCCCACCCCCCCAAGACCTGAGCTCAGTCCCAGGGCTCTAGGCAACACCCCAACACCCCGCCCTGCCTTCCCTTTTTTTTCACCTCAACCCACCCCCCGTCCAACCAGTCCCAAAAATCCTTTTCCTTGAATGAGAGACGTAACATGAATGAGCAAAGATTGTTTGGGAGTGGCTGGAGAAAGGCATGATTTGAGTCGATCTGAGTTTCGCGCGAAGAATGGGAGACTCACTCGTATATGAATGAGGAATGAATGTATATTGGGATGTTAATTGACGTGTGTGTCTGGCCAATGTGTTTGTCTGTGTGTCATGTGCAAAGCAGAGGGTTTCGGTGTGAAACTTTGTAAGCGATCTGCTCGACTTGGGGGAAATTCAGGCCGGGAATGTCCATTTTAACGTCTATCCGAGAGAACAGGCGAGGTCCTGAACTGAGTCCGGATTTTCATCTGTTTGGGAGTTGTTTGGGAAGCGAATTGATATAAATCGGGTCAGGAAAGCACCCGGAGTGCCCTTGTCGATCTACTGTTGATATGAAGCGGTTTCTTGGAGATGGTTGCAGAATTCGAATCAATATGTGTGTTTTACTTGAATTGAAGAGTTCATTCAATGGCAGATATTGTGTATTGTATGTGTGGGATGTATCGCTGAGGCAGCTCACCTTTGGAATTGGTGTCATATAGTGCATTTTGGATCAGAGAGGTCAAGCGTCGGAGATCCTGTTTTTTTGCGATGTAAACCCCGCCGCGAACGCGAATAGAGCGGCGTGCAGGGAGTGTTGGGATTCGTGTGGAGGCACGAGGGTGCGCGCCAAGACGGGGGGCGGCGTGGCGTCGTCGCGTTGAGATGGTTGTGCCAGGTCGATCGGCGATCTCTGAATTTAAATCGGATTTTTGTCATGTGTGTTGTGAAATTAAACGTCTATCCGAGAATCCTGGCAATGGTCGTTTAACTAAAGTGTGGTACAAACCTGTGTTTCCGCCGTGCGGCTCCGTGGAAGTTTGGGTAGAGGGATATTGTGTGTTCAGACAGGAGCCGAGCGAGCCGCGAGTCACGGGTGTGCTGTATGAGATTTGCTCAGAGTGCTGGCGATAACTCGCCCACTCTCAGAGGAGGATGTGTGCCCAAATGCATTGTGGGTCATTTCGACTTTGCTGGATGTCGGACGTTCATGTCAGACGAGCCATGTCGGAATAGTGGCCGGCTGCGACATATATGCCAGGCAATGTCACAGGACGAATACGTTACTTATAAAATGGATTTTTATTTAAGATGGATTTATAAGATGGATAGATGGATGGATTTATTTAAGATGGCTAAAATAAACGATTTCAAGACAGAGTAATTAATTTCCGGAGCCAAGTTCCAACAGGAAGTCTTGTTCGTACAGTAAGGTACAGTGCGGAGTGGCGGCTGGAAGATGCATCGAAGCATTTGGGATGATCGATGCGCCGGACAAAGGGTATGCTGGCGAGCGATGCTGGTAAGGTTAAGTTATTAAAATTGGAAATTCAATAATTTGAGCAGAAATGTCACGTTTCAACAGAACGCTGATCCGAGGAAGGAGGACGGTTGAGGTTTCAACTGTCGGTATGTGGTGTGGCTTGTGCCAAGGTGTGGGCGCGAGGAGGTGTGTTGATGAAGCGTTGTGCGAACGAGGAGGGATGTGCGAAAGGTGCACCAGGTAGAGAGGTGCTGCATTGTGAAGCACGCCTCGTACGGAAGTTCCTGGACGGTTGTTGGATTGTGATGTGACGGTTGTTGGATTCGTCCACAACATTGTGACGGTTGTTGGATTCGTAGAAGTTAGCATTATGCTATGTAGAGCCACATTAATGGTCATTTGTCCATTGTCGCCGGACTTGCATTACTTGTGGGATAATAAAGCGCTGGTTACCCCAATTTGAAGTTTGACCTTTCGAAGTTTATTTGACCTTTGTTCGAGATATGTAAGGGTAAGAGGTCAGAGGCAATTCACTAACCTTGGAAGAACGACAGGCGGAGTCAGTCTACAGGGTGTTGCTTTAACGACAGGATATAGAACTTAAATCTGGAGAGAATATCGGGACATATATTGTTGGTTAAACCAAAATCATGTACGTAATTAATGAACAGAGAATATCGAGTCCTGTTTGTCTTTGTAATTGTCGTTGATGTCCCGATTCAGGGGTCTCAAGAAATAAACAGACTTCCGGTGCCGACCGGAAGCGTTAGGTACAGTACGCTTGGAATTTAATTTAACCGGGTCGAATACAGTGACGTGTTCGATCGAGCTGTGGGGATTTGAGATGGATTTGAGTCACGTTAAATGGAGGACATTTGTGAGGATGAAGAGATGCAAGTAACGTGGATTAAATTGTGGTATCACGAGTTGGGTGCCAGAGATATTGTGGTTATTATAACTCACTGATTATAGGGGGCGCCGGGCGCACTGAGTACAGATCGGGTTGCATGATGGAGCACGCATGCATGGATTTTGGCTTTGCGAGGCTCCGGATAGAAATTGGCATTTCGATGCTGTGGATTATATTGTACCTGCCCGGAAAGGTGATGTCCTGTGCTGGGGCTGGCGACAGGCCTCTGTTATTTGTTTGTCTGTCGGTCTGATTGTAAGTCTTTGGTACTGGGAGGGCTAATTGAGTGCTTAGGCGTCATTGTTCCATGGAGGCAGGTCCGGGGGTTTTGGTCCAGCCTGCAAGGAGTCCAGGGGCTTGTTTTAGGGCTGGGTCGCCAAAAATGGGATGCTGTGCCCATCTGGATGTAAAATTATCCATCAAGGACGGGGAATAATGTGCAGTGTGATTGGGTAAGAGGTAAAGGCCATAAAACACCAACCCCATGAGGAACGAAATAAATGGAGAGATGTTGGGATCACATGATGGTTGGGATTGAAGAACAACCTACTGGGATTTCAAACCTGTGTTTGGGTCTGGGGCAACTGGGTGATGGGCAACAGTGTATGAGTGACTAATTATGATCTGTTTAAGTGTAAGAGGCGGTGGAGAAGAAAGGGGTGATGAAAAGTTATTTGTTTAGTGTGAAGTAGGTTGGTTGCTTATTTGTCACAGTAAGATGAGAGTTGTGTTTTTAAGCTTGGTCTTTGAATGAATTGTTGCTTGGAATGTGTTGATTGGAAAAGTGATTTCTGATCGCTGATCCGATCTGGTTTTGAATTGTTGATTTAATTTTGAATTGATTGGAGGTAATAAGGATTTGTGTTGATTTCCTGATTTGAGTTGATCTGGAAACAAAGACAGATGGGATTAATGTGTATATCAGGAACATTTTGGAAAAGAAATATGGATATATGACATTACTAAAATATAACCAAGCAATTGAGAGTTCTTGGGTTAATGGGATATAAATAAATGCATCTACAAGTTGATGGTTTATAAAAATTTAGTTCTGGATGATACTTAAACGATGAACAATGTTGGCAATATACAAAGAATGTGACTTGTTTTTTGGGGGGCAAAGTTATGAGTGGTTGTGGGCAAACGAAGATTAATTTAGATTTATCATAGTTAAGTTCGAGGAAGTTGATTTGAAGCCAGAATTTTATTTGGATGCCAGAAAGGAGAAAGGAGATGCTGAAAGCCAGAAAGGAGATGCTGTTGTCTACTCTGAATGACAGGTGGCGGTATCCAGGGCGCTGAGGAGTTTGTTCACGTTGTAAAGTTTGTTTATTTAGTTTGTTTATTGTAGAGAAGAGTGCTTTTGGGATTCCGGAGCCAGAGTGGATAATTTGAGGGTAGTAGGTGGAGTAGAGGACATCTTTGCAGTGCTGTAGGTGGTCCTTGTGGGGCTTGGGAGTGAACTGATTTGGGTTTAATAGGCACAAGCTGGTCTAAACAGGGTGAGGAGGATGGCGTGATTGATGATGTCAAAGGAGGCGTTGAGGTGAGGAGGATGAAAATGTTGAGGTTGCCGGCATCAGAGGAGAGAAAAGGTCGCTGGTGATTTTGAGGAGAGCAGTTTCAGTACTGTGGCTGGAGCAGAATCCGGATTGGGATGTTTCATACAGGTTATTGGCAGAGTGGTGATGTTTGAGTTGAGTGGCCACAGCACGTTCCAAAACTTTTGACAGAAAGGGTAGGTTGGAGATGGGTCTGAAGTTATTTAGGGTGTCAGGGTTTAGTCCAGGGTTTTTCCAGAATGGGGGTGAAGTTTCACGAGTTTTGGGGAAATCGGTATGTGAAGCTGGATTAAGTTGGAACTGCTTGATGAGCCATGGAGATGGATTGGGTTTTGTTGTTGGTTGTCTGGGAGTTCGGTTGTTGCATTGCCAAAGGTTTCTGTGTGGTGGACACACTCGTTGGCTGTTGTCTTGTGTGACGTGGAGGGAGATGTATGTGGCTGTGTGTGGCTGCCTGGAGGGGAAGGCGGCTACAGTGGTTGATATTGGTTGTGGGTTGTCCGGGGTGCTTCGATTTGCATAAAGGGTGAAGATTGGGATATTACATTATTTTGAGTAAGTATTGGCATGAGTAATTACAGAAGTAATTATGAGTTATTATGAGTAATTAGTGGTATGAGTATTAGTTATGAGTTCCAGGTGTTGAGCTAGTTATGCTAGTTATCCAGCTAGTTATGAGTAAGTGATTATTTTAGTAAACTTACATGTTTCGCTGTGTTGTGGATCTGGGGACAAGCTAGTTTGATGGGTACCCTGGGGTCTTCGGCGTGTCTATGTGTTTGGCTGTCTGTCACACCGGACTCTTGAATGGGTTTTCATGAGACGAATTTCAGACATAACAGTGAGAATCTATTTTGAGCGAATCACAGTGGGTGAGGAAAACATTGTGTGTGACCAGACACCAGAACTGACCAGAATTGAAATTGGAAGTAGACCAGGTTATTTCTATTATTTGTTTATTCGTGAAAATAAATAAATAATAGGGGGAGGTTAATGGAGGTTAATGGTGGTTTGTTTGTGTTAATGGAGGTTAATGGTGGTTTGTTTGTGTTAATTCTAGTTGAAACTCTCGCTGAAGTAATTTTCGTTTATTTTTATTTTTTGATTCGATTTGAGAGTTGAGATGATTGATTTTTTATTAATTTTATAATTTTATTTTTATTGATGTTGGAAACAGGTAATGGGATGCTGAGAGAAGGATTGAATTTAATTTGAATTGGACTGGATTAAATGGGATTGAATTTAAAAATTGAATATTGGATAAAATTGGATCCACTTGAAAAAAGTGGATTAGGAAATTGGAGAAAAGGTGTTCTATGAAACTATGAATTGAATGAATTGAATCTATGAATTGGAGACCTGTAGACCAGGCGCTCCCAGGAGACTTGTGGACCAGGTGTTCCACCAGAGGAAAAAGACCAGGTGTTCGTGGAGCACTTCACCTGCAAGAACGCCTTGGAACCAAGGTGGAAGGGACCAGTCCAGGTGTTGCTGACTACACCAACGGCAGTCTTTTGCGAGGGCAAGACTTCGTGGATCCACGCCACGCACTGTAAGTTGGCCATACAAGCACCAGACACTACACCACAGCAACCACAGTAAGGATGGGCCTAATCATAGGTACAATACTATTGATAGCGACAGCAGCTAGGGGAAACTCCGATTCCAATAGATGCGAAAACGAAACCCGACACCTCACCGTAACATGGGGACAAAGAGTATCACTACCATGTTTCGAACAGAAAGCCCTGCACACAAATTGGGTGAACATAAATTGGCTAGCACTGTCGGCAGGGCCTGGACGCGTTGGCATGATACTACAAAAGCAACGAGAGTTCCGGGAAGACGGGCAAGCTAGCATTAAGACCTTGGCCCAACCAGGATACCAATGGGGAACCCCTGATTTTAAGCTACAAACACGCACGCGCCTAGAGAAAGGCATGACTATGCAGGTCCGGTGCAGCGTCTGGACCCCTGGCGCGGCCGGTGGCGAAAAGAACTACATACGATGCATCGAATACATACTCACGCCACAACCCCAGAATAAGGCCCCAAAGAAGGGTGAAAACACATATTGGAAAGTGGCCAGGGAAGTGGCAACAATTCAAAATAGGACACACTGCTGGTCGTGCATGCGCTTTCCCCAAGCAGGCACCACAGGAATACACATGATAGTGCTACCTCTGTCCCTCAATGACCTCTGCTCACAACCTATCGATTCCCCATGTTTAGTCACCACGCTGGAAAGAGAAGGGGTTGACAACGGCAAGAGTTGCAATCGACAATTTAATTATCGCCCGTCAATGATTGCCCATGTGGCCGAGAGGCCTGCCCCCGTCTGGGTCAAACCACAGAAAGGGAAGGTCTGCCTCCAGGGTTCCGGCCACTTGCGTATGGGAGAATCAGAATGCGCCTACACTCTCCCCGGGAAGCTGGGACAAGGGAGCTCGGGGATTACATTACGAATAGTACTGCAAGATAAACACAACCACAACATAACGGCTATAACATTCTCTAGGGGGGTTAGTAGGATTAATGGGGTGGTAAAGGGACTCCAGTGCTTATCCACCCACCTGGTCCCACCCCATGGGACAATGTTTATATGCGGCGACAAGGCTTACCCCTATTTACCAAATAATTGGGGGGGCACATGTTATCTGGGTTCAGTTCTTCCTGACGTTGAGATACTGGATGAGCTAGACCCAAAGTCCTTGGACAGGCGTTATAAGAGGTCAGTCATGAACGAAGATGGAACCACTAAACTACACGGGAGTCTATGGGAAAAGGTGTTTGGTTTCTTCTTCCCAGGAGCGGGCACAGTCATGGATAGTTTCCGGATAGACAAATTGGCTTTGGCCCTAGAAAAGGTGGCAAACGACACCGCTACGGCTCATGACATACTATTGGACACGGTAATTCACATGCGTACAATGGTGATGCAGAAGTGAGACTAAGGGAAACTAGCCACGCCCTGACGATCGATCGGATCGCGCGCGAAAATTCTTATACATTTAGCTGGCTCACTGACTGGTTCCAGGGATGGACGGGCACCATAGTGAAGTGGTTATTGACCGCACTGGCTGTGATAATCGGGGTAGTAATTTGGGGGGCACTAATGAAATCTCTAGTCCTCCTCTGTATGAGAAAGTATTTTACAGGATGGAAAGTGAAGAAGCCGCCGACAACAACTATGGCTCTGACCACAGAGGCCGTCGACCTGAACGGGTCCTTCAACAAGGCAGTTGCGACCGGCGCTCCAGAAAATTGCATTGAATTTTGTGGCAACTGTGATACTTGTGTGGATCCCATGTGGGAACTGGCTGCTGCCTGTAACGGTGTATGTGATGACTGTGATACTTGTGCTATAAACCCCTTGCGTGTACTGGCTAACGCTGCTTATGTATTACAAGCTGACAGCTGCACGCCCCCTTCTGACCCAACTATGGATCTGATTGCGACACTGGGTCTGGCGGTCGAGGGACCCGACGTGGATATCCTAGACCCGCAAGCCGACCAGGCGCCCAAGGGAGACTTTGACATAAAGGAAGTCCCTCTCTTTTCTCCAAATGTTTTAAGTTCAAATGCTTCAAGTGAATCGGATTTTTACGCTCTGTACCCTGACCAGGAAATTGAGACACAAGATACTGACAATACTATGTATTCCCCAGAACAGCAGCACGTGAGGGACCTCATGGGCATGATCGTTGATTAACTTCGAAGATCTGCAAGGACTGGGTCTGCAAAGGGTGGGGGGAGCAAGTTCCGCAGGGGAGGTGATGGGCCCTCTGGCGGAGCAGAACCTCATCTGGACCAGACACCTTCGTTGTGGATCCGAAACGTTAATGGACTTTCATGTTCTGAGCCCTCAGGCTCCGAGCACGCACCACACGACACGTTCGCCAAATGCACGGGCGAGGCGCTTTGGGCGCACGATATGCCCTTGGGAGATACCCGCATTACACAATTATTTTTTCAATACCCGCATTACACAATTATTTTTCAATAAAGCCCGATGTGGCACGTTGTCTCTTAAGATACTTTGTCTCGACGAGACAAGAGGAAGGAATGTCAAGTAGTAGATTTGTTATTGCCTAAAGTTCAGTTATAGACGTTGGATGCTAATGTGTTATGATTTAAATCTGGTTTAAAAATGCTATTTTCATGAAGTTAATAAAGGGTTTTTGCTTCGTTTTAGTTTTGGATGAGGAGAGGCTCGCTGAGGTCATGCTGAACAAATTGTATACGTGTGCTTTTTTCGAGGCTGGTCGTAAAACCACGCCCACATGCGCTTGTTTTTGCGTAATGCTAGTAGAATGACATGAACCTATCGTTAACCATATATATATATTGTTTTAATCACTGCAACGCATGACTCTGTATAAACATGCTTTGGATTACTCATGTACACAAACCCATAAAATATATGGGTTTGTTTGGCTAAGCATACACTCTCCTCTTTGTGAGTTATATTTCTGTTTTCTCGGAGCCCAGAGAAACAATTGGTCCAAATGATAAGGAAGGGCTGACTCCCCCGAATGATAACGGTGGGAGGGACTCTCGCCAGTCGCTTCGTTCTCTCGGAGATTTTCTGATAATCGTATTCGTATATAAGTGAATGAGAATCAATGCGTTTTCAGGAAGGCTTGACGTGGCATGAGACTGGCTCTTGCTATAGATGTCTTGGCCTCCTCCGGATCTGTATAAGTTGGCTTTAATAAACTGCGCCATTCCAGGCTATTGTGGACTTCTTTTGCAAACGAAGAGCTGATTCTTCACATATACATGTATATATATATATTGTTACTGTCGCGGTTAAGATGTTATTTTTGACCGAGCGGTTGGTATGACCGCGACCTAACAGTTCCCCCGATTCTTCCCCAACTCACCCGATTCACCCCCAACTTTGGCCGTATCGCACCGCAGCTGCCCAATCTGGAAAACTCTAAAACGACCGAATGCAAAGAGGAAAAGGAATAAGACGAGAAGACGGACAGAAGAGTAATTGGATTTATTATACACACAAGCAAAAAGAAAGCAGTCACGTTTATTTACAGACGAGATTAGATACACAGTGCAACGCTAGCTTACCTACAGTCTTAATTAACCCAGGGACAGAACAAACAAAAGACAGACTCACACGGGGAATGATGACAGGAATTGGCTGGAAGGAGAGGATGGCTTGGAGTTGTATTGTGCAGCACGATCGGCGCGTTTAGCAGCCGCCGTTCCTTCGCGGCCCTGCTCAAAACCGCCGTCCAGGCCCCAAGCGGCTGTTGGGTGTTGTTGCTGCTGTGGCCGCCGCTGCTGCTGCTGCTGTGGACGTCGCGTGCTTTTCCAGGATTACAACAGGCTTTGTGCTTTCTGGGATGTCCTCTCCTTGGATGTTCTCTATGTTCTCTTGGTCCAATCACTCCTCACCACCGACAACTCAACGCAACCAACGCAACCACTGACCACCACAACGCAACCACTGACGACCAAAACCACACAACTCAGCTCTGCTTCTTGGACTCTCTCTCTTCTCAACGGCTTGGGCTCCCTTTTGTCTGCCGGTAAAAGCTCATCTCTTTTGGACACGCCCTGCCTTGGGTTATATAGGCCCCGCCCCTCAACCTTTGCGAACCTCCCCGATCGCTCTTCCTCCGCCCTCTCTAGCCAAACCCCTGGCTCATGGTTGGTCGAGTGGGGCTGGCTCACTCCTCCCCTCTATGACGAGGTGGAGACACGCCTTTCTTCTCCGACCCTGCCTCGTGGTCAATGGCGGTAATTGGAGCGGAGGTAGTTTCTAATCGACGAAAAGGGGGAATGGAGGTTTTGGGAATGGGAATGAAGGGAATCTATCTCTTTCACTTGGTGCAATGGAGTACTTCTATTAATGGGAGACACAGCCTTACCCTAAAACACAGAATAAGATATAACTATTGAACAGGGGTATTCTATGATTGGCTGTGGTGTGGATGCTTTATGGACTAATTATGGGATGCCCTTTTGACCTTTACACAGCTCCGGAGGCAGGAGGCGCAGAATAACCAATAATAATAATTCACACAATCAAAAAAATATACAGTCCTCATATCCGCAACAATATATATATGCGTATATATATATATATATATATATATATATATATATATATATATATATATATATATATATATATATATATATATATATATATATACGTATACATATATATACGTAGTATATATATACTGTATATTATATCTACACATCTGGGCAGTGTCTGTGTTCTCACTTAACGACTCCCTCAAACTTTTGCGTCCGTGGTTGTGAAGTGTTTTTAATAACGTTGTGGTGGTTTTGAATCACGTGGTGGTGAGGTATTTTGAATTATGTGGTGGTGAGGTGTTTTTAAATGACGTGGTGTTAAGGTGTTTTTAAATCACATGGTGGTGAGGTGTTTTTAAATCACATGGTGGTGAGGTGTTTTGAATTAATTGGTGGTGAGGTATTTATTATTACGTGGTGGTGAGGTGTTTTGAATTATGTGGTGGTGAGGTGTTTTGAATTACTTGGTGGTGAGGTTTTTCTAAATGACATGGTGGTGAGGTGTTTTTAATTTCGTGGCTGTGAGGTGTTTTTATTACGTGTTTTATGGCTGTGAGGTGTTTTTATTACGTATTTTATGGCTGTGAGGTGTTTTTTACTTTCGTGGGGGTGAGGTGTTTTTATTACGTGTTTTATGGCTGTGAGGTGTTTTTATTACGTATTTTATGGCTGAGGTGTTTTTATTACGTGTTTTATGGCTGTGAGGTGTTTTTATTACGTGTTTTATGGCTGTGAGGTGTTTTTATTTTCGTGGTGGTGAGGTGTTTTTTTACGTGTTTTATGGCTGTGAGGTGTTTTTATTACGTGTTTTATGGTTGTGAGGTGTTTTTATTACGTGTTTTAAGGCTGTGAGGTGTTTTAATTTCGTGGTGGTGAGGTGTTTTAATTTTGTGGTGGTGAGGTGTTTTTATTACGTGTTTTATGGCTGTGAGGTGTTTTTATTACGTGTTTTATGGCTGTGAGGTGTTTTATTTTCGTGGTGGTGAGGTGTTTTTATTTCGTGTTTTATGGCTGTGAGGTGTTTTTAATTTCGTTGTGGTGAGGTGTTTTTATTTCGTGGTGGTGAGGTGTTTTTATTTCGTGGTTTATGGCTGTGAGGTGTTTTAAATTACTTGGTGATGAGGTGTTTTGAATTACTTGGTGGTGAGGTGTTTTGAATTACGTGGTGGTGAGGTGTTTTGAATTATGTGGTGGTGAGGTGTTTTTATTGAGTGGTTTATGGCTGTGAGGTGTTTTAAATTACTTGGTGATGAGGTGTTTTGAATTACTTGGTGGTGAGGTGTTTTGAATTACTTGGTGGTGAGGTGTTTTGAATTACTTGGTGGTGAGGTGTTTTGAATTACTTGGTGGTGAGGTGTTTTGAATTACGTAGTGGTGAGGTGTTTTGAATTACGTGGTGGTGAGGTGTAATCGTCCCAAACTTCCAGTCTGCACCTACCCCTCCCCTATGTATGTGCTGAGGGGTTCTTTCTTGAAAAAAGAAAACCATTCAATCTAAATCTTCAACCTAAATTGCCTATAAAAATGTAATATCACAAACACAACAAATACATTTGTGCAAAGTAATTGTTTGTATTATGATTCGTGAAAATCATGACAACACAGCAACTCAGGTACAGTCATTAGCCTCAGTTAAAATAAGCCCATTCCTCAGTATCGACGCTTGGTGAGGCAAGCGCAGCGAGCCGAGCCAAGCTAGTATGTATATATATATATATATATATATATATATATATATATATATATATATATATATATATATATATATATATATATATATATATATATATATATATATATATATATACATATATATATATATATACTAGGGTGGTCCAAAAATGTGAAGATTGGATTTTCATTTCTCCACATGCCTGCCCCTATTGCTATTGAAGAACGTAGTTTGTGGTGAAAATTTGAGCTTAATTGGACAATATTTAGAGGTTGCTCAAAATGTTGAAAAATTTTAATGAATAAAAAGATACAGAATTTTTAGCATCATACATCAATTCATAGATAATTATCTATTTTCAATTACTCAAATTATTTATTATTGTTGGCTTGCACTTGTCTTCAATGGTATGACCAAGAGATTGTGCAAAAGCACTGGCCACAAACAGCACGCCGATCTGAGAGATTTACTCTGTCCAGAGTTGCCACTATTGCTGGAGTGATCACCTTGATGGGAGCCTTTTCCGCCTGTTTGGCAGAAGATGGACATTGGAGTTTGAATTCATTGTCCCCTGAATCGTTACGGACCGCGGATAAGATGTTGTGTTTGCCGAGCGGATGGCCCCGCGGCCGTACAGTTACCCCGACTAACCCGATTCCCGAACGTTGGCCGGATCGCGCCACAGATATTCAATAGGTAAAAGACTAAGGCGACACGGATGTGAAGAAGAAGCAGACAAAAAGGTTGGAAATACGAATAGAATTTATTTGCTATTTACAGGCTCAAAAAAACCAAGGAGAAGGAAAGATAAGAAAATAATATACAGAAGATATTAGAGACACAGTGCAAATTCCTTATACAAGCTTAATTAACCCAGGGACAGAACAAACAAGGACAGACTCACGCGGGGAATGATGATAGGACTGGCGGGAGATGGATGGCTGGAAGGAGAGGAAGGTCCAAGGTACTGCAGCATGATCGGCGCGTTTGACCGCCGCCGCTCCTTCGCGGCCCTGCTCCGGAACTGCCGTCAAGGCCCCACGCTGCTGTCGTTGCTGCTGTGGCTGCGGCTGCTCTGGGGACGTCGCATGCTTTGCCAGGACTCGTCTGGTCCAACCACACAACTGAACAACATGCTTGCTTCTTGCCCAACTCTCTTGCTTGGTCCAACTTTGGCGAGCAAGGCGACGAATAGCAGGCTTTGTGCTTCCCTGGACGATCTCTCTGGATGATCTCCTTTGGACAAGAATCGCTGCTGGATGATCTCTTTTGGACAAGAATCGCTGCTGGATGATCTCCCTTGGACAAGAATCGCTGCTGGATGATCTCCCTTCTCTTTCAGGACCTTGCGCGCGCGCTTTTTATAGCGCCTCCGGCGATCAAGCCGCCGGCCTTTAGGACACGCCCGTCGGTGTGCTCACCTCGGCCCTGATTGGTCGGTACGGCCCTCTAGCTCCGCCCTTGATGATGATGGGCGGGCACGCCTTTCTTCCCCGACCTGAGCACATGTTCAATGGTGGTTTTGGAGGGGATGTAATTGGCAATCGAGGCTTGGCAATGATGAAAGGGGAAAGTGAAAGGAATCTACTCTATTTCACTTGGTGCAATGGAGTGTCATCTTAATGGGAGACAAGGCCTTACCCTGATACACATAATAAAGATATAACTATCAACCAGGGGGAAATCTATGATTGGCTGACGTGTATGCTTTATGGACTAATTATGGGACGCCCTTTGACCTTTACACAACACTGGAGGCAGGAGGGTCCAGAATCAAGCAATATTAATAAAACACACAATAAAAAAAATACAATCCTCATATCCACAACAATATATATATATATATATATATACTAGGGTGGTCCAAAAATTTGAAGATTGGATTTTCATTTCTCCACATGCCTGCCCCTATTCCTATTGAAGAACGTAGTTCGTGGTGAAACTTTGAGCTTAATTGGACAATATGTAGAGGTTGCTCAAAATGTTGACAAATTTTAATGAATAAAAAGATACAGAATTTTTAGCATCATACATCAATTCATAGATAATTATCTATTTTCAATTACTCAAATTATTTATTATTGTTGGCTTGCACTTGTCTTCAATGGTATGACCAAGAGATTGTGCAAAAGCACTGGCCACAAACAGCACGCCGATCTGAGATATTTACTCTGTCCAGAGTTGCCACTATTGCTGGAGTGATCACCTTGATGGGAGCCTTTTCCACCTGTTTGGCAGAAGATGGACATTGGAGTTTGAATTCATTGTCCCCTGAATCGGAGCTTTCAATCTCAGACTCATCATCATCATCATCAACCACAGCCGATGTTGATGGAACAGATTGCATTGCTGTTAGAGTCTCGGCAGCATGTTTCTTCTTTCTTTTATCGTCGTTCTCAAGCCTGATACGCTTTCTGTTCTCCTTCACTGCCAGAGTGTTGTCCACAGATCCCATACGTGAACTTGAGGGATCCTCACGCTGCATGATAAGGAAGGCTTTGTCTTCTTCATTCGTCATTTTCTCAAGCGCATCATTTGGTGAGATATCGAAGAGGGATTGAAGATCATCTTTGAACATCTGCTCCTTCACTCCATAGTTTTCGAATGTCTTGGTTCTATTTTTCTTTACCAGTTTGTAGCCATCATACAACTTCAAAAGTTGGCGCTCACAGGAATCTACTCTCTGCACTGGAATTCGTGCTTTCTCCCAGTATGCACACACAGCTTGTACACTAAGTTTGGCACTTTCACGAACTGTATGGTGATCTTGTATGTGATGGTACACCATTTTCTGCAATGTGTGTCCTTTGGTTGGTCGTCCCCCACATATTATTTCCTTTTCAGACTTGCCCAGCAACCAAACTGTGGAAGAGCTGCGAGTTTCTGCCATGTGAAAAAAACACGATAAATTAAAAATGTTATTTTTGAGCAACCTCTAAATAAGTTCCAATTGACCTCATATTTGGTTCCTATGATCTTTATGAACACAGCAACAAGGGCAGCCTTGTGGAGCATGGATGTTTAATAGTATTAAATATTACATATATCTGTGGACCACCCTAATATATACAGTGCATTCAGAAAGTATTCAGACCCCTTCACTTTTTTCACATTTTGTTATGTTGCAGCCTTATGCTGAAATCGTTTAAATTCATTTTTTCCCTCATCAATCTGCACTCAATACCCCCATAATGACAAAGAGAAAACATGATTTTATAAAGTTTTGCAAATTTATTAAAAAGAAAAAACTGAAATATCACATTGACATAAGCATTCATTGACATGAATGAAGGTGAGTTTAGAGAATGTAGAAAGGAATGACTGTAAGAGATTGAAATGTTTTTTTGAAATGGAATGATTTGATGGGGAAATTGAAAAAAGCCTTTTAAATAGGAAGAAAAACAGCGTGTTGTAAGAAACCACTGAATAAAACACTGCAGGGGAAAATTTAAACATATTTCAACAAAACTGTGAAGAACAATCTGGGAAAAGTCCCTGAAGTGAGGGCATGGATCAGAGAAAGTGTATGGAGGAGAGGTTGAATGAGTCTGGAGGAAACTAGAATTGGAAATGCGAGTATCGGCTGGAATGCCACAAGTGGTGGCCCAATGCCCTATTAAGTGACTTTATTTTGTATTGGTGTTTCCATTTTCTTATATTCAACTATTGTGGGTATCTCATTTATATACCTTTTTCAATGCCCATCGTAGATGTAAACTTTGCCGAAACGAAAAGTAAAAAATATTGGGATTTTTCCAAAATCGATGTTCCAGCCAGAAATTCTGCTGCTTAAAATTATTGAATGTCTTTCTGTGGCTTGTTTTCACCTCAGAGGGAGTGTTAGTGATGTGTTGAAAATTTGTTTAACATTCATAAGCAGGTGGGACGGCTGGCTTAACACCCCTTATTAGGGACGCTGTGCTGGGCCTCATAAGTGATGCCTTTTGCTGACTTCATGCCGAGTTCACCAGAATTCCGAATTAAAACTTTGACAACCACAGGGTTAAGGGCATTTGAAGAAGGCAGCTCAAAAGCAGGTGTTATGTTACAAGACTCCAGTCTCTAAAGTTTGTGCTTATAAACAAAAGGAAACTAATAAGCATTATTTATTTATTTGCTTGTTTGTTTATCCATGCAGGGAATTTTTCATTTGATACTAATGCTCATTGTGATTCATCAATGTGTGTGCCATGAATGGAGGTAAAACTGGGCATCTCGTCTGCTGGCATTAGTTGGTGGGCGGACGTTAAAGAGTAGAGAGTAGTCGAGCTTGTCACTCATGCTTTTGGGTCTCACTATCTGCCATCATCTTTCCTGGGAAAACCACATTTCAAATCTGGCCTCCAAAGCCAGTCGCCGACTGGGCATCCTCCGTCGTGCGAAGTCCTTCCTTGGCACACCTGAGCTCCTCACCACATACAAGGCTTTCATCCGCAGCTCAATGGAATACTGCTCTCCCCTCTGGGCTGGTGCTCCTGCCTCACACCTAGCTCGTCTTCACGCTGTTGAAACCAAAGCATTCAGAATCATTGGAATCTCCCGCGATGAAGCTAACTCCAAGGGCCTCTCACTCACTCACAGCAGGCAGGTTGGTGCTCTTTCCGTCTTCTACCGACTCCTCTCTGGCCTTGCCCCCCCCCCCCCCAGCTCTCTCTGGGCTCTGTCCCGCAAATATTCCTACAGGTCGCACAAGATCTGCCTGCAACCCTCTTATGGTTAAACTGCCAAAATCAAGACTCTCTGCTCACCTTCACTCCTTCATTCCTCTTTTCTCCCGCCTCTGGAACAAACTCCCTCACTCTCTTCAATCCCACTCCTCCCTCCAGGTCTTTAAAACGGCTGTTCACCACCATCTCTTATCTTCCCCAATCCAAAACCTTGATCTTTTCTACCCCTGCTAATTTCACCCCAAATCCACTTTTTTGAGGTGACTTTTGTCTTCTTTCCTGGAAGTCCTTGGTGTCCTTGCGTTTTATACCTATCCTGCCTCCCCCCAGGCCCTCTGCCTCCCACACATCTCCAGATGTCCCTGCCCTCAAATGTTGTGTTTGTGTGCTTCCTCCCCTTCTCTCCCTATCTTGTCTTCCGCTCCCTCTTTTTATATATTTTGTTTGTCTGGTTGATTTGTTTGTGAAGTAAATGTCAGCTCTTTCACGAGCCTCGATTCAGTATACAAAAAAGAAAAAAAAAGAAAAAAAAAGCTATCCCTGGTACCCTGAACAAGTTCCTGCCTGAATTCCTGTGTCGGAGTGGCAACCCATCCAGGATTGTAACCCTAGCCGGCACTCTGTGTAGAACATGGTTCAGCATGGTTCATCATTTCTCTCTATCTCTAATCCTGATTACAGAAATTGCTTTGGAGCATGAAGCTGCCTATTACAGTATTAGTCTGGCAAGATATGGTTGAGTTATTAGATAAACTAGCGAAGTACCTCTCCTTACGGATGGCGCAATTCCCCAATAATTACGGATGGGATGACTTGGTAATACCATATCCCCACCGGAAGCAATGCTATACAATCCACCTTTACATAGAGAGAAGTGGGGTGCTCCCCCCACCATGAACCCCAGGGCTATCAATTTTTTTTATCACATAAAACCTTCTCGTGCACTCCCTGAGTACAACTACCAGTTTTCAACTTATTCTGTGCAATCATTCAGGAATGCATAGAAGTCAAACAAACAAATAAACACAAAGGAGAACTAGAAAGAACAATCGGAGATTGCAGACTCTCGCCAGGGCGTGTTTTCAGTGGTTTTTAAGGCTTTCGTGTTAAAACAAATTTGGCGGCCGAACCATGTGACCGACGACGTCATCATTATTTTTTTTCCCCCACCAATTTATCCCTAGATGATGCTCAAGAAATTTCATCTTGATCGTATGAAGTATTGTACTTGTCGAATTATGACGTCATAATGGAGGCACCTATGATATTATCATTGACACATGTTATTCCACATGGAGAGTTCTTTACAATGAGCCATGTCTCAATTTTTTCGATGCAGCGCCTTCGGAGATATAGAGGTGCAAAGTGTATCGGTTTTTCCAAGATGGCGCCCATACCACATGCCCTATGACATCATAATTATCATTAAAAACAATTCTACAGGTGGAGTTGCACCTATGGTGAAAATTTCCTGTCAAGCGGACCAACAGTTGCAGAGAAAATCATATTTATTCTGTGCGGACAAACAAACAAACAGACAAAAAACAGACAAATGAAAAATACCTCAAAGAGCGACACTTGGCAAAACAGAACAAAGTAGAATGGCACTCAGTAGATGATCCTTTTGATCTCAAAAATAATTAGTGGTTGAATTCAGTGACCTAATATGCAAATCGTCTTCAGAGTTTAAGTCAATCGGATGAAAATTGACAATTTTAGAAACTTGACCTATGTTGACCTTTTGGCCTATGTTGACTTCAAAAATAGTTGGTGGTTGGTTTCATTTCGCTGATATGAAAATCCTATTCAAATTTCAAGTCAATCGGATGAAAATTGAGGATTTTAGAAATTCGAAAATAGTGGTTGACCCTTGGCCTATGTTGACCTTTTGGCCGATGTTGATCTCAAAAATATATATCATTTAGTCGTGAAGCATAAGCATAAAAATATATAGCATAATACCACGAACTCTACCATTTGGTGAAGTTTCGTGAAGGTCGGTTAAAAATTGTGACCTGTAGGCAAGTGTGACCTGTGACCTTTCACTCACTCACCGCAGGCAGGTAGGTGGTCTTTCTGTCTTCTACCGACTCCTCTCCGGCCTTGCACCCCCAGCTCTCTCTGTGCTCTGTCCCCCAAATATTCCTACAGGTCGCACAAGATCTGCCAGCAACCCTCTGATGGTTAAACTGCCGAAATCTCGGCTCTCTGCTCACCTTCACTCTTTCATTCCTCTTTTCTCCCGCCTCTGGAACAAACTCCCTCACTCCCTTCAATCCCACTCCTCCCTCCAGGTCTTTAAAACAGCTGTTCACCACCATCTCTTATCTTCCCCCATCCAAAACCTTGATCTTTTCTACCCCCGCTAATTCACCCCAGATCCACCTTGTTTGAAATTCCAACTTCTTTCCTGGAAGTCCTGGCAGTGTCCATATGTTTTATACCTCTCCCACCGCCCCCTTCCCATGCCCCCCCCCCCCCAAAGCCCTCGCCCTCTCTCAGATCTCTCGATGTCTCCATGTCTCTCGGTCCCTGCTCTCAAATGTTGTGTTTGTGTCCTTCCCCCTCTCTCCCCATCTTGTCTACCGCTCCCGATGTTATATGTTTTATGTGTCGGTTTGTCTTTCTGTGTGATTAATGTTCGCTCTTTCACGAGCCTCGATCTTGTGATCAACATACTTGGCAAAAAACATTTTTGACCTATCTAGTGTTTTGCATGATATAATGTGCAAACCAAATTTGGTTGATTTCTAATTGCCACCTAATAGGTGTTTTACATGTTGGTGGTTGAATTCATGGACCTTGACCTTTGATGGCATGGACCTTGACATGGCATGGACCTTGACCTTTGACTAATGTTGACCAGATTTTATACATGTATACTACACGCATATAAATAAGCTATTGTAATGGAGTTTGCGTTTTCTCTCGGCCAGGTGGGACTTTCCCCTACATCACCAACCAAGATAAGCAGAACCTGAAAAAAGAAATATATAATTAATTAATTAATTATATTTTGCATCCTCTTCGCTTGGTACTGAAGTGGTTTACCAATTGGGGGGCCTTTTGATTATGACTGGTGAACCTCAAGTGTTATTGCACAAAGTCCTCAAAGAGAAAGTCTAACGGGGTCTATTGGGTGTTGGGGGACTAAGGTTTGTAATGGGGTCTATAAGGTCTTGGGGTTATCAAGGGTCCAAAAGATTTTTGGGTTATAAACAGTCTTATGTGTCTTATGGTTCTAAAGGGTCTTAATGGAGTCTAAAGGGTGTGAAGGTTTAAGGAATATTAAGGGTCTTAAAAGGTCCAAAGGGACAATTAATAGGCAAGGTGCAATAATAAATAAATAAAATGTTTAAAATGGTCTAAAGGGTCTAAAAGATCTAAAATATGGAAGGCTCTAAAGGTCTACATGTCCAATAGATACGTTGCAATAGTCTGGAATTAACAGGGATAATTAATTGAGGTAACAGAGGTAATTAATAGGCAAGGTGCAATAATAAATAAATAATAGTTGGACTCACGGTCCAACTCCCATTCAAACAGTACGTAATTAATAGACATGCTCATGAGGGTTGAATTGAAAAAGCTTCCAGGCCTCACTTCAGGATACGAGGCTTTATTCAAATCGATCTTTGGCATCCTACACAACAGGCAATAAGATCAACAGTCCTGCAAATCTAATAAAGCATTATATAGCAAAGCCAAGCAGTTTAAACATTAGTCATACAGCCACTTGTTACTAAGAAGATCCAGTGCTCATCTCAGCATAACTCATTCAGCAGACAAGATACTGACTCACCGAGCGCCGAGCTCACCGAGCTCACAAAGCTCACAGAGCGCTCGCCCATAAATAGGCGTCCATTATACCCCACACCTACGAAGGCTCTTCTTCTTCTTCGTTTTCACTACAGGGGTCAATCAATGTATCCCCCAAAAACTGAAAATAAATAAGAAGAAGCTTTCCACAAACTGGCTGGCAAAGCCTGACTCTTGTGGGAAGATTAAGGAAGAAATTTGAAATTTGGCCAGAATAGCGCGACACGCTCTTCTCATTTAACGGCCGACTTCGCAAAAGGCACCTTGGGATCGATCACATGCATCAGTCAATGCTTGTAGATGGAACAGCCGGCTTAATGTCCCTTGAAAAGGATTGCATATAATTATTATTTCGTAAGCAATTTTCCTTTGGCAAGGCAAGGCGTTCCAGCAATCCTTCAAAAGGACTGATGCAATCAATAGCTTGCCTATGAAACAGCAGGCTGACAGTTTTATAGCCTGAGCAGCAATCAAAGTTAGGCGAGACAGCTCAAAGGCAGCTAACCTATCTCTGTGCTGTCCTTATCAGCCATAAAGAATCCCTGATTAATAGTGAGATATCCAAGAAACATCGTGATAAAATTACACAAAATGGGAAGCAACAGAAGCTGCTGACAATGTGGTCATATAGTCAGGTTCACGATGTTAACAAATATAATTTCGTTCAAAATTTTGGTAGATTAGCAAAACTATACATTTTTGGAATATTCAGAGCATGAGGAATCCAAAAATTAATGTTTACATTTGCACAGACACCTGCATGGCCGCCATTTTGGATTTTCAAAATGGCCGCCATAAAATACATATTTTGCGCGATCTCGGCTTCTGGTCAACCTAGAAACTTAATTAAATATGCTAATCCTATGTTTTCTGGGTCAAGGAATCCAATAAAGGCCTCAAAATAGTGCTCAGGTTTATAGAAAAGCAACAAACAAAGGTAATTGAAAACCATTGTCTTTATATTTGTGATATAACTGTATTACATAATACATGATATTGCAAGTCCTTTGAAGTTATAGGTTGTTATAGGAAGTTATAGGTAGTATCAGATATCAGATTGAACTATAAGTCCTATACACAGGATCTACGAGGTCTATACCGTTCAGGAATATGCTTTTACAGATCTTCATCACTGTCCTGAGTGTCATTTTCGCAAAGGTGTCTATGCAAATGTAAACATTAATTTTTGGATTCCTCATGCTCTGAATATTCCAAAAATGTATAGTTTTGCTAATCTCCAAAATTTTGAACGAAAAAACATAGTGAACCTGACTAATAGTTGTAAAATAAAAAATCTAATCATTCCTTCATCCTGCTGACGATCGCATATATTATGTCAAAAAGGATGCAACAGGTATAAATGATGTAACACCAAGAATACTTTCATCTTGCATTGATTTGTATTTGCTGTCAGTCATAGTTCTTCCAAAAGCCCACTAGGCATTGCAAATATCTGTCAAAACACCAAGTTGCATTATCGAGTGTCGTTTCTTATCACTCAAGGCACCGATAAACCCCGCAGCAAGTCTTAACGCAGCTTTTGTGAGCTTATTGCTCGTTGTCTTTCGTTCCATGTAAACCCTCGATTCACCATCTTGTTCCGTGTTATCCCCATCTAGCAAAGTTTTCACGCTTCCCCCTGTCAATTTCGAACAGATCACTCTATCGGAATGGATTCGAAAAAACGCCAAGGGACATTTTACTTCAAGGAGCTTCTCTACCCTCATCCCCCATGTCCACCTCCTCCGCCACCTTCACGCTCCTCAACGAGCCTGGACATTGTATCCAAAAAAATTTAAAATGTGAAAAATAAACAGGTATCAAGCGATGCTTAAGGGGACATTTTGTTTAACATCCTCCAGGCAAAATGGCATTTATATAGCCAGGTTCCAATACGTAATGGTGCAGTTATCACAATGGTAAGGAATTTGTGGAGCATTGAGCGGTGGTCAAAATACCACCTGCTGATATCAGGATAAATTAAAAGCCTGTGGCATCAAATATATTACATAACAAGAAAAAGAGCATTCAGAGTTTGCAGACCCTCGCCAGGATGTGTTTGTGTGGTGTATTTTGTGGGGTGTTTTTGTACATTCTTTCATTATTTTGTGAAACCCCACTTTCATCAGACACGTGTGACACATTACGTCCTCTTTCTAAAACTGAATCCCGTATTATATTTTAAATATATATTTTTAATGAGGCTGTCTTTTGAGTGTTTTGAGTCGGAATCTTTTGGGTCATCGGGGCCTTTTGCTCTTTTGGGTCCTCGGGGTCTTTTGGGTTTTCTGAGTCCACGGGGTCTTTTGGGTCCTTGGAGTCCTCTGGTTCTTCATGGTATTTAAGGGTCTTCGGGGTATTTTGCAGTCTTAGTCGTCTTAAGGGTCTTAAAGGTTCTTCAAAGGTCCAATGGGTCTCGGCAGTCCAAAGTGTTAAAAGGTACATTCCAATAGTACAAAATTAATAGATGTACGTAATTAATCGACAGGATGCAACTGACCTCAAACAGTACATAATTAATAGATATATTGAAAATTCACATGACTGAAGAAGATAATAGAGTAGAGTTTCTTCTTCTTCTTCGAACAATACCAACTTTGGCTGCAAGTCCGTAAGACCAATCATGTTTAAATTTTAAACACATGCTCGGCTTTATGATTACTCCATTACTTTGAAGTTTTACATCAATCAATGAAACGGTTCAAGAGATATAATTTAAAAAAAAGAAGATTTTAAAAGAAAACCTCCTCCCCCTCTTCAGGCTTCAACAAAAATACAAGCTGGTCAAACACTTGGAATATGTCTTTCAATCATGTCAAATCTCACACTCTGACAATCTCTGAAAGAACTGTCTGGCAAACTCTCATATCTACCTTTTTGACAATCCTCTTGAGGAGGTTCAGTCATTCAAACTCCTGGGTCTCAATATCAGCGAGTGATCTTTCTTGAGCAAGTGTTATGGATCTGTCACTTCCATCTTTGTTGTTATTATATACTTGTAGGATTTTTAGTTTCAGGTAATATTGTTGTTAAGATTTTGGTGTGAAATGGAGATGACTTTAGTAAAAGGTAAAAATAAATGTTTGTGAAGGAACAAGAGAAAGATGACCACAGTGTGGTCACCAGCTGCGACGTGTAGAATCATGAGGATATCCGTTGCAATATGCGCTACCAAATTCTACCAGTCATTAAATTATACGCATGCACTAGCGTCCGAGTGTATGCGCATGCGCTATTCAATAATTACACGTAATTTGTGTCAAGTTCTGTGAAAAGAGATTGATATGAAAACATTCATGTTGTCTTTGTTGCTAAATTTATTCTGGTTTCTTCAAACAAATCGTGATTTTAGTCCGCGATGTTCTTACTTCATACCAACGCACGTCCAAGTGTATGCGCATGCGCTGTTCAAAAAGGCACCCCAACAACAAGTACAATGCGGTCCTCTAATAGCGCTGCTCGTCGCAGCTAAAAAGGAAAACGCGGCAAAGGAACCGGAAGAGGAAGAGGAGGAGGTGAATGACCATGTGCTTCCCCCTTGGGGTTGAGGCGCATGTGTAATGTTATTGGGACAGCCATGTTGACGTTGTGCCTTGGCCATGGGGTCAAGGTGCACGTCCAAGGCTGTTCAAATGTTTGACTTTTTACCTTTTTTCACAAGCAAAAAAGGCAGGCCTTTCCTGTGGCCCCAAAACAGGAGGAGGAGGATATCGGCAGGGAGAGGGAGATACAGCCGTAACGTCACATCGAGGATGCGACCGGACTTTTTTGATATTTGTTGCGAATGAGTTGAGGCTTCCCAGGAAAGGGATTGCCCGCGACATCGTCATATATTGCTAGTGCAAATAAACCAGTGACTCAGGTTTTATCACCAAGTCTGAGTTGGATTGTTGGGGGGAGCCAGCGCCTCCATTACAGGCCGATACGCCATTTTGTCCTCGAAGAGGCTGTCAGCTTGGTGCATCTTGTTACTTGCAAAATCGAAGATTTTTCAAGTATATTGGTCGGTTGCGTTTGTGCTTCTGTCTGTTTGTCTGTCACCAGCCTACAGGTCATACCAAATGGTAGAGTTGGTCAAAAGCAAGAAGCCTATTGTTTTTGGGGTCAAAAGGTCAACAAAGGCCAAAGGTCACCAACTTTGCTAAATTTCTAAAATCCTCAATTTTCATTCGATTGACTTGAAATTTGAAGAGGACTCGCACATCTGGTGCAAGTCATTGGCACTCAAACACCAAGTATTTTTGAGGTCAACATAGGCCAAAAGGTCAACATGGGCCAAATTTCTAAAATCCTCAATTTTCATCCAATTGACTTGAAATTTGAAGGGGACTTGCACATCTGGTCACTGAATTCAACCACCAAGTGTTTTTTAGGTCAACATAGGTCAAAAGGTCGACATAGGCCAAATTTCTAAAATCCTCAATTTTCATCCAAGTGACTTGAAATTTGAAGAGGACTTGCATATCTGGTCGCTAAATTCCACCACCAAGTATTTTTGAGGTCAACCTAGGCCAAAAGGTCTACATAGGCCAAATTTCTAAAATCCTCAATTTTCATCCAATTGACTTGAAATTTGAAGAGGACTTGCATATCTGGTCACTGAATTCAACCACCAAGTATTCTTGAGGACAACATAGGCCAAAAGGTCAACATAGGCCAAATTTCTAAAATCCTCAATTTTCATCCAATTGACTTGAAATTTGAAGAGGACTTGCATATCTGGTCACGGAATTCAACCACTAAGTATTTTTGAGGTCAACATAGGCCAAAAGGTCAACATAGGCCAAGTCTCAAAAATCCTCAATTTTCATCCGATTGACTTGAAAATTGAACAACATTTGCACATTGAGTCACTAAATAGGGAACTAACTATTTTTGAGGTCAAAAGGTCAAAGGTCAACTCAAGGTCAACCTTCAAAAATCATCATTTTTCATCTGAAAAATAGTCACTTTTCTTCCTATTGACCCGAGCTTTGATCAAGATTGTCAATTTTAATATTGATGAAATGGACAATTTGCTGTATCAATGGAATTTTTTTCTTGGGAGGTGGGGGGGGTGGGGCAGATTTTGCAAGTATCGTGCTCCACATGATGTCTTCTTGTTTTGTCATTGGGATTCCCATATCGACATCACCTTGTGGATTGCCGTTGGTTTACCTATCGGCTCAATTCCCATGTTGACCTCTCACCTCGTAACTCTTTGTTCACTGCCATACCGATACCTGCCTGTTCTCGTCGTTCTGCATGGCTTCAACCAGTGTGGAGATTAGTGCACGCACTTTGTGAAATGTTACATTCCACTCACGTTTGGCGTATCATGAGTTCATTCCTTTGAGAGCATTTGGGGGGTGATGGTATATACATACAGTCACGTGAAAAAGTAAGTACACCCCATGTAAAGTTTTGACTTTTTCAACATATTTCAACATACAGCTATTTGATCTTCATTTCAACAATATTGATAGATAAAGGTGATATAATATAACAAATATCCATTTACATTTTGTAGTCCATTGTATAATTTAAATAAACATAAATGCTAATTTCACATGTGGAAAAAGTAAGTACACCCTTGGCTCCCATCGGTGGTATTGCCCCCTTTGGCAGAAACAACCTCAAGTAGGCGATTCTTATAACTGTCTACCAGTCTCTGACATCGACTGGGAGAAATTTTTGCCCACTCCTCCATGCAGAAATATTTCAGCTGTGCGATGTTTGAGGGGTTTCTTGCATGCACAGCTCGTTTCAAATCCCCCCACAACATCTCGATGGGATTTAGATCCGGGCTTTGACTTGGCCATTCCAGAACCCTCCATTTCTTTCTTTTCAGCCATTGAACTGCATTTCAGCAGTTCATTTCAGAGCATTTCAGCTGTCTCCCTTGACATATCACGTGCCTTCGATACGGTCTGGCACCCCGCTCTGCACACCAAACTCTCCTCTGTTGGTATCCATGGAAATCTCCATGCAAGGCTGGCGGACTTCCTCTCTAGTCATAGTCAACGTGTGGCCCTGAATGGGTCTCTCTCATCTCCTCTTCATGTTCAGTCTGGAGTTCCCCAAGGCAGTGTTCTGGGCCCTGTGCTTTTTCTGGTCTTCATCAATGATCTCTCCGACTCTCTTGAAAATCCTCTCTATCTCTTTGCTGATGACTCTACTCTCTGTCGCTCCATTCTTCATCCCTCAGATCGGCAGTCTGCAGCCTCCTCACTCTCTGCAGACCTGGACAAAATAACAGACTGGGCAAACAAGTGGAACATGTCTTTCAATCCTGACAAATCTCACACTCTTACGATGTCTCTCCGAAAAGACCGACTGGACAACCCTCCCATCTACTTTCTGAATAATCCTCTCCAAGAAGTTCTGTCACTCAAACTTTTGGGTCTCACTATCTGCCATGATCTTTCCTGGGAAAACCACATTTCAAATCTGGCCTCCAAAGCCAGTCGCCGACTGGGTATCCTCCATCGTGCAAAGTCCTTCCTTGGCACACCTGAGCTCCTCACCACGTACAAGGCTTTCATCCGCAGCTCAATGGAATACTGCTCTCCCCTCTGGGCTGGTGCTCCTGCCTCACACCTAGCTCGTCTTCACGCTGTTGAAAGCAAAGCATTCAGAATCATTGGAATCTCCCGCGATGAAGCTAACTCCAAGGGCCTCTCACTCACTCACCGCAGGCAGGTTGGTGGTCTTTCCGTCTTCTACCGACTCCTCTCTGGCCTTGCCCCCCCCCCCCCCCAGCTCTCTCTGGGCTCTGTCCCGCAAATATTCCTACAGGTCGCACAAGATATGCCTGCAACCCTCTTATGGTTAAACTGCCAAAATCAAGACTCTCTGCTCACCTTCACTCCTTCATTCCTCTTTTCTCCCGCCTCTGGAACAAACTCCCTCACTCTCGTCAATCCCACTCCACCCTCCAGGTCTTTAAAACAGCTGTTCACCACCATCTCTTATCTTCCCCCATCCAAAACCTTGATCTTTTCTATCCCCGATAATTTCACCCCAATTCCAACTTCTGTCCTGGAAGTCCTTGGTGTCCTGGTGTTTTATACTTCTCCCCCCCCCCCCCCCCCTTCCCACGCCTCCTCCCCCCAAGCCCTCTCCCTCCCACACATCTCCCTGCTCTTAAATGTTGTGTGCTCTGAAGTGTTTGTGTGCTTCCCATTCTCTTGTCTTCTGCTCCCTCTTTTTATATATTTTGTTTGTCTGGTTGATTTGTTTGTGAAGTAAATGTCAGCTCTTTCACGAGCCTCAATTCAGTATACAAAAAAAAAAAAAAAAAAAAAAAAAAAAAAAATTCCTTGGTGGATTTACTAGTATGTTTAGTGTCATTGTCATGTTGCAAGGTCCACCTTCGGTTGAGCTTCAACTTTCCGACAGATGGTCTCACATTATCCTCAAGCACCCTCTGTTACAATGAAGAATTCATAGTGGATTCTATGATGGTGAGCTGCCCAGGCCCTGATGCAGCAAAGCTGCCCCAAACCATTATATTTCCAACACCATGCTTTACAGTTGGTATCAGGTTCTTGTGGTCAAATGCTGTTTTGGTTTTCGCCAAACATGTCTTCTGGTACTGTGGCCAAATAGCTCTACCTTTGACTCATCTGTCCAGGGCACACTGTTCCAATCCTACTGGTCTTTGCCTAGGTGTTCATTGTCAAACTTTAGTCTTGCCCTGATGTTCTTTCTGGACAGCAAAGGTTTCCTCCTGGCACACCTCCCATGTAGATCAAATTTGTGCAGCCTCTTTCTGGTGGTAGACTCGTGCACTTTGACATCAACAGTGGCAAGAGCTACCTGTAGGTCCCGTGATGACATTCTGGGGTTCTTAGAGACTTCTTTCAGCATCTTGCGGTCTGCTCTCGGGTTGAACTTGCTGGGGCGGCCTGGCCTGAACAAGTTGGCAGTTGTTTGGAATCTTCTCCACTTGTAGATGATCTTCCAGACAGTCGAATGATTGATTTCAAATTGTTTGGAGATCTTTTTAAATCCCTTCCCAGACTCGTAGGCATCTATAACCTTCTTTCTGAAGGCCTCAGAGAGCTCTTTTGATCTTGGCATGGTGACGCCGCACACTTCAACAACAAAGAGCAAACTAAACTAAATGTCTGAGGTTTAAATAAGATAGGTTCCTCCAAGATCCTCTCTAACGATGTTCTAATCATTTGCACCTGAGCTGGTGGACCTGATTCTAATTTTAGGTATTTGAAGGAGTGATAAATGTAGGGGTGTACTTACTTTTTCCACATGTGAAATTTGCATTTATGTTTATTTAAATTATACAATGGACTACAACATGCAAATGTTTCATGATATTTTTTATATTATATCACATTTATCTATCAATATTGTTGAAATGAAGATCAAACAGCTGTATGTTGAAATATGTTGAAAGAGTCAAACATGGGGTGTACTTACTTTTTCACGTGACTGTATATGCATATGCATGTGTATGTGTATGCCCCCCCTCTGCGGCAGGGTGTCTCAAAATACATGGAACCCATGTCACTGCTAATAATTCTGCCAATATTAATGTTGTTGTTCTTTTTTTTTCAGATTTGAAGAGAGGAGACCATAACAACTAATAATTATCAATCAAAATGCCTTGGACAAAGGAGGAAAAAAATATTTTGCGTCACTACTTATTTGGAGACGAAATCATTCAAAACGGTGCAAGCAAAATTTCGCAGGAAGTTCAACTTCAACAACTATCCCCAGAAAAACCAAATTGATCGTTGGGCACACAAATTTCAAGCCACTGGATCAGTAAACAACCTCAACAAGAAGGCAGAAACACCCAGTTCTGGCAGGAAGCTGACTGCAAGATCTCCTGACAATGTGAATGCGGTGAGACATTCTGTCGGAAGGAGCCCGAAAAAGTCCATCCAAAGACGTAGCCAAGAGCTGGGTCTTTCACGTGCGTCAGTGCAAAGAATCTTGATCAAGGATCTTCAGCTGCACCCATACAAGATCCAGATCAAGCCTAAACTCACACCAGCTGACATGGCAAAACGTGTTGTGACGTGCCGGTGGTTCGAGAACAAGATCGAAGAGGGTCCTGACTTTCTTGATGATGTTTTGTTCAGCGACGAAGCACACTTCTTGCTCTGTGGGCATGTCAATAGCAAGAACAATGTGTTCTGGGGCACACAAGCCCCAGACGAGGTGCCTCAGAGGCCATTGCACTCTGTGAAATGCACGGCCTGGGTGGCCATCTCAAAACATGGCATAATCGAGCCGTTTTGGTTTGAAGACGCAGACGAGGAGGCAGTCACTGTCACAAAGTGTTTTTTCGCAAATGCGGTCATTTGGAACATGTGCTCTAATAAATGTATCCTTTGAGCTAGAGACCTCAAATCTTCAGTTTTTTTATTGTTATCATATCAGCTTCCCGGAAATGTAATCTTTTTTGGAGTTTCTTGTCTGAGTAATAAATTATTATCATGTTAATGGGTTCCATCTATTTTGAGACCCAAAGAAAGCTGCATAAAGCAACCAAGAAATGCTCCACAAGGTAAGCACTTTATTGTTTCAAGCCGTACCTGGGTTCCTCTACACCTGCAATCATTTACAAGTGGCACATACATGAGAATTGCAACTCTACACGCCTCTTCAGCTACTGGACCAGTTTCATCACTTACGGGTGAGTTATCAGTGACAGGTGTACAGAAACGCTCAACACTGAGGCTCCCAAGCATGTAGCACATGCAATCACAATAACAGTTAATATACTGGGAGTGTGGTGGGGAGATCCATAGCTAGACTGTGGTGAGTGTAACACGGTCTGTGAGTTTAAGTCGGGTAGATTGCCATATAACAGGGACCTCTCAGAGTAAGTCATTTTGTTACACATGATGCTGATGAGGCAAAATATGTAATTTATAGATAGGATAGTCAGGGCAATATTGTATGCGTAAACACTTATTTGTGGGTGGGTCCAGGTGAAGATTTCCCATCACAAAGGTATCACATACTTCAAGAAAGGTCGTCACAATCTCTCGGGACGATGTGTGGAAGCCACCGTGGCGTAATGCACTGTATGGCACAAAAGAGGCGAAAGACCATTTTTAATGGGGCAAATATTGCAGGTAGGGATGGAGGATAACCTCAAGTGGTGGTGGACAGCAGAATGGAAACTTGGAGGGAATAGTGGATTGAACTCACTCAAGAGGGTTGTTCCACAAGTGGAAGAAAAAAGGAGGAAAGGAATGGAGGTGAGCAGTCAACGTAGATGTTGGGAGTTTCTCAAGGATGGGGTTATTGAAAGAGGGTTAAAGAGCAGACGGAGAAAGACCAGAAGGTCAAGAACAGGGAGGCCAACCACCTGCCTGCGATGAGATTCCTCCTTATCTAAGCACACATACATAGCCATGCCCCCCCCCCCCACCCCCCCTCATGATGTAAACCAGCATCAAAGTGCTACACACACATCAGGATGATTAAGAGCACATGACATCTTTTTCCCACATGGTATTGGGAGACAGCAATCGTGAGCCGATTACAATATGCATTCAGAGCAGCTGTGCCTAACACTATGAGATTCAGAAGTCAGCATATACTGTCTCCGTTAATGAGGAAAAGTCCAAAAAAACTGAGAAATGAAAATGCGCAGAAAAAAATAATTAAAGAAAAGAGAGCGGAAAAACATTGAAAAAACAATTGAATTATTACACGAAGTGTGGTCACCTCCATTTGTCATGCTTATAACGTGTAAGATTATGATAATGATATTACATCTTACATGAACCATGCAGTCACTTGCCTTTGTAATTAAAACATTGCATTGCTTTACGAGTTGTTTTCTTTTTAATAATCTTATTTTCCGAAAGTGATATTTCTAATATTTAGTTAAGGTGTATGTTTTTTTAAGGTGATCCTTCCCTCAATCAGTGTTTTGGTTCCCATTACAAGTTACCTTTAAGGTATAATCACAAATAACGGACTGGCATGGCTTGTAGATAAGTTGGGGTAAGCAGATTAACCCTTCCATAAAGGTCATTAAAGAGCAGGTTGGGTATTTTTATTGACAACCTGACAGTGTATGGTTAGCGCTGGATTTACGGGCAGGCGACCCGGGCACCGGACTCAGGGGGATACCTGCTCGGTGGAGCGCATACCTCCGCCAGGTTAAACAGGATACGTTTTTAGGCCGGATCCGGATCCAGATCTTCACCAAAATCGAATCAATTCGTCCATGTCACACACATCCACCAAGTTTAGTTTGAATATGTCTACATCATTTTGAAATACCATGCTCACAGAAAGACAGACAAATTGCGAAGGAAACATAACGTTAAACAACTGTTTTGTGTGGGTGTCGGGGGAAGGGGATGTCCCTTTTTCAGTTCCCTCTGCATCCTAAATGCTAAACCCTACAAGGTTGGCATCTATCGCCCTACTCATAAACTCTATTCCATTTCCTAATCGTGGGCAAATACCAGAAAACATTACCTCACAGCCTGAACCTTACAGCTGTTTACCCAATTTCCTGAATCTATTTTTCAAATCCCCCGAGTAAACTTTCCCTATATCATTTGTTCGTAGGTGCACCACAACTCCACAAGCAACGTCTTCCTGCCGTGACGTGACACAATGTCATTTAACCTTTTTTCAATGTCCCTGACTCCTGCTCCTTCAAAACTGCACAAAACTCTATGTCTATGATCTTCCCTGCAGAATGAAGAATCTACATATTTAAAAGTTTAATCGCTAATAAAAACAGTCTCCCAGACCTCATTGCTACCTATCTCTATTGCTGCACCCTCACCACTGCCTACACTTGCTACTGCCTCACCACTGCCTGCACTTGCTACTGCCTCACCACTGCCTGCACTCGCTGCTCCTCGCCACTGCCTACTCTCACTATCGCCTCACCCCTGCCTGCACTCGCTGCTCCTCGCCACTGCCTGCACTCGCTGCTCCTCGCCACTGCCTGCACTCACTGCTCCTCGCCACTGCCTCCACTCGCTGCTCCTTGCCACTGCCTGCACTCGCTGCTCCTCGCCACTGCCTGCACTCGCTGCTCCTCGCCACTGCCTACTCTCACTATCGCCTCACCGCTGCCAAGCCTTGCTACCCCCTCACCACTGCCTCATCACTGCCTACCTTCGCTACCCCTCACCACTGCCCTACCTTGCTACCCCTTCACCACTGCCTCATCACTGCCTACCCTCGCTACCTCCTCACCACTGCCTGCCCTCACTACCCCTCACCACTACCTACCGTCGCTACCCCTCACCACTGCCTCATCACTGCCTACCCTCGCTACCTCCTCACCACTGCCTACCCTCACTACCCCTCACCACTGCCTACCCTCGCTAACCCTCACCACTGCCTCATCACTGCCTACCATCGCTACCCCTCACCACTGCCTACCCTCACTACCCCTCACCCCTGCCGACCATCGCTACCTCCTCACCACTGCCTACCCTCACCACTGCCTACCCTCGCTACTCCTCACCACTGCCTACCCTCGCTACCACTTCACCACTGCCTCATCACTGCCTAACCTCACTACCTCCTCACCACTGTCTATCCTCGCTACGCCCTCACCACTGCCTACACTCGCTACCCCTTCACCACTGCCTCATCACTGCCTATCCTCACTACCTCCTTACCACTGTCTACCCTTGCTACCCCCTCACCACTGCCTACCCTCGCTACCTCCTCACCACTGCCTACCCTCGCTACTCCTCACCACTGCCTACCCTCGTACCCATTCACCACTTCCTCATCACTGCCTAACCTCACTACCTCCTCACCACTGCCTACCCTCACTACTCCTCACCAATGCCTACTATCGCTACCCCCTCACCACTGCCTACCCTCGCTATCTCCTCACCATTGCCTACCCTCGCTACTCCTCACCACTGCCTACCCTCACTACTCTTCACCACTGCCTACCATCGCTACCCCCTCACCACTGCCTACCCTCGCTACCTCCTCACCACTGCCTACCCTCGCTACTCCTCACCACTGCCTACCATCGCTACTCCTCACCACTGCCTACCCTCGCTACCCATTCACCACTGCCTCATCACTGCCTAACCTCACTACCTCCTCACCACTGCCTACCCTCGCTACCTCTTCACCACTGCCTACACTCGCTACCCCTTCACCACTGCCTCATCACTGCCTAACCTCACTACCTCCTCACCACTGCCTACCCTCGCTACCCCTCACCACTGCCTACCCTCGCTACTCCTCACCACTGCCTACCCTCGCTACTCCTCACCACTGCCTACCATCGCTACCCCTCACCACTGCCTACCGTCGCTACCCCTCACCACTGCCTACCATCGCTACTCCTCACCACTGCCTACCCTCGCTACTCCTCACCACTGCCTACCCTCGCTACCCCTCACCGCTGACTGTAATCACTACGTCCTCACCATTGACTGCCCTCACTACCCCCATCATAAGGTACTCAGAAGTTGGAGAAACGGAGAGGGAGCACCAAATGCGCCCCTTGCCTGTGGCATCATTTGATCTAGGGCTGGTTATGGTAAATCTGAATATACGAGGTGGGATGCCATCCAGATGCTTATAAACCAAATTTGTAATACTGCTGCTCTCAGTAATTTTGGAATCCAATGCCTCTGCGACGCTGGCATGAGCTTTGCAAACTTATCAATGCTGATATGACATGTCAAATGAGGTGAGGAGGGATACTTAAGCCTCTTCAGGCTCACCCACCCACCCTCCTCGTTCCAGAATTCTCTCCCTTCAACACTTGTGCTACAGCTGTTATATTTCATGACACACTGCACATGTCAGCAGGCTCCATTAACCATGACTCTATCACAATATGGAAGCTTTGTTTCCCATTGTTTATTTTCTGGGGTGCTTATATTTCAAGAAGACCCAGCATGATGTCCATATTGCTTACCACATGAGCTGATGTAATGAGGCAAAAGTTGTTTGTACAGCCACTTGCTCTCACCTCCTCGTGGCTGAGAAGGTGTGCACAAGTTTGGTGCGTCACATTGTTCAAAAATTGACCTATAAATTTGAGGAGAGCGCAACGTAAAAGTTTTCCAAATTACACTCCGTTCTCTAATTTCTGGCCAAACTGGAAAAGATTTTTTCACATAATCGCCAAACTGCTCTTCATAGATAATTATGTAAGCCCCCCAGCTCTGCACAGCTACAGCCAGTTATAGCATGGGATTAAAATCCTTGCGCTTAGATGAAGATGGAGCTAACAGTCTTCCTATATCTGTTTTAACAGGCAGCACGCTGAGTCCATTACGACAACTCCGCCTCTGAACTGAACATGCCGTGTTCTCTGCCGCCCAGAGAATGAAAACAGCACTCTGTGATATTTCCCTATTCTGCAATATCAGAAAGGAACCAGGTTAATGGCAGATGTGTTTTAATCTCCACTCTGGGGCACTCAGCAGGAGCTGTGGTTTTCCCAAGTAAATGACGAGGCATAGAGCCGTCTGGCACAAGCTCCAAGAGAGAGAGACGTCCACGACAAGCTCAGAAAAATGTAATCCCAGTGACTGCATGCACATCCAATATTGATTGGCATTATATGATTGATTGTTCTGATGAAACCAGAGTCCTTTGTCGGTTGTCTACACTACACTCAACAATTGCCGCATACTAGTTGGAATCCCTGACATATATTGAGGCAAACGAAAGTCCAAGTCAATTGCAGCTGGGTGGGAAAAATAACAATTTGCACGTGGAATCCGTGCGGGATTTGCCAATCAATTCCTCTGGATTTGAAGTTCAAATCGGATTAGATTGCACGGTGAGCACGTGGCCTCCCAGCACTGACAGGAGATGCACCCAACACTCCCCCCTTGAAGCATAACAAATGTAGTCATTAGCCTCCATCAAAAAGCGGATGGTAATTAAAAAAGAAGTTTCTGCGCTTCCATTCAGCGCTTTGCACCGACGTTTGGTGGTCCTTGTCATATCTCAAATTCGTGTCAGCTTCATCATTTGATATCTCACCACTTCCCAGAGACTGACCCCCATCATCTCTCAAAAACGTTGACCCCAACTCCACTCATCTCCCCCAAACCTTCCACTACCCCGAATATAAGCTTGCCTTTTTGTCTTTACTCAATAAACTATTCTTCTCATAAGAATCAACATTGCGATTAACCCACCTCTCCACCCCGCTCCAAACCCTCTGTGCTGCTGCTGAACTGTGGATCCTTCTGGAATGGTCACAAATCTGTTTCTGTGTGCTTTGTCCTAGTCCCATCTGCTCCAGTGCCCCCATTAAACGCATGACTGCGCATTTTGCCGCCCTGAGAATAAAAAAGCTGCTTCTTTGCTTGTTCATTCATTATGACATAACACTCTTTAGGATGGATCTTCATTCATCATGAGGAAGGCCTCTACCTTGAGTTCGTTTTATTAACATAAAGAAAATGGTTCCATTTAAAGTACTAGGGCATGCCCGTACTATATCTATATCTAAAATTATATCCCCCCCCCTCTATTTACATGAAATGGTTTGGTCCAAAGCGAACGGCTTGCGAGTGGTGACAATCCCCCCCCTCTATTTACATGCAATGGTTTGGTCCAAAGCGAACGGCTTCCGGAGTTTGGTAAAGAAATCGCCATCGCGTGCACAAACGCGCAGGAAAGCGAATGAATCGCAAATTCGTTTTTATTAGTTGTAAAACATAGTTTAACGCCAACATAGTTTGCAAACGTGAAATAAATGAATACGCTCTCAAATGTGCCATCCGAGGCAGAGTGTGCCCGCCACGTTCGGCACACGCGATCGTTCGCTGCTCTCTGATTGGTTGAATCGTTTTTTTGGACATAGCTCGGTAAGTAATTGTCCGATTAATATGAAACCTTGAAAAGGCACATCCTCGGGTCCCCAGCAATATACCTGGCAAGTTAAAAGTATATCGGACCCGTGGTTGTCGAGAAACAGCGGTCACAGACAAACGTACAAACGTACAAACGTACAGACAGAGATTACTGGAATTATAGATAGACTAGGGCATGCCCGTACTATATCTATATCTAAAATTATATCCCCCCCCTCTATTTACATGAAATGGTTTGGTCCAAAGCGAACGGCTTGCGAGTGGTGACAATCCCCCCCCTCTATTTACATGCAATGGTTTGGTCCAAAGCGAACGGCTTCCGGAGTTTGGTAAAGAAATCGCCATCGCGTGCACAAACGCGCAGGAAAGCGAATGAATCGCAAATTCGTTTTTATTAGTTGTAAAACATAGTTTAACGCCAACATAGTTTGCAAACGTGAAATAAATGAATACGCTGTCAAATGTGCCATCCGAGCGCTGTCAAATGTGCCATCCGAGGCAGAGTGTGCCGCCACGTTCGGCACACGCGATCGTTCGCTGCTCTCTGATTGGTTGAATCGTTTTTTGGACATAGCTCGGTAAGTAATTGTCCGATTAATATGAAACCTTGAAAAGGCACATCCTCGGGTCCCCAGCAATATACTGGCAAGTTAAAAGTATATCGGACCGTGGTTGTCGAGAAACAGCGGTCACAGACAAACAAACGTACAGGTACAGACGTACAGACAGAGATTACTGGAATTATAGATAGATAATGAGTTTTATTTGTTTATATTATATTCCTTTTCATCCATTAAAGATAAGGCTTTATACATTGTTCAAATACATAATGTTACCTTTTTGCCTGATTTCTGCACTCAGGTGTGACCAAATGAATACCTATTTCATAAGTAACTTGTAGAGGTACCCACACCTTGTGTGGAAGGAATTTGGAGCTTAGAAAAGAGAGCCAGGTACAATTCCAATTAGTTCATCAAATATAATTTAGCAGGCAATACAATAATAATAATAATGTAACGATTAATACTATACTATATATATATATATATATATATATATATATATATATATATATATATATATATATATAATATATATATATATATATATATATATATATATAATATATATATATATAATATATATATATATAATATATATATATATAATATATATATATATATATATATATATATATATATATATATATATATATATATATATATATATATATATATATATATATATATATATATAGTTGCGGATTTGAGAATCCTGTAATTGTTGTAAATATCACCCTCTGTAAAATGTAATGATCCTTGTAAATACCTCCGTTAATTGTAAAGGTCAAAGGTCGTCCTTTTAGTTAGTCCATCGCATGCACGTAGAAAATCATAAACCCTTCTAAATAGTTATTTCTTAATCTATGTTAGTATAAGGCTCTGTTTCCCATTAGTTGACTCTGCATTGCATCGAATTGAAATAAGATAGATCCCCTTTCTTTCAAATTCCCTCAAAGCCTCCATTTCCAACTGCATTTATTGCCAACTGCATTTGCCGCCATTACGGCGTGGTCAAGCCTCGGAGAAGAAGGGGAGGAGCTATATCAAGGGCGTTGCCCGCCCATCATCATCAAAAGGTGGAGCCCCCACCAGCCAACCAGGGCTGATGAGAGACCATCATGGGCGTGGCACGCATTGATCTGGAAGCGCGTTATAAAAGCGCCCGCGCAAGCCTTTTCAGGAAGATGCGGCAGATGAAACACACATGAGCTTTGAGACCACTGCAGCTTTGAGACCACCGCGGCTTTGAGACCACCGCAGCTTTGAGACCACCGCAGCTTTGAGACCACTGCAGTTTTGACCACCGCAGCTTTGAGCTTTGACAGCGGTTTCGCCGCGGCTACGAAGCAACGCCGCCGTGCGGATACGATTGAGGAGGGTCGGCGGCTGTTCACCTCGAGCCGCGCGATCGCACCAACCGGACCCGCATCCTTCCCGCCATGTGGTCCGACCTTCGCATCCGTCCAGCCATCCACCTCCTGCCATTCATTCCTGCTTCATTCCCCGTGTAAGTCTGATTGTCGTCTGTCCTTCGTCTTGTCCCAGGGTATAAGTAAGTTTGTATAAGTTAATATTGCACTGTCTTCTTCTCCTTCTGTCTTTATTTTCGTTTCTTTCCTCCTCCTTGGTTTCTTTTGACTTGTACATAATTAGTAGTAATAAATCCTGTTATCTCCTACTTTTGTCTTCTTATTCTTCTTCTTCCTCGTCCGTTCGTCCTTGTCTTTTCCACATTGAATACCTGTGGCACGATTTGGCCAACGACTAAGAATCGGGTCTAGTTCTTGTTAATGGTTCGAGCGCAGCTGCTAATCCGCTCGGCAAATTAACATCTTGTCCGCGGTCTCGAACGAGGTTGCTCACCTGCCTCTCTGGAGGGAGCTGGGCAGCTTCAGGACTCACGTTGGTCAGTCACAGACAAGGGGATTAATTCCCCTTGGTTAGGGGAAAAGGGGCCGACGTTGAGATCCGCAACAATATATATATATATATATATTATATATATATATATATATATATATATATATATATATGTATCTGTAATCTGGTTCTCCAACCTAATGAGTGGACAACATGACGTCATCGCCATGCACGTCCGCCTGCCTGCAAAGTTCCAGAGGAACCATCTAGCAGTGCGTCATTACGGATTATAAATACAGATACTGTCACAAGTGCATGCAAAACTCACAGTTACCGACCTGGTTTCGCCCTTGTTGGGGCTTCATCAGGGCAACGCAGTGAGGC